>NC_134296.1:1225921-1532401 GCF_949628215.1 Phalacrocorax aristotelis
ATATCTGTGGATCAACCACTCTTTGCGGTGACCACAACGCCATGGTGCACGCCATTGTCCAGTTTGCATTATAACCATTCTCCTGACAGTGTTCAGAGCGATGCAGAGAATGGTGCTGCCTTGTCCAGGAGGGAAACATTCACTCAGTGGGCAGTGAGACGCACTAGAACACGCTGCGGCCTGTGGTCAAAGCAAACCGACGTCTTTGGCGGTGATATCAGGAGGTGCATCCTTTCAGACAACAGAGGCTTCTGTATTACCTAGCTTTTAAAAGGAAGTTCTCAGGTGCAAATTAGCTAGCCATTACTGTTTTAGTATTGATTAGCAAGGTCAGGTGTGATTGTTAATTACTTTACAGCTCCTGTATCTACATGAAATGAGACCTATTAGTTAGGTAATAAGTATTGATACCAGGGTATTAAGTAACCTCAGCATGTGGTGCCTTAGTGAAAGTTTAGCAAGTATTTCACTTCCAAATTTAAAGTGTTTGCTGAAGCCATTTAGCATAGAAAGCGCTTGGACAAAGCACAGTCCAGAGTTTTATTGAGCATCAGCTTCAGCTCTTTAGACAAAGCATAAAGGCTTATTTAGGAGAAATGCTAAAAGCAACTTGAGAAATATCAAATAAGTAGTTTTCACCCACAATAGTGCTCATTCTACAAGGCATCCCATGACCATCATAATGCAACCACTTCATTCAGCTTTAATAGCTAGCACAGAGGGTGAGCTGACATTTGGGGTTTTATTTCAGTCTCAAAAGCATGCTGCTTTCATTCTGGCTTATCCCATACTTTGGGTGAGAAGGAACTCCTTAATTAAACAGGCGAGCTCAAGAAATAAAAGTCATTGACTATTAGGTCACAAGGGAGAAAATAATGTCCCACCACAGACAATTGGAAGGGAACACATGTGTCATCCTGCCAGGCGCTGCGGGACACGACGTTAAATTTTTGTGGGATCACAAGTGTTTGGCAGAACTGGCCCCATAAATCTCTCCCATGCTTCCATGCATACCCTTGTCAGCACACAGCTAGTGGAAAGTCACCCAGTGTTCTTCCTGTGCCCTACCAGGGATGTTTCCCTGCCTCAGACTCACCCACCAAGCCAGGAAGCAACCGCTCCCAAAAGCCAGCCAAGCTAGGCAGTAAAGTTTGCGAGGAAACTTTCCCTACCAGGATGCAAATGATACATATGTGCTTTCCTCTGGAAGTGTCTGAATTTGCACATAGATTGAGAAGAGCTGGCTGCTACCATAAGCGTCAGGAAACTTCTAGCCTGAGAGGTATTAAAATGAGCACCTGGGGGAGGGGAGCCAAGCGCAGATGTGGGGGCTGCAGCCACATCTGTCATATACAGCCTGATTAATACTCATGGACACGGCTGACCACGGCTGAGGGCACGACCTTTCCAGGTGCAGAGATGTGCTTTTCCTCCTCCGTACACCTTGGGCCTTTGGGAGAGATGTGGGTGAGCATCCAGCACTGACAGAGAGCACCAACATCAGAATATACAAGTCTCGATCTGGAACAAGTTAAGGGATTCAGTCTCTGCTAATAAATTACACCTCTGTTGAGGAATTCCCTGACCTTATTCCCATCTATTGCTGCTACAGGTTTCCAACTAGGGCTGCAGGGTGTTCAGTAAGCAAAGCCTCATGTAAATCACTCACCATGAAATCTCTGAGTCTCAGTAATTGGCACCATCCTTTCCCAGCTTTGATAACAAAGGCTTCATGTGCTGTGATGTTGGCACTGTGCTGCTGGTGGCAGAAGGGAGATGGCTTGTTTGATCAGGGTGGCTCATGGGACTAGGATAGTGAAGATCTTACCTCCAGGTCTGATCTATTCAGGACAGAATGTGTCTTAGCTTCTAGAGGCAGAAATAGTCCTGAGTACTTTTCAGCTAATGATTTGTGTGAAGCAAAGGGTTTTTTACAAAAAAAAAAAGCATCTTCTTTCTTGGGGATAAAAGATTTTTCATTTAGAAGCAAGCATCTGAAACTCCCATGCTGCTGTGCTGACAGGCTGATAAAGTGCATGACAGCAGTTCTCGTTAGTGTCCCTCATCTCCTCTGTCAGCTGAATTAAGCAAAAAGTCATCTCACAAACCAGGAATCACAGCACCTCTTTCAGCCTCAGTCCCCAGAGGGGTCCACTAGCCCTGCGGTAAAATCTCACATGGACAAATCTGGGAACCATAGCAAGGAATTCCCCCAGCGCCGCAGACATGGCCTTGCTGCCACACCTCTGAAATGGGCTGCAGCTCTCTTCTTTCCTGGTGTCACCAAAGGAGCTGTGAGCACTCTCAGCAGAGACGCTAGGAAGTGGCTGGGACACGGAGCCAGGATGCCCTCTCCTACACAGGCCAGGCAGTAGAGTGGTTTGCTCTGCAACCCTCTAATGATGGACCTGGCTAGAGAAAGCCTTTGGGTAGTTTTACCCTTAAGTTAGAGTAAAAGAGGTCAAAACCCAGATCATTCTCTGTTTGGGTCCACAGGGAGCCTTTGCTCCTAGAAACGCCACTGACTCAAACATCCCTGCAATGCTGAACACCCCGCTGTCAAAAGGACTCAGCATTTGCTGCTTCACATGGCGTGAGCCTGGAGCCGCCCCACCCCCCACCCCCCGTTATCTGCCTGCGACCCCTGTCTGCCTGCACACAAGTCTTTCGAAGACAAACACTCTGGGAAAGGTGTTTTCATGCCACTATCAGTTAGTTTTGCTTGATGCCCCCTAATTCTTGCACTGCCTCTATGCCCTCTGTGCCATCTCTGTGTTTGTTACTGTCTGTCATACCCTTCCCTCATTGTGGCTTTTCCAGTCCCCATCCAGTTAGATGTTTTGCAATCAGAAGTTAGTCTACAGATCACACTTGTTTGTTCCTCTGCACCTTTGAGGTGGAGAGCCCAGAACCACACGTTGTCACAAAGGCAAAAACGAACAATGAGTTTATACAATGGCATAATGCTGTTCTGTAGCCCACTTTCTCTTTTCTAGTCACTCCTATCATTTTATTTGCTTTTTTGACGGCTGCTAAACACCAAGAGCTCCTTCCCATAGATATTTGAGAGCCTGTTACTGCATATCCTCATAAAAGACTGGTTTTCCCCCTTTACATCACTTTACATTCATGTAACCTGAATTTCAGCTGATGTTTTACTGTTGAGGACAAGCCACTTACCTGCAAGCGCTTCCCTCCTAGGTCACCCAGCAAGACCTTCCAGATGAATGTGTTGAGATCTAAAGGCAGTAAATTAAAGATATTTAGTAAAATTTCTCTTTCTTACAGTATTTATCATGTAAGGACATGATGCAGCTCTTTCTAACAACACAGTTTAGAGACTAGAGGAGAAAACAGGTTTCCAAGACTCCTGGCTTCCCTTTCCCATTTTGGTCCTTGTTCTGGTGTTACTCTGGCCAAAACTTTCAAAAGGGACCACTGATTTTCGGTTTCCTCCCTGTCTGGGAGCAAATGTCAAACATCTCATCCCTGCTTTCCAGGGGAGCTGAGCGCCAGTAGTTTCAGCCGACATCTGTGGGACTCAGGGCTCCCCATCACGACAAACCCCAGCCTGTTGGATCGGTGTCAGGATGAACCTGTACATCTCTACCTTCACCTGTACAAGCAAGTTAAGAATTCCCTCTCTGAGAAGTTCCTGGGGACCTCTGTGTTCACACAGAGTGCCAGGCATGTGCAATTCATTATTACTAAGAACAATATTGCCTGGAACATCTGGGTCCCATTCATCGGCCTTTTAATTTGCAAAAGTGCCTTTTCTCTCTGAGGACTGAGCATACTACCTTGGCAAAAGTGAATTTCCCTCTCCAGCACTTGAGGAGGAAGCGGATAGCACTCCAGTGCACCCCTGAAAATGTCACTTCTGATCAAACTTTATTCTGCACCAGACAAATCTCATGCTGGTCCTTCACTGCCAGAAATAATCCATGGGAATTTGCACCATTTATGGCTTAGGCTTCTCTACTTATCTATGACTAAATTGAGGAAAAGGACAATTTTGCCACAACAGAGCTGGAAATTTATCATGGCAATGGCTGGTCCAGTGGGAGAATTCATATCATGTCAGATTTGAACTTGGTTCAAATCATCTAATGCAAATAACTGATGGAAAATGTTGGCATTCATCCCTTTTGAGAAGAAAAAATTAAGTCATTAGAAATGAAAGCGATGGAGAATCCACCACTTCTCTTTGTAGCTTGTTCCAGTGGTTAATCATCCTTAGTGTTAACAAAAAAAAAAAAAAAGCTCATATTTCCTATTTGAATTTTCTTTGGCTTTGACTTCAGACATTCGTTCTTATTATTCTTTTCCCCACTAAATCACAGAACAATTTCAGCACCCATTTTCTAACCAGGAAGAATCCTATACGTTACGCTGCACTCATTCCCTTGATCTTATTTTTAATAAGTTAAGCAGATTGAGCTCTCTAAGTCTCCAACCTAGTTTTTTCCAGCCCAGCCCTTGGATCATTTTTATTGCGCTTCTCTGCACCCATTCCAAATTATCAACATCCAGTTAACAATACAGGTACCAGAAATACTTTTAGCCTTCCAGAGCCATTTTCACCAGTGCATGGTGCAGATGTAATGTCATTTCCCTTTCCTTACAGTCTACTCTCTTGTTCACGCACACAAGGACCTTTATTAAGCCAGTGTTTAGCACATGAGCTCAGCCTGCTCTCCCATGTGTGTAAGACAATTTGACAGAGGTGCCATGTCCTCTTGGAGGTGGCATTTCCAGAGCTGGAGTTCAGAGTGCTTGGGCAGTCTCGCACTTCAGTACAAGACTATTTTCCAGGATCTTTTCATCCACTGCAAAAAGAGATGGAAAAGGGAGTGAAATGAAAATGAAACAAATGCTACCAGGAGTGCTGCAGGGATTATTTGGGAAAGTCTCATTTATGCCCAATTTGTGACAAGAAATTGTTGGCGAGAACAGAAAAGTCTTCCTTCTAGAAACTGCTGTGCACTTTTTTGTGGGGCTGAATCTTGTCGGGTTGGGTTTTGTCTGGTGTGTATCTAAAGTCTCATCGCCTGAGGCACCAACCAAGACGAAGCGTCTCTCCCAAGCCTGTCTGGGGGATTGTCACCACCTGGTATTCTGCAGCCACTGTAATTTCTGCTGCCTTTCAGTGAGGCACGGCATGGGTTCACCTGACGCAGCAGAGGAGCGAGCCTGTCTCATGACGTGCGGTAGCACTTGTGCTGCTGCAGGAGCACCTGGGAAATTGTCTGCCACCCTGCCCGAGGTCACTTATGACAATTGCTTTTGCAAAGAGACCACTGCTTTCTAATGGAGGTGCATAACTGAAAAATAGTCTACATGCCAGCCCACAAAAAAGCAATGGCTGTCCTGCTCCTTCCTGGGCAGAGCTCCTCTCACAGACTATTTCCCCAAACCAGCCTTGCTCCGTGGTACTGACCTGCCAAGGGAGATACACACATCCAGAACCAAGTATCTCGAGTTGCTATCAAACCAGCTGTAATTTACAGGGCAGAATATAATGTTGTGTGGGCTGAGCTCAAATTGACAAACACTGGAGATGTTGCAATTCCACTTGTTAAAATTTGTTTACCGGGGAGAAAAAAAGGCAGGATGGAAGAAAGAACGTCTTTTCAAGTGTTTACCTTTCCAGCTCTCTTGTTTCTATTATTGCCATGTGGTTGGGTAACGACTCTAGAGTGCAGCTTGGACAGCACATTTTTTTATAACTCTTTTTTTCGGTTGCTCATAATTTTCTCACCAACAACGAACTTCCTTCTGATGATTTCCATTACTCTGCCTCCAAACAAAGCACTTCAGAGCCAAATATAAACACAGCAGGTGATTGCTTTTCTATTCTGTCTCCTTGCCTAACTTGAGTGATAGTAGTCAGCTGCTCGGCATGTCCGAGCTTAGGCAAGCTGTCCTGGGGTACCTCCCTGCCAAAGCTCCAAGGAGCTCACACATTCCCCAGCATCCAGCATTTCCTTTCTCCCCATGCTGTCCCCCCACAGCAGACAGAGGTGTGGGGCAAGGGGTTCCTGTGCTGTGATGTTGCTCAATGTGCAGCCCTTGCTGTGACTACAGAGCAACTGCAGATCCAAACGCTCGGTTGCCCAAATGCATCATCCAATGCTCAGAGGGACCCAAAATCGTTGGCACCATCTTGCACTGGAAATGCCAAGTGAAGTAAGGGCGACATGTTCTGAAGCTATCCTATAACATTTGATAGAGGAAACTGTCTGGACTTGAACTTCTTTTCTTGTGACAAAGAGACATTTCTCCTGTAAGATTCTGATTTTGATCTCAGATTCTTTTCTCCTCTAAGAGTCACAATCAAACCAAGTTTTCTTGCAGGCAACTTCCTTTTCTTTTTTCCCATTTGCTCAAAGAAGCAAACATTTTATCACACATCTTTCCCCTCCCTTCCTCTTCCTCTGAAATGTTTGTATGTTCTCATCCCAACAACAAACATCCGTCTTGGGCTGGTTTCTGTTTTGCAAACCAAACTGCCCGAGAGCCTGGCTGCTCCTCCGCTCCCAGCTCCCTCCTGTTTTAGCCTAGAATATTTGGCAGTGGGAGCTGCCTGTGCTCAGCCAAACAGCTCACACTCGAATCCAGGTGGAGTGAGAGTTTTCAAGCTGAGACAGATTTAGATCAAACAGCAAATAACGAAAAAGGCATTGATCCACCTGCCTGTGTGGAGTCTCCCCCAGGCTCTTGGAAGGAGGCAGTGATGTTGGACAAATGCTGGTGCGTCCCTCAGCGTAGGCAAGGGAGAAAAGGACCCCAAAGGCAAGTGGTGTGGCAGCAGATTAAGCACGTGGCACTCTGTGTTAAAGGAGAACTTGAACTGTAAAATGAACTGATGGGGAAAACTACCCTGACAGAGAGCAAAGAGGGTATCCTGCCCCAGAGGACCTTACCTCCTTGGTGGGCATTTCTCTGCACAGACCATCCCTGTGCATGCATGGATGTCACTAATGTGCTTAAGCGCAGGCTGCAGAAGTGCAGGCTGGGCAGCAGTGGGTTGTCTTCTACTGTTTTTCAGCAGACTTTCCTCGGGCTGCTCCAGGGTCTATTTATATGGGCTGGAGTGGGATTTCAGAGAGAGATCCACAATGAGCCACGTAGCTCCCACCAGCGGCAAAGGAAGCCCAGTGGCTAAAACACTCCGATGCGCACACACACAGTCTCTGGCAACCAGAGAGGAGGAATCCAGGAATGAAGGTCTTGCGCTTGCCAAAAACCTGAGACATGGGAGTTAGAGGCCCATGGGAACAGAGAACCTAGCAGATGGGACTCCAGGGGAACTCATCTCCTATGGAGCTTCCAAGGCAAAAATACCCCAAGTGGCTTTGCAAGCGAGAGGGCCCCACCATATGGCGCTCCAGCACCAGCATTAAGGCTGGGAGGTCCAGAGACCTTAAGCACTAATTGTTCATGGTGTGTAGCAACAGGCTAAAGGAGCACAGGGAAGAAATTGCTGCCTTAGTGTAGAGAATGTGTATCAGCCTGTCGCATGGCCCCTGCACTTCAGCCAGATTCTGTGAAGCATTAAACTGAAGACAACTTCATTGCAGTAGTACTGGAGCTGATCCAGGAACTGGCAGCATTTTCGCTTTTTTGCAAGATAATAAACTGTGACTAACAGGATGATTTTCAACTCAAAGCCTTCTTGCTGCTACGAAGGTTCTGAGGAGTCCAAATATGCCTGTGTCCTTAGATAGCACCCAGTGCCCATAAACAACTGCTGAAGCCACACAGCACTTTGTAGGGTTGGGTGCAATGCAAGGTGAGAACTAGAGAGGTTCTTGGAGCATCTTGCTTAAGCATGTTCTTCCAAAGTCACCCACCAGCTGTGAAAGTGGAGGTCTTGGGGAAACACCTCCCTCAGCCTGGATTTCCAGGGAGAAATGCTCTGCAAGCACTGTTGCGGCTAGCATGTGCCTCATGGGGCAAGAGAGGGGACCTTATAACACCCTTCATCATCCCAGCTCAGGCTGTGCTCAGCTTGCAGGATGTCCCTGGGCCATGCAGGGACTGGCAGGAAAAGGTCAGGTTGCATTTCCAGTGAACATCTCTGTTTTGTTCACAGGCACCTGCACAACAACCGGATCCAAAGCCTGGGCGCCAACGGCTTTGATGGGCTGCACAACTTGGAAACCCTGTGAGTCATCTGTTTTCTCTCTGTGCTAAAGAGCTTGCGTGTGTCCATCCCCTCCAGCACAGCCTGTAGGAAAGGGCTGGTGTCCCTGGGTCACTGCACGTTCACTCATCGCCATGCTCTGAGGGCAGCAGCCAGGCTGGCTCCAGGTACCAGCCCAGCAGGCAGATGCCCAGGGCACGGTGCTGCCCAGGGTGGTGGCAGACGACTTTCTCTCTGCACCTGTGCAAGGTGGCTGTGCTGCTGCTGCAGAAGGGTCTGCATGTATGGGTAGAGTGGCTTGGAGGGGGGTCTGAGGCCCTGGACACGAGTCTAGTCCTGGTGTAATCCAGAGAGCTTGCATACACGCCCTGCTTGGAGAGCGTCCCCACCTCCTTACCACATGCACATGGTCCCAAAGCCTCTTAAACACCTGACTCCACCAAAATGAGGGGCTGGCTTGAGTTCAATGCTCAGTGGTAAAATTCTTGGGGATCTGTGGAATATCTCTCTCTGAGATGGTCCCATGTCACCTGGCATCACCCTTAGCCAGCTGACTTCGTCCTACACCATGTTCTTGGCACGGCTGGGTAGGCAATCTGTCAGGAGACCGTGGGGGAAGGTGGGAAGCAGGAATTAACTCTCCTCCAGGACACATCTTCATTAGCAGCAGATGGGTCACCCTGAGAGAAAGACTTAAATCCGACCGCCTTGCCTTGCACACACAGCGCCTTTGATGGCAGTACGAATTGCTTGGGACTCGTGTGTGCTCTGCAGTGGCCTAGGAGGAAACATAAACAAGCAAGCAAATCACTTAAGGCTCTGAAAGACTAGAAGAGGTGCCTGTTGCCTTCAGTTGTGCAGAAACATGTCCCTTCATGTAGGCCTTGGGGTCAGAGTCAGGCCCTTACTCCTTGCCAGGGAGAAATAGTGGGTCTGGGTCATTGCAAAAAGAGGTGACACTTCCCAGCATTCAAGTGCCATTCAAGGATAGAGGGTCCCTCTGTGCCAAGCACGGTGCCAGCAGCAGTGATTGGGCAAGAGCAGAAGCAGCAGGCAAGTCCTTGGTCCCTAGACACACTCCTTGGGGCAGGACCACAACATGCATTGTCTCTTACTTTCAGACTGGCACATCCTGGGGCCACCCAGAAGGGCTCAGCTGGGGAGAGGTTGAACTGTGCCAGGGATGGTGTGGGAAGGGAGGCTGCATGGTCTCCTCTGGTCATCCACAGATCCCCCTGCCACTGTGCCATCTTGGCTTTCTCCCCAGTCGTTTCTGGTGGGCACAGACAAATACGTGAGGGCAGAGTCATGGCATCCAGGCAGCGCAGAGGCAGGCAGGTTGCAGTAGGTCGTGGAGGACTTGCTGGTGGAAGAAAACCCAGTTTGAGCTCTAACCCAGGCAGACCATGCAGCAACATCACAGCCTACATCAGGGGAACCTTATTCTGCAGCCAAGGTGTCTAAAGTCACCCTGCTGCCCATCCCAGGCAGGACGGAGCTGCAGAGAAGTTGGCCCCTTATTTACTGTGGGAAGGGATAAAGGGCTTCCACTGCCCTGGGAGATAATTCAGTTTCCACAGACACTTGTGCTGAAAGCTCATTTCCCCTCTCTTCCTCTCTGCTCCTGCTCTAGCACTTCCTTTGGCTTTTGTTGCCCACCTGAGATTCACCCCCAGCATTCAGGAGAGCTCAGCGCCTCCCTCTCTTGCTCCCAGTCTCCACTGGGACAGGACCGCATAGCACTGCAGGGACCAGGCTCTCTGCAGGTCTGTGGCAGTGGCAGTCGTGTCCCAGCTGACCAGGCAGCCTGGGGAGTATCCGACCTCCAGGGATCGTCCCCTTTTAGCAGAGGTCTGCCTGTGTCCAGGCTCTGATGGCCTGGACTTGTGTGTGTGAGCATCCCACAGCCCCATCCTCCGCAAGCTGCCTGCAGCTGCAAGGACAGTGCTGTGGGTGAGATCGCCAGCCTCTCTTCCACGACTGATCACACTGAAGGAGTGTCTGCAAGAGAGTGAGCTGGCTTTTGCCACTCTTGGCCTGAGCATCTGATTCTGCCCTCCAGGCCAGCAGGTATTGCAAGTTCCTGATCTTTGAGGAATACGTTGTTCCTCAAGTGGAGCCATCCCCCTCGCGTTAACCCCCAGCACTCATCTGCCCTGCTGACCGAAAGTGGCCAAGCTTTGTGCAAAAAAATGCCAAGCATTTGCCTGCAACAGGCCAGCCAAGCTGCTAGATCTGCATCTACCTACCACCTCTCAGCTCCTGTGCATGTGGAGACTATTACAGTCTCCGCACATACCCTTTAACTCAAATTATGATTACATTCTGTTGACAGCACTTAGCACATTTTCTTGGCTTGTGGAGGCCAAACTGTGCTCTCAGTTACCCCGTGGGTGTTACCTCCTGGAAGGCAGCAGGATGGTAAGAGTTGGTGAAGACAGAAACTTCTCCAGGGTTCCTAAAATGAGCATTTGTGGCCAGATGCTGACTATAAGCCAGGCACAATAGTTGAAGAACTGTAGAAGTTGAGAGGAAAAAAAAAAAAAAACGTTTCGGGCTTTTCCAGAAAAGCCTAGGAAGTTTTCGGTGCAGAAACCTCTATTCCCCTAAGGGAGATGTTTCTTCTCATATCCAGCTAGGCAGGGAAGCTTCTGTTTTTATCAAATGCAACCAAAACTTTGAGAGAAACAGCACCCTCTGCTCCATGCAGGTCTCAGCAGCGTGCAAGCTGCCTGTGCACACCCACACCAGGCGCCTACCCCAGGTCCTATTATTTCTGCAAAAACAGATCCCAGTGGAGCACCTCTGTTCTTGGAGAGGACTTGGCCCCGGAATTTTAGGAGGGCAGCAAATCTAGAAAGAGGTAAAGTGAAGCCAGATGAATGACTTCATGCTTCCCCTGCAATGACCTGCAGCTACTGTGCAGAAGTACCTGGCAGAGGCCAGGTACAGAGGAAGAGCAGCTCTGTTTTCCATGCTGATGAGGGGGCAGGTAGATGTGCAACACCTGCCAGGTCTCAACCGGTCAAACACCAGCATGTGGCTGGAGAAAGCAGCTCCAAGAAAATTTTCTCTGTCAGGGCAAGACCTGGCTCTTCGCCAGCCCCCCAGCCTCCTCTTCCTGGGAAGGAAACCTGGGCAGGCAGGCTGGAAGCAAGTCAGAGCTGCTCTGGCCAGATTCCCAATAGAGTTTCGAAATAGCCTTGAGACCTAGTGAGATTCCCTCACCGGTTCCCATAAGCCTGAGAGATGACACAGAGCAACGCTGCGGGGCTGTGGGAAGAAACCCCAAGTCTGGCTAAGCCATGAAACCAGGTATTAGATGGTCAAAGTGGGTGATACTTGGCATTTTTTAGCCCTCTCCCAAAGACACGGAGTAAATCAGAGTGTAAATGTCCTTATGTGACATTCTTCCTGTAGCCCCTTTGGGTAATGAACTGAATCCTTTAAATAAGGTGTAAGCTCAAGGGGTGTGCATATTGATGCAGAACAGACCCAGCACTGCAGATGAGTGGAGCAGTGAAGACTTTAAATACCAAGGAAGGAACAACCATAACCCATAGGCATGGCCAGAGGAGAAGACCTGCTGTGTTTGGACCACAGCAAATGGGGTGGGGGAATCCTGAGAAGGATTTGAGTGAGGATTGGGGCAGTGAAATGAAGGAGAAAAACAAAGTCAAGGAGTAACTTCATCGAAGGATGATTTATCTTTTCCAAGAAGTAGGAGCAAGGCATGCCAAAAGCTGAAACCAGCCACGCTGCTCTTCACATCGCTTTGCAGTTCCTGCTTTGCCTTGTAAAAATTGCCCTGTAGTGTTTTACTCTTTAGGCCATTTAATGTGTGCTGTAAAACATCAGTATAACCGGCTTCCTGCTGTGTGGATGGAAGGATCCTTACTTTTACATTTCCTGATTATGCTGGACTTAATTTCTCAATCTTTAACAATGCAGAGAGAAGGGGAGGGGGGTTCGGTTCTGACTGTTCTGTAGCATAAGCCTGGTAAGTAGGGACGTTTATGGAAAAGCTGATGTAAAGAGAAGTCAACTGCAGCCAGCAGCATTGCTGCAATGACAGAGGTTGATTCTTGGGAATGTTCAGACCTTGTGCTCAGGGCTGGGGGCACGGTGCTAGGGGAGACAGGGCTGTGTTTTCAGAGGAGCAGCAAGGAAAAAATGCCATCCAAGGGCATGCATGGTGCAAATACAGGAGCCAAGTTCCCCACTGCTATATGAGGACAGTATTTCTCATAGGGGGGTGCCTGTGACATGAATTTCCAAAGTGACACTGGCCTTGTGCCCAGGTTTCCTACCTACCACCTTCACCTGGAAAGCTGACCAGTGTCCTAAGGTCTTTGAGCTTTGCAGCCAGTCTGAATGCAGTCTAAAGGCTGATGAATAATTGCCTCATGCCTTGTAGTGCTTGACTTTGACCTCATTAGACAGGTTGTGATAACGCTGAACTTAGCCCTCTGCTTCCCTGAGATATAAATGTTTCATGGATCAGACCTAGAGGGGAAGGTGAATGCACGTCCCTCTAGATGGCCAGGACCCAAGTCACTGCTCTCTGCAGGATGAAAGGATGGAAGGGGTAGCTGACTTGAAACCATGCAGCCAAATATATAGAGAGATGTGTGTGTGTGTATAGCGCTTCACAGATAGGCATGGTGAGGGCATCTTATCATGGAAGCTGAATTTCAGAGCTTCTCCCCATGTTCTAGCTCCAAACACCAGCACACATAAACCATCATTTAGCATTTCCCAGCTTAACTGCTGTTAGGAGACCTCAGCCATGCCGGTGTTCCCATGGCAAAGCAGGACAGACCCCAGACAGAAGGCAGAGGGTGCAGCTGAGGGGTGGAGAGGTTCCTGGATGGATCTTCCCATGTCTTCCACCAAAACAGTAGTACCTCACTGAAAACGCCCCTGGGCTGGGAGCTCCGCTTTGAAGAAAAGGAGAAAGTGTTTTTTCTCCCATCAGGACTGTTTTGCCCAAGCAGGGAGAGGAGGTGTCGTGGCCCTGAGCGCCGGCTGCGACACACACAAGGTGAGGAAACCCGTCGAGGCAAGTTCTTGGGGCCTCTGAGAACGGGTAGGCGTGCGACAGCGGTGGCTCCGGCAGGTCTATGCTCTCGTGTGGCTCTCGGGCGTGGGTGGGCTGGCAGTGCCAAGGAGCACCCTGGCGTGGGTGGGTACAGGGTCCTCCACCACAAAAGCTACCATGTATTCCCCAACACCTGCTCAGGGCTCAATTTTCTGCTACTGAGGCAAAGGGAGAAATGCAAAAGTAAGAGATGTGGCCATCCCAGTGGTCCTGTCCGTGAACATGGCCGAGTCCCCTACATACATGGAGCATGGGCTGTACCCAAAACAGGGGCCAGGTCTCCTCCCTGCCCCGGCACGTGCAACCAGAGAAGACCCTGACTTTGGCAGAGAGTGAAAACGTGCCTCGGCAGCGTCCTGTCTCCCACCCCGCAGCAGGGCTAAGGTGGCTCCCAGGGCAGAGGTAGGGATGGGGGACGAACGGCTGCTCCACAGGACCAGACCAAAATGCTGAAGGCCTCCAGACTATGGCCAAAATAGCAATGATCTATCTCAAAACTGCTGGTCCTCTGATTGTTCAGGCATCTCCAGCCTGTTTCTAGCACAGACGTGATGGGGAAGTGGTTCAGAGAGGCCCTGCAGGCCTTGCCCATCCCCTCTGCCTGAGATGACCCCGCTGCTTCCTATCTCTCTGACTTCTCCCTCCCCATCCACATCCCTGCCAGCTCCTCTGCTTGTCAGGCAAAGAAGATAAATCACTTGGAAAGAGAAAATCTCCATTCATTTAAAAACCTTTTAATTTATTTCTAAAAAATAGCGCTAATAAATTAAAAACGTCTCCCAGAAGAGCTGAATCCAAAACTCTCTGGCTCCAGGCGTTTTATCTGCCTAACCTTGCCTCACAGGAAATGCCCTTACCGCAGGCTTTTGCAGCACGCTGCCCTATTATCCGGGTAATTAGTGGAGACTGCAAATGCAGAGCAGAGCAGGAACCTACTGACTCCTCTGGAGAGTTGGATTTTCTATGCGAGAAAAAAAAAAAAGAAAATTAATATAAAGAGCACCTCAGGCAATGAAAGCAGGAAGAAGGAAATGGGAAATATCTCCACCACAGCTCATACAAGGGTTGTTTAACCCTTTAGGGCCAGGCAGACTTTGCTGTTCTCCTGGAAAACTGTCTGCCAAGTGCTACCTTGCTCCTCAAGTGGCATTTCTCTCCATCAGCATGTGTAATCTGAAATCTTTTGTGCAGTCTCTTGATGCTAATCCCAGTCTGTGCAATTCCCAATATAGCTCATGGGGTTGACTCCTCCAAGGATGTCCTGTTTGCTGTGCTGAGCTACTCTGTTCCTTCTTCAGCATCCTAGTGCTCCAGCCCTGCTGTGTGCCAGCGTGGGTCCTTGGGCAGCTCATCAGAGGCAGCTTGGCTCTACAGTCCCACCCTGCCCTGCCAGAGGAGGGAGGGGCCTTCAGCAGAGGCTTGGGTACCCAGATTCAGGGGATGGAGAAAGGAAGGGGGCAGGTGACGTCTTGGAAAGAATGACCACAGCTCAGGGCCCTGGTGGCATGGGTCCCTGTGTCTGGTGCAAGAGGAGAGCTACCAAGTTCATTGCCTGCTCTGATCGGCATGTAAATGGAAGGTGACTTTCAAACAGAGGAAGACGCTTGCAAAACTGAATTGGCAGATGCACAAAGTGCTATCTGGAAGCATGAGGACCAAACACTTCCATCCTGCGGTCTCCTTGGGCCAACTGATCCCAGTTTGCTGTATCTTCTCTCACAAGAGCAAAAGCCTCGACTGACAGAAATGTGTCCTCACTGATGCAGTTCAGGCTCTGAACCAGTCGGATGCCTTTGAACCAGGCTCTGAACTTTGGCTGAAGGTGACCCCAAGCAGACATATTTTGCAAGATTATAAAGAAAAAAGAGAGAAAGTAAAGCAGTTCAGGTGAAAAGGTACTTCTGGAGACACCGCATTTTTCCATGGGTTATGGCTTTGCTCTAAGGCTCACCTCCTTTGCAGGACTCTGCCTATTCTTTTTTGCCCACCAAATCCTCACACCACCCCTCTTGTACCCTGCCAGCTCTCCAGCCTGGCTGCCCCGTCCCTGGAGATGCTGATCTTGTGCTGAATGTCCCCAGGCCTCCAACCCTGGGTCTCCAGACAGGCTTGCTGTGACCTGTCAGGGGTCCCCAACTCCTCTGACTCCTTGGGCTTCATTTTGCTCAAAGCATTCCCCTTGGACACAGACCCTTTCACAGGGCAGCTTCGCAAGAGCAGCTGCCTGTGCCAGAGAAGGGAAGCCTCTGCCTCCAGAAACGTGTGAGAGCAAATTGATTGCCTATGAAAAGGAGGAACAGTCACTGCAGGCAGCAGAAATGGCAAGAGAGGCAAGCTGCGAGCATGTTTTCACCATGGGTGTGCTGATGCACAGAAGCTCTGCCCCACACCATGCTCCCTCCTTCCAGCAGCAGCACGCTGCAGGGGGCCAGGGGCCGATCACCAGCAACTTGTGCACCTTGGGGGGTAGGTAGAGGTCCCCAGCTTCCTTCCCGCAGTTCAGAAACACTCTGCTGTAGACCAAGCTTCCTCAAGCCTGCCTCCTTCCCCTGCCTGGCAAAGTGCAGCAGCCTCCTCCGTGCCTCCTCTGCCTGAGTCATCAGCTCCATGGTTATTGTCTGTGCATCCCAGCGACCGAGGTCCCCACTGCTACGCTTTGTGGTCAGCTCCTTTTGTGTCTTGTAAATGATATGTGCATGGCAGCGCCTGTGCTCCCAGGACCCCCCACGAGATCCCGTTCTCAAAGGCTTATTTCGACCTTGTTAAATAAATCACATTGAATTGAAAACATATTTAATCTGGTACCTTCATCAGTTAGAGAACAGACAGGAATACGGGTTGGAACAGACACTTTCTGGGCACTGCTGCATTTTTAAATGGAGAACAGAGCTGTGTGAGGAAGGATTGGCGGCTGCAGGCGTACAAGGCATGACCTACAGATAGGTTCCCCCCTCCCCAGCAATAGACCTTTCAGTGCCACATAAACCCTGTAAAATGGTGCAGCACCATGTAAGTGAGAGGCTGGGATGTTTCCGGGCCAAGCTGTCAGAATTAAACCTTGTATAGAGGTTGCTGCTTGCTCCTGGCAGAAATCAAGTACTGTTAGCACATGGCAACCTTCCCACGGTGGGGGGGCGGGCATGGCTGCTCATGGGACACCCATGAACCCTGTAGCACTCCATCACAGCCTGGCTCCTCCTTATAACTTGCCAAAAATGGGCCTTTTTAGGACATGATTAGTTTCCCAAATTAAAACACTGACCTTAGCAGATGAATCCCACAATAGGTCACTCCTCTCTCCTGCGCACACTTGCACATCCCCGCTCTTACATGTCTCTGTTTAGGGGATGGGGGCACAGCTCCAGCCTGGCTGAAGTCAGACATGTGCTCTGGGTCCTTTCACATCCCCTTTCCCTCCTTTCACTTATCGCAGGCACTTGCTGCATCTCATCATCCAGACCGTGCTGGGGAAGGGCACACACTCGCCGCACGTGTTAGCTGCTACCGGGACAGCAGGGTTTATGCTGATGCTACACAACAGAAAGATGGCACCTAATGATGTAGTTACTTTTCATACTCTGGACTAATCAGGCAGCTCTTCCCAGCCCAAGCTCAACCCCAAGCCATGACCTTGATTCAAGGCATCTGAGTAAGGCAGTCTGGCCGGTGCCGGGCAAGAAGTCAAACTAAATGGTCACGACAGCCCCCTTGGGCTCTCAGACTACCAATTAAATCATTTCCAGTGCTTGATTTGGCCACAGTAACCGGCACGGCTAGCAGCAGCGGGGTAATTACATTTACTGGCAGCTTGATTAGATGCCAGCACAGGACAGGTGGAAACGCAAGTCCTTATCGGAGGCTGCACAAAGTCTCCCTCCAAGGCACTGCAGTCACATCTCAAACTGCACTGGGACTGAAATAGTCAGCAAATGTCCCATCTCCAGCTTCTAATCTTACTGCATCTTCAGGTTTATTAGCTGCAAATTTGTGGTGTTTTGTGGCTTATGGAAGAATTTATAGTACTATATAATTTTTTTTTGGCTTCCTGTGTGGAACCACTAATAGTCCCTAACAGGCAGAAAATTGAACTGAGACTCTTTCCCCTCCTTCTCTCCTTTTGGCCCAACTGAAGATATTAATAGTTCCAGGGTGCATGTTGTCAGCTTCAAATCACCCTGGCAGTTAAAGCCCAAAATAACTGTGTCTTTGATGTCAATTTACTTTTATTTCTAAATAAACAGCAGGGTTGGTTAAGATCTTCCAAACAGGAAGCTATAGGCTCTCTCTAGAAATAACAACAATGGAAAGCCAGCCAGTTCGTTGTGTCTTGGGCAGACCGGGTGACCTTTAAGAGATTTTCATTTTAACTACAAGAACAGTCAAGGCTCCTGTCGACATCCCACTGTGATGCCTGGAGCTGGTAACTTGGACCCCAACTAAGGAAAGTGGTTTTTTAAAGTCCTTTCTCTTGCACATCATTTCTGAACCTCTTGGCTGGGTGATTTTGCTTCCAAAAGCCCTTGATAATCGTCAAAACTCTTGTCCTTATGCCATACCCATTATTTCTTTTTTTTTTGTTATGAGATTTCCTTATTGCTTTTGCCTAACCGTGGCCAGGGTGCGCTAGCATCTTTCCAGCAGGTAATGCTGGCATTGGGTCCGCTTTCCCAGATGTGCCAAAAAGGGCAGCACCCCAAGCCAGGAGACCCCACATGTAGCATGCAAAGCCTTGGGGCAGACCCCAGAGCCGGGGCAGGTAAGACCCCAGCAGTGCCAGGTCCAGCTCCCTTGGCCAAGGGGCCTCCCTGGCCAGCCACAGCCACGCCAGCCCATGTGCCACAGCAGTGCAGTGGGGATAGTGTCACCTGGCGGCAAGTTTGGCTTTTTGCAGCCAAACATGGTTCCAAAGCTGAAAGCACTGGGAAAGGGTCAGAGTGTGCAGCTGGGACCAGCAAAGCTTTGCCCAAGCAGCTCAGATAAGGCAGGGAGAGAAAGGGGACACTTGGAGGTGTTTTCTACAGCACATCCATTTTCTATATCCACACAACACCTGGAGAGGGTTTGTAAATGATGTACAGTTCACTGACATGCTCAGTGGAGGAAGTTTTGTTGCCATGGAAGTCAAACCACAAAATCCTTCCCGACCCACTGAGCCCAGACTCCTTCCCATCTGCCTTGACCCTGTGCCAGGAGAGAAGCTCTAGAGACTCACCGCTGGGCACACAGGCTGGGCCGAGTTTATCACGGGAGAGCAGGTGGAGAGGACCGATGTAGCCCCACTGGTACCAGACATCTGTGGAAAGATCCAAGGACTGAATTTTACTAAAGGAGCAGAAACTTCGCGACTGCCACAAACACCCACAGTCTCCCCTACAGTGAAGGTTGGAGGCTGTTTCTGGGTCATTGCTTGAACCAGAGCTCGACTCAAGTTTCGGGAAGGAAGAAGAAGGGAGAGAGAAGTCACCCTTGTGTCCTGGTTTGGGTCTGGGTTTCAGGGAGAGCTGCCCCACTGCAGGGAAGAGATGACACCTGGGGACCATCTCAGGTACCGGCTTCTTCCAGCCTCCGCCAACCAGATGGGGCTCTGAAATGAGCAGAGCTTGGCAGAGGGCAGCGCTGGAGGCAAGTGCGAGCGGCACACGGATCAAGAGCAGTCGGATGCAAGCATCACTCAGGGGAGCTGTTAACGAGCACAACTGGGTTTGTTTCCCAGAGGGAGGCTCAACTCACCAAAAACCAGGGAGCACCGGCAGGAGCGAGCACAGGCACATTGTCTCTCCTGAGCAGACTGGGGCTGCTGGCACCCAGGCTGGAGCAGCATGACTACACCTGGGTGCACTTCCACTTTCCAACAAGCCCAGTATATGCCAGCATTCAGAGGTGGCTTTTTTTACCCAGAGGGAGCTGCTGAACACAATGCTCTTTGTGCGGGGGGAGGGAGGCACCGAGATGCTGTCAGGGCTGGGAAAGGTGTGTGTTCGCTCAGGAAGAACTGGTCCTGTACATACTTGCACACACACAGAGGTACAAACAAAATGTTCATCTGCTGATGAAAGACCAGCCTGCCTGGAAGAGACATGGGCTGGAAAGGAAATGCCTTTTTAGAGAACGACAGGAGCAAATATTACAGCACACTGAATTATTCCTTGTAAATAATATTGGTTACAGACCAGGCTCCCATTTTCTGTTAGTGAATCACAGGTGAGCCAAGACTCCTCTCTGTTGGGCAATATTTTCCATCTGTCAGCTGCTCACAGACACGTCGGGTATCGCCGGGGAGAAGCTCAACCCAGCGCATTGCACAGAGCTTCCCCCAGCGGCAGCGACACGACGTCGGTGGGCTGAGTGTCATCTGGGGACAGGGCTTACAGTGCCTCTCCTCCAGGGTCGGTCCCTTGGCACCGCACAGGCTCATCCCAGCCCCTCAGTCTGTGGCACGAGGGAGGGAAGAGGGGCAGGCAGACATCCAACCTTGAGTGACCTCTGCAGCTTCCTGTGCTGCTGTGAAACCTCGCTTTAACCTTGGAAAGTCACTGCAGGGTGAGACCTTTAAAGGTGTTAAGCACCTTACCCGGAGGTAGAGGTTTGGGACTGTCAGTCAACTTAGGCTGCTAATGCTCTCTGCTTTCATTCAGTGCAGTGATCTGAAGGTTAATGGGATTTGACTGATGCTTTCAAAATGCCCGCTGGTGTCCCATCTGCATGTCTAATCGCTCCACTTGTTCTCTTTGGAAATCCACTCCTGCTCCTCCCTGAGCTTTGGTGAAAGGATGCGCATTGTAAAAGTCCTGCCCTGCCTTCCCCTGCGTACCAGAGCCGGTGTGGTGTGCGCGCTTAGCTCTGGCAGGGAAGGACAAAGGACACCGGACATGTACCGTCGACAGAAGCTGGCTAAGAGCATCCAAGCAGCTGATAATGAGCTATGTGCACCTTGCAAAGAGTGAGGCATATGAGCAGACATGTGCTGGGCTATTTATTCTTAAACAGATCATTTTGGGCTCAAGCAGAGAACACTGGGAAAAATCACCGAGCTGCTTGGACGCAGATGGGAACTGAGTGTGTCAGAGCAAGCTCTGTAGGAGAAGCAGAGCTCTCACATCTAATAGATGTGAGCTGGTGTGAGGAGGGGATGTATCGTTCCTGTTGCACTTGCTGGGCCCTGGGGACATGCAGAGCAGCTTCATGAGTGCAGGGACTCTGCTGTTGCATTGCAGGTCGGACATAGCAGGGAGGCAGAGCTTGTGGTCTTGTCACCAGCCCTGTGCTCCTCTCCTGCTGACTGCCAGTGCTGGCAATTATTAGACTAGGGGAACACTTTCCAGACCTTCAGAGGTAGGTCCTACAGGAGCAGGATTCGTTTGCTCAAACCCATACAGGTAGTGCAGGCAGCCAGATTCCCTCTGTAACTGGAGGAGAGAAAATAGCCTTTGGTGTGGGGGGAAAAACCCTGCCACAGCAGGACCCGCTGCATCCCATGGGCTGCAAAGGAAATCCAGCAACAAGGTCTGATATGGACGTTGTCAGAGCTATACAAGACAAAATCCATCTAAGACAACCTCATTCCATATTTTTCTTCTGGTTTGGTCCACTATCCTATAATTCCCTGGTAAGTATTTCCTAAGACATAAGTTATATAAGCCTGGAGTCCTGCAAGGTGTAAGGGAAGACCAATTTGGAGTTGATTTACTGCGTAAATACCTACAGGGCAAAGCCAAGACGGTGCTGTAGAGTAATTCCCAAGCAGGGACACTGTTAGAGGAGAAGACTATGTAAGAGAGAGGGGGGCCAAAAGAGATCATAACGTAATTACCATGCCTGGGCCCAGAGGATGAGAATTACAAGGTAATTGGGCAGCAACTCATTGCTGTGTAAATGCACAGTTATTTCAGTTCTGTAAACCACAATCCAGGTTACATGGTAATTACTTTGAGGTCCATTAAGTGTAATTATACAGTAATCTCCAGGAGCCAGTAATTACCCTCATGCTCCAAAGTATCTACCACTTAAAACTCTGTGAGTTTCATGCAGGTAAGAAGCAGTCGCACGGTTTTCAGACTGCAGTGTCTTGGTCTGTGGGATAGCCAGGCCAGGGTCAAATGTCACCATTTCAGCTGGAACTTCCTTTCAAAGGAGAGCATTGGGCATGCTAGCGGAGGAGTGCTACACATCTAAAACCCAGCCAGCCTCCATGGGCCCCTTCCAGCCAACAGCAGGATCGGTACCTTCGAAGGGCTGCTCCTCCTGGGCTGCAAGCAGTGCCCCATAGCTCAAATAAATCCCTTTTCAGAGGTGCCAGCCCATCCTTGGAGAACAAATGCAGCCTGCAAGGTTTCATTCAGGCTCAGATTTCTCTTCTGGTTGCCAAGTAATGACAGGTAAACGCTACATTTGTCATTGCAACCAACATACTGTATTTTACTTAATTTATTATACTGCAAATTAAACTTAACACTCAGCAGTGTCAATACCTCTTGCACATCACTTCCACTTATGGCTCACAGTTTCCAATGTGGGGTTGACCCCAACTATCAGAAGACCTAGGCCTTCCCATAGCCCGCTCTCCCCACTGGTCCCAGTCACAGTGTGTCCCAGTGGCAGAGAGCCCTGTGGCCCCCAGGACAAGCACCAAGGGAAGAGTCCCCTGAGCCCCTCTGCACCACAGAGTGAGGGGGCCCAGGGAGAGCCCTTTCATGGAGCCCAGAAAAACTGGAGCTGCTCTTGTGTTTCTCATCCTTGATAATATCCCATTTTGACCTGATAAGGCAAGAAAAATGACTCACAGCCAAAGCCCCTGGGAGGTGGGGACGGGGCATTCCAGAGATTCGAAGCAGCAGCACCACAGCCTAGTGCTGGGAATGGAGGGACATGGGGAGAAGGAGTCCAGATGGCAGCAGCCATGGCTTGGACTGGCTCTTGCCTGACAGTGCTCCTAGCAGGGAATATTCCTGCTGCAGGAATGTGTGAGGTTTCATTTCCAGGCAGTGGCTAGATCAGCACGATAGGAAAAGCCTGTCTCCCATGCTTAACAACCAAGTTTCCATGCCTTCAAAGCACAGATACACTCAGTTGAGTTCCTACAGCCATGTTAATGAATGTTTTTCGTTCTCTGTCTTTCAGGGACCTAAACTACAATGAGCTGCTGGAATTCCCTGGGGCTATCAGGACGCTGGGCCGACTTCAGGAGCTGTGAGATTTTCTATTTATTCCTTTCCAAAAGCATTCCCAGATGAAGAGCAACCAATAAAGCATCGCGTGTGCTCTGACTTGGGGAGACCGCTTGGTCGAAGCCTTTCTTTTATCTTTCCCAGCCCTCTCTACCATGCACATAAAAGCAGTTTATCCCCTCGATCTCCATCAGCTTTAATCACCTCGCCATCAGCCTCTGCACCATGGCTGGCAGAGTGGAGTTGGAGGTCCCCCATCAGGCTTGGAGCAGGTTCTTCCTGCAGCTCTCTACATTCTTCTGTGGCGTCTGATGAACTCAAAGTCCATCTGAGCTCCAGCAACTTCTAATGTCCATTCCCCAGCTTGGGACCACAACCATGGAGTTATCCGTGTTATTGTGAGGCCATGGCTTCTGCAGGCCCTGTGCCACCTCCTCTGACGTGCAGAAAGTGTTTGATCTCCTTAGAACAAATTTATAATAGGGATTACAAAAGTTTATGACCATTCTAGCTCTCTCTTCTCTAACCGGTCAGCCTGGGAGACACTAAAAACGGGAAACCATCCCACTTAACACCCAGGAAAGTAGAAGCCCCAAGATGGGGTCAAGTCAAGTTGATGTGGATCCACAGTTTCTGTGGACCCTAAAACTGTGTCACACTGGTGACAGTCTGGGGTGGGACAAAAGCAGCTGCTTTGGTGCTTCTGGAAGGCTTGGAGTAAAAACATGACACTACTTTTTTCTTTTACTGGAAGAATTTCTTGTCAGGAGATTTCTCAGATCAGACCAGATGTCATCGTTACTCTGACATTCAAAATGAGAATAAGATCCTTAATCCACTTTGAGATCACTTTTGAAATGCCTGTCACTAAATAAGAGGCAAATTTCAAACAGCCATCCAACGAATCACACAGACTCCTCTGGGATTAAACAACCTGGGCATCACCCAGAGCCTGATCTTGGTCCTGGGCATGGGATCCCCTGGCTGCTTTTGATGTACAGGATATCAGTCGGTGGCCACAGAGCTCTCTGCTGCTGCAAAAGTTTGCTGATAGCAATTTTCTCAAGCTTACCCAAAATTAACACAGCTACATCTACAAATACTTCAGTCACATGGGCCAACTATTCATGGTAGGCTGCACTCTGGGTAGCAGCTGTCGAGCTGTAATGGAGCCCATCCATAAGAACTAAAATTCCTGGAGGGTATAAAATAAGTGTGTTTTGTTTGCTCCTTGTAATCTTGGTGTGTTCGGTGAGTGACCGACCTATGGAGCACCAAGCTATACAGAGTAAATGCAGCAGAATGAGGGGTTTGTCCTGCCAAAGGACAGACCTTGTTCACTTGCTGGGATGATGCTACAGCTGGGACAGGGCCTACATCTCCTATCTGCTGTGTTTTGAAAGCCCTCTGCCTTTAAAAATGTTGAGGAAAGAAGGTGTCCCCAAGCCTTTCTCATCCATTAATATCAAGATATTTGTTTCTCCCAACAGCGGTTTTCATAACAACAACATCAAAGCTATCCCAGAGAACGCATTTGTTGGGAATCCCCTCCTCCAAACAATGTAAGAAAATTAAACAATATTTTCTAAATCCTTATATCTCCCGGAAACGGGCATTTCTGACAGTTGCCAGCATGACTGCAATCTGACATTTTTTGCATATAGGTCAACACACACTGAAACTAGCTCCTTCTCAGCTACGCCTCAGGTTTTTTTGCCATGGGTTCTCCTTTCCCTGCAGCTGAACTTTGCTGCAGTACAGGCTGATAACAACGAATTAACAATATATGGGTGGTCTGCACGGAAATCTTGCTGTGCATAACAGGATTTGCTAAGCCCTGGTTGACATCTGCCTGTGTTTATTCCTTGTGTTTAGAAAAGCTGCTAGCCAGCTACAGCAGTAGCTATATGTGTCGGGGAGCTGAGACACCACATCATTGTGTGTCTACCCCAGACCCATGGACACGAAGCTCTGCAGATAAATACACCCAGTTGTCAGCTCATTTCCTCTCTGGCCCAGACACAGGTAGAGATTTTTGGACAGTTCTTCCCTGAACTACACTGATACTGGAAATCATGGCAAGTGACAAAAGCTCTGCTTGGCCAGTCTGGGAATTAAGTTATAGAAATACCAATGTCTGGAAAGCCATGGTGACACTGGGTGAAAACAGTCACTGCTCCAGTCAAAACAAACCAGCCTCATCCCCATCTTCCTTGGGCCCCATCCTTGGAGTGACATGGGGGTGGAACACATCCAGAGCACTCACGTCCCTATTGGATCTGCGCATATAAAGCCTTTCACAGTCAGTGAGGGGAAAGTGCTTCTTGTAGGAGATGGTTCAACTGACTGTGACAAGTCGGAAAGATGCTGGTGCTGTGGATATGTAAGATCAGAGGAGGTGTCATCAAGCATAAAGTCTTTCCCAACAGGGTAACAGCACTATAGCAGGGTTGAAGGAGGGCTTTGCATCTTTCTAGCCTGCCTGGTTCAGGAGGACCCTAAAGGGCCCTTCCAAAGCAGCAGAAGACCTCAATTGTACCAATGTTCAGCCAAAGCAGGCTAGTGGGAGAGCCTGGGGTTATCTGGAAAACAGTACCATCTTCTCTTCATGCACAGCAGAATCTGACCAGTTACTCATTTCTTTTGCAGACATTTTTATGACAATCCCATCCAGTTTGTTGGACAGTCTGCTTTCCAGTACTTGCCAAAGCTTCACACTCTGTAAGTTCACCAAGCGCATCCTCAGACAGGTGACACATCCAAGCTCCAAGCCCTGAGAGCTGGAAAACTTAGTGGCCTTCTCCATTCCTCTTTTCTAGAGCCCCTGTGCCTACAGGGGACCATAAGGCCACTCCTCTGGCCAGCCCCAACAGCAGTGAGCCAAGGTGTAGTCACTGCAGGTGTTTTCTGCTGAGCAAGAATAATTTTAAGAAGGGCATTTTTGAGGGAGCAATTCATTTCTCCTGCCCACCCAGCTGACAGGCACTGGAGTCTTCTCGGATCTTTTACTGGGCAGCCAATGGTGGCAGCGCTTCCTTCACATGTCTGGCCCTAAGCCTGCTCCAGGGCCACCACCAAGTGGTGGGCACCATCTGGACCAGAACGCCTGCTTCACACTGGCTGGCCTGGACTGGCTGGCTTTTCAGCTAACCTGTTGTGGCACAGCACTAAATATTGAGGCAGAAGCAATCTCAGAATCTCTATTTATAAGCCTCACCCAGCCTCTCGCTGCAGGAACACACACTCAGGCAAAAAAAAAAAAATAAATCCTTCAAATACCCATGCATTCTTTAGCTCCAAATGCATAGAATCTGGGAGGCTTGGGTGGGATGGTCTGCTTACATTCCCTATAGTAATTGTTTGGGGGTTTTATTTATTTTGGGTAGGGATCATGCCAAGAATGTCAGTGGTTGGGGGAGGGTCTGAGCTTGCCAAGCCTCCTTGCATAGAAATGCCCAGCTCTGGCTCGCAGTATCTGCGCTGCGTGAGACGCCTGCATCACCACCCAGCTGGCAGCGGCATGCTGATGAGAGGGGCACCTTTGGAGCCGGGCCTCTGATCACCACATTGGGGTGTGAGGAAACAAATTTGCCACCATGGCAGATGGGTCTGGGACCTGGGCAGCTGCACTTGCTTCTGGGTCCTCTGTCCACCTCATTTCACCCTCATTTCTCTGCAGGTCCCTCAATGGTGCAACAGACATCAGAGAATTCCCAGACCTTAAAGGCACCACCAGCCTAGAAGTTTTGTGAGTGGCAACTCTCTCCCTTTACCCTGCTATTTGTGCTCTTCCTCCTTCAAGGCGGCCCAGGCTGTTTCAGCGAGGACAACTTTGCAGCTGGTTGTCTTCAGCTCTGCCTCTCCCTGGTCACTCACCTCTCTGCTTCGTTTCACCCCTGTGGCTCCTGAAAGCAGCTTTCCTCTCCGTGAGTTGCTCTCGGTACTGTTGAGTGTGCTCCAATCTTTTTTTTTATTATTTTTTTTTTCTTCCTTCCTTTCTGCGTCTGTGAAGGAACTTCGGGTGCAGCGCTTCAGCATGGTCTGCTGAGAGCCAGTGTGTGCCCATCCTGGGACCAGCACTGGCAGCGCAGTGCAGTGCAGGAAGCCTCTGCCACCAGGCTGGGAGCTCCTGGAGCTGACCTGGTCCCATCTCACACCACCAGACCCAGGAGAGAAGGAGCATGGAGGGCATGCTGTCTCTGGCCACACACAGTTCTCCCCTCTAGGGCACTGGTCCACATGCTATGCCCAAACTGGGAGCAGAGCTGAGTGTCTCAGCCCAGGAATGTGACCTGGCCATGCCTTGCCTCAGGGACACAAGGACACACCATCTGTCCCCACACACAGGTTTCTGAGGCAGCCATGACTCCAGGCAGATCCCCAGTGGGGATCTGGGGTGGCAGAGCATGCCACGGAGGGCGCTGCCTCCTGCCCTCAACAGGGCCAAGGTCAGCAGTGAATTCAGTACTCAGCAGCATCCCAGAATTCCTTACAGGCAGATTCACCTTTACTAAGTCCATCAGCAGTGTCCATTTCCAAGTCAGATTTTGTTTCTGTCCAGGTATTTCGTTATCCCATTGATATTGTCTCTCCTGACACCATCTGGGACCAGTAGCTGGGCTTGTGGGTCACAGAGCCTGTGCGCTGGATCTCAGTTACACCATTTCTTCTCTCTCCGCCCCTCCTCTAGGACCTTGACCCGAGCAGGCATCCATTTACTCCCCAGAGGGATGTGCCAGCAGCTGCCCAGCCTCCGAGTCCTGTGAGTAATAAGTTTCTCTGTCCTGCCTGGTCTTTAGAGAAGTACCATCAGAAACCAGGCTTTCTTCTTGTCTAGCTCAGGGAGGGGACCAGCTATGGAAGACCATCCTGTGCTTCTTGTTCCCATTATCTTTTCTTCTTTTCCATGCAGAAAACACCACCTTCTTAGGCACTGCCTTGAGCTCTGCGTATTCTTGAACTTGCTTGCTTCAGCCCAGTGTGATGCTCTGGACTCAGGGCTGCAAGTGATAAGGCACATCCACGTTTGCCCCTCCTTGCTCTGCACCAGTGGGACTGTCTGCCCCATGCAAGGAGCGTAGAGAGGGTGCAAACGATGGTGGATAAGAACGGCAGAAGCATTTCAGGGCTCCTAGCTATAGAGAGCACAAAAACCAGGGGCAAATCACGTTCACACAACGCTCTGCCCCAACATTGGCTTACTGCAGTTGGAGCTCCAGCAAGTGCCATGATCTGAAGCAAGGATCCTGTTCACTTCCTGGGGGGGACAGGCCTGACCTGACAGAGACCAGCAAGGCCACATGGACATGGCCCCTCCTGTCGTGCAGCGGTGGCAGATCAGGGGTTTGCTCAGTCTCTAAGTTGCTTTGGCTTTACCTGCTTGGCAAGGCACTGAATGATGCTGCATGGGGGGATGTGCTTTCTTCTTTAACTTGGTACATGATGAAATCAGCATCTCAGAAAGACTCCTGTGTCTTGTCGGGAATCACACCCCTTGTTCCTGAGATCCTCGACTTTGTCTGCAGTCGAAGACATCCTCAGGAAATGAGTCATGAGCCAGATTTATACAAGTTTGCAGCCTTAGGGCAAGCAGGAGGCTTGCCTCTCATCAGTCTTTATACAAGCAAGCTGAAAATGAAAACAAGTCTGTTCCAGGAAAGCAACAGGAGTGAATTCTTGATCACAGAAATTGGAAACAAGAGAAAAACATAAAAATAAAAGAACACAATTTGTAACTTAGCAGATCACAGCATTTTGGCTCCAGCTGTCCCTGTAGGGAAGGTCTCTCATCATTAGACATCTGGACCAATTCAGTGGACATCTTGCCACCAAAGTGTAGCCCTTGGAATGGCCCGGGCTGTAGGGTCCCAAATGCTCTGTTTATGTTTGCAAGTTATCAGACTGTAAACCTTCACAGCAGAGCCTGGTCTTCATCCCTGCCCCCTCCCTGTGGGAGAGTTTTATTGGGACACCCCAGCTTGTTCCTTGTTCCTTGTCCCTCTTTCCCAGTTAATTTTACCGACATTAATTGCATTGCTTTCAGAGTTTGGAGAAAGAGTATGTGGGCCAATATTTGTGCATGTTTACATCTCTCTTGCCTTTGAAATATGTTGGCCTTCTGTACCTGCAGAGCTAGTGGTTGTTCTCACTGCTTTCGCCCACTTTGCCAACCCCTCGGCAGTTCATCAGGTTGACGTCATGACTGTGACACATCTGAACACAGATGATACAGTTAACGGCGCATTTCTGGCCTCCTACTGCTTACACCACACTGCAGATTTTCTGCAGACATCTTGCATGAGGGCTGTAAGAGCCACCACAGGGCGTGAGGCTCACAGCCACGCTGCGACGCCAGTCTGTGCATGGGCACTGAGCCCAGCACACCCAGGCAGGGCAGCCTTGCCCAGCTTGAGCTTGGCATCAACCTGACATTGTCCTGCTGCTTTTGTCCAGGCTTCTGCTTAGGGCACAGATTTGTCTTTCCTCTCAAGCAGAAATAACTGAAACTTCCGTGAGCAGAGCTAAAGTCCCTCGAAGCCACTAGTGCCTTCATCCTGCTGTGTCCACAACGCAGTGTCAGTGACTGAGGCTGCTCTGCTGGTAGATACTGGGCTGCATCTGGTTACCCTTGTTCCGGAGGAACCAGAAATAACTGCTGGGGCTGCATTCTCCCTCCGTCACTGTCTAGCTAAGCTACTGCCTTGTCAAGCCCAGTGGATTGCCACAGGGACCAGGAAAAATGCTATAGCTCTATCTCCATACTGGGTGACAGTCTCCAGAGCCAAGCACAGAACTTACGCTTGCTTTTCCCTCCCTCCTCTTCCAACCATGGAAAACTGGTGGAGAGAGGGTTGGCAAAAAAATAAGTCATTGAAATGTTTTAGCAGCAACTTATTGGCAGAAAGATGGAAACTGAGTTTGGAAAGTCAGCGGAGAGGCCACATACAAAACTTTACCCTGGGGCAAATTTCCCTTGAACAACCACAACCAGCCTCTGCTGGTGGGGGAAAGAGCTGCCTTTAAGCACTACTCCTTACCCAGCCCATTTCAGTTTTAATAAATTCAGCTTAAGCTGTGCCAGGATAGGTTTTCCTCTGACTACCAAGTCACTGAACCCTGGACGCTGACACGACACTGGGCCATGAAGCAGTGGGAACAGGAGTTTCCTGAGAACGGCATTCAAGAGACAGCACTTGAAAGAATGAGGAGCAGAGGTTTTCAGAGTCTGTAATGTCCTGTACCAAATCTCTGCCAGTGCTACAGCCCCTTCCCTAACCCTGGGGAGAAGCCAGGAAAGGCTGAGGGGAGAGCAGGCGATGGGCAGCTGAGTTTGCTGTACCAGGAAGGAAGCAAGGCAGCTGGCTGGCTGCTCTGCTGGCCAAAACCTCCCCGGGCTCTGCAAGCACATCTGCAGCTTTTATGAGCTCCCCCATCCACAACAGCAGGACGGGAGCTCTGGCACAAACACTTCTCTGCTTTGCCCACAGGAAAGCAAGGCTAGGCATGGCAGAGGCTGGCCCGGATGCATTTCACAGCTGACTTGGGCTGGGGAGGAAAAACCCACCGCAGCTGGAAAAGCAGCTCCGCCAGTCCACAGCTTGTGCTGGAGGGAGCTGGGCTGGGGTTGGATGAGTAGGTAAACCACCAAGCATCCTTGCCTTGCACAAAGGTGTTCAGAGCAAGCGTCAGGTGTGTGCAGAGTGGAGACCCCCCCTTGCGTGGGGTTACTGCTCTCTGCAGCTCAGTGCAAAATGGAAGTCAGGTCATCCCCCTCTCCAGCAATATCTGCTTTCCAAGGGTGGGCTCAGGGGCACTCGCTTTTGATGTCCTAACATTACTGTACTGATTCTTCCCCTGCAGAGAACTGTCACACAACCAAATCGAAGATCTGCCCAGTTTCCACCGGTGTCAGCGGCTGGAGGAGCTGTGAGTAAAGAGATGCCCTCGCTTGCACCTCTGGGGGAAAACGGCTGGTTCGGGGAGAGAGGCAGTTCCCACACAAAACTAAACCTTCACCAAGCACTGGGAAAGCTGGGTGTTATAACTCACTATTTGGACTGCAAAAGGACCAGAACTCTGGTCTCTGCCCCTGTGCAAATACAGAACAAAAATACAACCCCTGTGCACAGGAGCTCAATTCACTCAGGTCTTTTCAGAGGTCCCAGCCACAAGAAACAGAAGTAAGATATGACAGCACTGAATTTTACTTCACTAACTCAAATCCCAGTATGAGTACATTCAGGAATGATGTTTATCTATACCATAAATATCTTCTGCTTCAAGGAGGGGTCTCGATCCATGGGCCCAAAGCAGCTCTTACCCACACTGCTCTGTAGCCCCTCTGTAGAGAAGGCTGATGTTTTCCTCATGTGTAACACTTGAACTGGGTCTCCTCTGGGCACTTCTGTTGCTCTGAGACAGTTATTCATGTTCAGTTCAAAGTGTCTGGAGATCTGGCCATGCACTTCGAATGTAACAGAGGTTCTTGCAAACAGCCTGGGTTGTGCCAGTCGCTCTGCTGTAACTGCCAATGTGCAGGTTTTTAGCTGCAACGCACAGGTGGTCCCATGCAGCTAAAATCCTTGAATTATTTTTCACTAGCTTGCTCCAATACCCCTGCTTCCCCAGCTCCACCTCTCCTACTCAGTTTGATGCCTAAATTTGTGCAGAGCATCCCATGGTCCCCGCTTGAAACCTTAGCCAGAAGCAGGAGCCATGCCGTCTTGGCTACATGGGGCATTGAGAAACCAGCAGTAGAGCAAAGAGAGCCTCAAGTCACTGTCTCTGAAACATGAATGTGTGGTCAGACACCAGCTGAGACATTACAGCCACCATGTGCAGGTCCTTGTGTGAGATGAGGCAAGATCATTTCAGAGTCTAAAGGCAGGTTAGCTACCCAACAAACACCCTGGGCAGTTGGGTAGAGCACTAGGCAGTGGCTGTCTCCCCTTGCAAAGGTCACACACTAAGGAGACCACTTCCGCCAGTCTGGGAATTCATGATGAGCATTTTTCAGGAATTTTTAAAAATATTCATCATTGTTCCACTCTAGGGAAAAGAAAACTGAAAAATTTGTAATGATTCCCACAAAGTGGATGTTTGGATCAGTTCAGGATGTCTCTCAAGGGGCGTGGGGAGTGTATAGGTCAGTCAGCAAACACCATATCAGCTCTTGTCCTGCTCCCTGCCCTGCCCCGGGGGGTGCACAATGCTGCTGGAGGGCAGGTGTGGCGGGGCTGAGGCACTTTATGAAAATACACATACAGGATGTGGATGGTGGGTTCAGCAAGAAACCAGCCTTCAGCCCTCAAACCCCCTTCATCATCACCAAGGCAAAGGGCAGCACTGTATAGTCCTTCCTGAAGGGTCACACAGAGCTGTTTGCTGACTTGGTCCAAGCTCTCCTCTTTTGCTCTGGACTAAGCATTTGCAGGCTCATGGTGGAGCAGAGCAGGAAATCAGTGTAGCTTTGGAGATAATGGGACATCTTCACCACTGCATATCAGCAGCACTTTACTGTGCCATGATGGCATCAAAAGGAGAGGCTGCCTGGGCCCTGGAGCTGCCCATAGGAGAGAATGGCTTTGAGATGTTTTGTTCTTCGTCCTGTTTACCCCTTGAAATAAGAGTAGGTCTCTCAAGCTCGAATGACAACTTCCACTGTGACAGTTTGCTGCCATGGGACAAAGATCCCTACAAAGTATGAATGCTGCCTTCAGCTATTTTCTCAAACCAGTTTCTGTTTCTTCAGTGGTCTCCAGCACAACAGGATCCACGAAATCAGAGCAGACACCTTTGTGCAGCTGATGGCCTTGCGCTCCATGTAAGTCTTGTCTGGCAGGGGGAATGACAGGGCTTTTTGCTGGGGAAAGGGGAACCCGTGAGCACCCAGCCAGGCTGATGTGGGGTTTCCCAGCCCCACGCCCTCTGCCTCTGCTGGAAGGCTTTGCTGTCCAGTCCCTCTTCCACTTCGCCTTACAAAAGAACATGGCACAGACCTTCTCCCTGGCTTCCCTTCTGCATGCAGACACACCCTGGAAATGAATTCATTACCTGCCAGGCGTCAGGACACCCCATACCACATGCTCTAACCACATGCTGCAACTTGTATGTGGCACAGCACACGTTACAGACACCTGCCTCCTAAATGCCCATGCAGACGTGGACTTGTGGCAGGGATTTACCACGGTGTGCATGAGTTGCAGTTCCCCCTTCCTTACACGTGCTCCTGGTCCATGCACTCCTGGAATACCCATGCAGAACACCCCATTTGACTTGGGACTGCCTCCCACCTCAAACGCACGAGTTAGACATGTTAAGTGCACACAAGCATGCACATATCATAGACACAGTGACCTTGCAGTAGCCCACTTAAGTGCTCAGCACCTTTGAGAAGCTGGCAAGGCTCCGCAGGGCATGATTCTCCCTGTGGCATGTGGGAAGAACCCTCCAAGTGCTGACAGTCTGTATTTACTGTTCTGTTAGGAAGTGAACTGAATCACACAAGAGCTTTTTCCCATGGTGCAGCAATTTGAGTGTCATTTAATAGGCCAGCATTCCTAGAGATGAGTGTCACGTACACCATGTTTATAACTGCACAGGAACACTCACATATTACGTATAACACGACAGACAAGCATGCAAATACAAGCATGCTGCTGCCACACTACAGTCAGACAAATGTACAGCTGAGCATGTAAGCTCTAGCATTTGCCTTTGGGTATGTTCTGGATCCTTGTGGGAAGGATTCAACCCACCTAACTTTAGCCTTCTGCAGTGAGACACACACACCCGGGCAGGCACCCCTGGATACCTTCAGAGCCATATACATCTCTCCAGATGTACGTGTATATATATGTAGGAGATTGCTCACATTGTCAGCCTTAGGAGAAGAAATGCTTCCCGATATGCAGGTTCCTCTCTGCTGATGACAGAGGGAGATGACCCCTCTAGCTCAGAGGGAAGCAGAGCTTATTGAGGAGCTTCAGGGAATCCTCCCCAAAACCAAGCCACTATACATGACAGGAGACACTCTAAGATGGCCTTGGTTCATCTTCCACACAGCTCCTGACCCTATTTGCCCTTGCCTGTGTGCCCAGCAGTGTGACCATATCACGGATGCTCTGGCACTAAGGCCTAACCCGTCTAATGCTCTGAGGTTTAGCAAGTTAGCATTAAAGCTCCAAAGTTGCAGAAATGAACCCAAAACGGAACTCAGTAGAGGACCTCTTGCAAGGCAAACTCGTGCCCTCTGTTAGAAACCACCCATGTATAGACCCAAGTGTGTTTGTCCCCAGGGAGCTGCAATGAGACAGAACTTGCTGCCAACCAAGGGGCTACAGATCCCACATTTGCTCACACTGAACCCTTGACCAGGCCGGTGGCAGCAGCTTCACTGTCCTGCCCTGCACCCCTCTTACCGGCATGTCCTTGCCTTGCAGAGACCTGAGCTGGAATTACATCCAGTTTATTCACCCCGAAGCCTTTGTGACCCTGCACTCGCTCACCAAGCTGTAAGTTGCAATGATATTTCTTTCACAGTGGGCCATGGACAGCAGGTATCTGAGGAGCTCAGACTGACTCCCCAGGCCATAGGGACATGGGGCATTTAGACATCAGAAGGGTGCAGTGCTGAGGCGCATGTCTCAGTGCTGACATGGGCAGACCAAATCCCAACGTTTCCTATCAGTATTAGGGGGTTGATCGGAGTGCAGAAGGGACCATCTTCAAGATGTTTTCACCTTGAATACTTAAGCCAGTACCTCCACTTTCTGATGCTTTCATACCTGCCTTCAATACCTTTATGAAAGACCAGCATAATAGGCCATTTCAGCAAGAGTCATCGCAGACCACCTTTGCTGGCTCTGGAGTGGTCCCCAGTCCTCAGTCCCCTCACTAAGATGCTTGGGTGTCTTGAGCTGGGAGCTGCAATCGTACCTGCCCTATTATGGGGGAAGAGACGCATGGGGCAGATATGTGCACAGGGAGGTAGATACCACCCAGAGCTTTAAGCGTAGGCATTAACCCCTGCCCCTCATTGCCCCCGGGGACTGCAGTATCAATCCGTTTGTCACCAGGGAATCCTGGTCCCCATGCAGCACCCAGCCCCATTTCAGCATCACATTTGAAGGAGCAATTAAGGCAGGCAGCATGGCTCTCCAAGCCTCTGCTTGGCTGAGCTTCCATGAGCAGCAAAACCCTGACCACAGTCTCCCTCTCTGCTTTTCCTTCATCAGGGACTTGAGTGATAACCGGCTGGTCACGCTGCCTCTGGATGGTTTGGGTGGACTGACCCATCTGAAGCTCCAAGGCAACCCGGCTCTCTCCGAGCCCTTCACCAAGGAGAGCTTCCCCAAAATGAGGTACTGGTGGTGTTGGCTCTTTCACTTCTGGCACTCAGCACAGCCGGTATTTGCTTATAGCAATCAGCCTCCTGCTTCCCTTGTTTATCTCATGCTTTCCTCCATCCTTTCAGGCCAATAGGTTGACGAAGCTTCATCTGCTACTAACACGCCTCATCTTTTAAAGACTTCCATGGGAGAGGGGTGATGCACTCCCTGGGCCCACCGCCCCCACCCCAAACATGCACTCAAGTGGAAAGCATGGAGCAGGCCCAGCTCAGGGCTCCTTTCAGTGGAAAACATTCCCAGAAGCCAGTCTCAGCTAATGACATCCAGCTTTCCTTCAGTAAACTCTGTTTGTGTGGCCATGTCTTGTCTGCTATGGATTAATGAGGAGCCTAAAGGGGTCAAACTGAGCAAGACGAGGCTGCAAAAGGCTTGGCGCACAGTGCCACACTACAGGCTCTGGCTCTCCTGACCCACCTTAGTGGTGGGTCACCAGCAGAGCACCTGCCCTCAGGCTGTGGGACCCATGGTCCAGGTGACTCAAATTCCCTTGAGGTAAAGCCTTCTTTTGCTTGGGTCTCCCAGATAGTTCCCTTGGAGCCAAGGATGCATGAGCTGATGCTCCCACTCATCCAGAATAGGTTCCCAAGGCAGGAGCTTCTCAAATTTAGACACCCACTGCTGGGGTCACAGGCCACTGCACCAATATTGAGCTTAATATCTCAGGTCCAATGAAAAGTGTGGAGCTCTCACTTCAGTCTGCCTCAGCAGTGGTGTCTGCAGGGCTTTCTCTTCTGACTTTTTTGACTCACCATAGCTGGGATCTGCTGCATGTCTAGTTTCCAAATGGCAGGGGACCCCAGAACCTTCTGGAGAGTTTTCCACACCCAAGATGGCAGTCCCTTGTGCACAGCAGGTCAAGTTCAGCACTTCCAGGGTTGCTCCTCCTCTAAACTCATTCCATTGATGTCTGTGGCACTGGTTTGGATTTGTACCAGAGAGACCGAGTCTGCAGGAGTGGTTCATTGAACCACACCAGATAACGGACCCATTAACATTTCCTAAATGTTGGGGTACTGCCATTAAGTAGTCTTATTCTTGGGGCATATGTCACAGGAATCATCTGAGAACAGTTCTTAGCCATTCTGGGAGGATCTGTACCTCCCTACCACCTTTCAACAATAGGATTTAATTTGGAGCTTCTAGCAGGAAGCAAGCTTGTATACAGTTTCTATAGCCTCCCGGGGCTCAGCCAGAAATGTTTGGGAACTTAAAACAAAAGCATATTTTTGGAATATAGAGTTTCACCATATTTACTGATCTTGTCAGAAGACCTTAATTGTCTGGAAAACCTGAGGTTCCTTTGCCTTCATCAGCAGTCTTCCTGACTTCCAGCGAAGAAGCAGGAGTTTGCTGCCTTTGAAGAAAATGCAGCTGCTGACTGATAGCCTGGTATTTCATCCAGATGTTCAGCTGCTGTTTAATTAACCTTGTAATACATGCTATAATTAACAACTAACAATTCTACTTTCAAATCAGAAATCAGGCATATTAAAATAACTTGCTACACTTGAGGAACCTGAGATTTCCCTTCCTAGGCTGGCAGGCATGAGCCATGCTCATGGAATTGGAGTTTGGAGGTGCCTCTTTAGGAATTATCCAGGAACTTTAGTGCAGGTTCCAAACCTGGTGTTTGACAACATCCTATCGACAGACAGTGTCTTAACCGCCAAAGGTGGGGCACTGCAGAGTCACCGTGGGGTGACCTGGGTCCACACTGTCCTACACAGAGTCTTTCACCAGAGCAAAGTCCTGCTCCATCCTGCTCCAAAGCCCTGATGTAACCATCACCTGATAGACTGGCTTTTGTCACATATGGAAATTAAGCAAAAAGTAGAAAGCAATGGAGAGTCAGGTCATGGAGGCGATGCACCTAAAAGTTCTGCTTTCCCCCTTTGCAGAGTCCTTGAGGTACCTTATGCCTACCAGTGCTGCGCCTATGGAAGCTGCAGCAGCTTCTTCAAGATGTCCAACCAATGGGAGGCAGAAGACATGAGCCCTGAGGAGGAGGATCCCCACAAGAGGACAATGGAATTGTTTCCAGGTCATGCTGATAATCACTGTAAGTAAACTGGGCTGACTGGCGATCAATCCATGGGCAGGGCTGCAAGCTAGGATGTGATCCTGCACTTGCAGGAGTGGGCCCACTGCCTGCCACAGAGTTACATCTGCCTCAGGGAAGGCAGACTGATCCTTCTCCAGCTCTGCGGCCAGTTGCTGTGACTGGGCTTCAATTAGTGTCGCTGCATTGGAGAAAGAGCTCAGCTGGTGCATCCAGACCTTCACAATCTAACAGAAAGGTCTGGCAGTCCTCAACAGCATGGACACGTTTGCTAATTTGGCCTTGCTGACTATAGAGACAGACTACCCAAGCCACTGAAAGGTGGCCGCGGTTACATGGGACAGCTTCTGGGCTTGGCCATTAGATTTCTGGGCAGTACAGAGCCTTTGGCAGGACATTGGTCTTTGTTGCTACAACATACAGAGGATGGACCCTAGGATTAATCTGAGGAGAATGAACTCAGAGAACTGGAACGTGCAGCTGGCTGGAGGCAGAGAGACCTGAGTCTGTGCTACTTTTGTGCACTTAGCCTGATGCTACAGCGAAGGTCAGGGTTAACAAGGTCAGGTATGATCAAAAGGACTTGTTTGGGGAATATGATGAGCTCAGCACAAAAGCTAGCCTATGCAGGGCAGAGGTGTCTCCACAGTTCAAGATGAGCAGCATTTTTTGTTCAAGAGTCAATTTATTCTGTGCTCCCAAATGCACTTTTGCATAGACCTCCATGCAATCTGTTGCGCGAGGCCAGCATAGGAGCGTGCAAAGCACACCTCCTGTACCCACAGTCTCACAGCACAACAGCAGCTCCAGGAAAGCTGGTGTGATCCCTTTGCAAGGGAATCTCAGAATAATGTGAAAAAAAGCATGAGCCCCTTTGCTTCATCTGTAACTGCTGGGGAGTGGAAATAGCATTTCAGGACACAGCTTGGATGCTGCATTTGTTTACATGTTTGTGTAAATAGAGGCCACATGCACTTCTGAGGTCTGAAACGCCCTGTAGACAAAACCACAACATGCTGTGTGCCTGTAGGAGATGGGGAGAGGGCTGAGTCCCTGGGGAGCGCTTGGCTCACTGGCTCCTGGGATCACCATGCAGCCAGCTATGACCACGAGCTCTGCAGAATCTCCTCCTGCATCCTAAGCAGGCAGGACTAGATCTGAAGGCAGGTATCGACCCAGAGCAGTTGGATTCTCTGGGTTACAGCAGTGGTGGGAGGCAGGATGACCCAGTCCCTTTATGACACAGCCAGGGAGTGAGTCATGAGCCCTGCGTCCCTGCTCCTGCCATCTGCCCTGCCCTCCTCCTTCACAGGCTAAGAATACATTTAGCAATGTAAAAAGTCCAGCCAGAGGCTAGCGAGCGTGATTGCTACCAGCATCATGTGGCTCCTGGAAGCATGGTAGACTTGGTGGTTACACTGGGCAGACATCACAGAGGAGCCATATGTTACAGTCATTGATGCAGGAATTTGTTCTCATCTGGGTCAGTTTTTCCATCATTAATGCAGCCCATACACTAACAGTCCTTCTGCATATAGTTGGGGTGTTTGCCCAGCAAATTACAGCATCTGTGAAAAGACCTGGTTTGTGACGGGAGCTCATAGTACCGCTTACAGACCTGCTCTTGCTGGGCACCAAAACATTTGATGCCTCAAAGGGTAGTCTCTCCTGGCCCTGTCAGCAGACCGATACCTGCCGCAGACTCCCAGGCCTCCAAGTCTCACCCTCATGGATTATGTGTGTGTTCATGAGATATTAGGACGAGGGGAATGCTGACTGATTCTGAGATGTGCCAGATGAGACTATAAGCAGCTCATAAAGGCTCACATTTTCAGATATTAAAGCACTGGGTTTGTCTTGAAATATCAAACCACAGAGGCGCAAACATGAAATGCACAAGAATATCCTTCCTTACTGTGTGCAGCTCTTGCAGATGACTCTCATTACCATTCAGCAATGCATGGTCTACTCTTGACGATGTGGGTTTTGTGATATTGCTATTTTATTCATTAATTGTTGCTTTATTTCTGTTCCCAGTGCTTCCTTTCTGATGGCCACCAGTGGTATTCAGCTGTGTTATATGAATCCTGTAACACTTCCTCATTAAAGAGGGAAAAAAGCTCCCAAACATTCCTTCCATGCAAGAGATAAAGTGGTCTCTTTAAGAGAAAATAACTCGGGGCTCTGTCCCTGCAGTGTACAGCCAGGCTTGTCAGGGCACTTGGATGCTGTGGGAGAACTTGTGAGAGGGATGGGCCATGTTCCCAGATAGCCATGTCCTCTCAGCCTTGCACAGTGCTTCCAGCAAGGGACTGAGGAGCCCTTTACAAGATCTGCAGAACCTCACGACAGGGTGGTGAAAGGCAACTTGTCCCAGGCAGCCATGTAGGGGTGAGAAATAGATCCCCCGTGGCACAGCGCTGCTCCAGCAGCCAGGCAATGCTGCCTCCCACAGCTTGTCCTGCTCCCGTACCCAGCACCTATCCCTCAGCCGAGCCCAGCACCCAAGGGACCGTTTGAGTCCAGCCACAGAGTGCACATGGTGCCATGGACCCCTGGGCCAGCTCAGCTCCCTCCCAGCCTCCCAGGGCCCTGGATGCCCAGGAACCCCCTGGACACCACCCAACTGTGGCCATTCACATCTGAGTAACAGCCACCCAAGGCCCAAAGGGCTGTGGTTACTGCATGTCTCATCACTCTGTCACCTTGTCACGACAGATATTAAAGGTCCTGTTTCCAAAATTTTTGCTGCTTGGGATACGCCTCTCTGGATTATAATCGGTGGCGTTTAGCGGCTACCCCCTGCCCCAAGCTGGGGAGCAGCCCAGAGGTGACATGGGGCTCATCACACAGGACACCCACACAGCTCTCCCCGGCAGCTTGCTCCTGCCGTCCTCCCAAAATTGGCTGCAGAGGGAGGACAGGCAAAGTGCAAGTACTACCATTGCTACGGGGCACTTCCGTCACAGTCCCAGCACCCCCCTCAGGACCATTGGTTTGAGGATAGAAAGGGATGTATTTAGTTACAAGCATATGTTTGCAATAATGGAACAAAGCTATAGAAAGCGAGAAGAAAACACACTTGTATGGTTATCCTTGACAATAGGACACTGCTTTACCCAGTCCAGCACCTCCATTAGCTTGTAAAGCTGACTAATTAACTTTTGCATCCATCCAGCAAACACTGGAGAGTCCTTAGAGCTACACTTTTCCTGCTTCCGTCGTTCAAGAAGGCTACTCGAGTCCCCCAAAAACCACCGGCCCAGGCCCCTTGCAGCCACCCGTGCCCTAACACTGAGGCAGAGCGCAATTATATGCAAACCCCACACAGGGACTGCCCTGGCTAAGGCAGCCAACACCAAAGGGGAAGAAGCATCCAGCCCAATCTTTTTTGTTCTACCCCTTTTCCAGCAATTCTTCTCCTCTTCCTCCCACTCTGGTGTTGGTACAACTGGCCGGGAACCATTTTCCATGGAAAGGGCACTACTAGCAAAGTGGGGTTTTTCCATAAGACCTCAGAAAGTGGAAGTGCTTTAGTAAAATTAAAATAAATAAGGGCTACTTCAAAAACAATGCAGTCTGGCTTGCTAGAACACAACAGCCATTTTCTTTTCTCTACAGTTCCCAGGCTGGGAGAAGTACTGATTTCCAGCAGAGAGAGGTACATTTTCTGCTTTGAATCCCGCTGTGTTGGCCAAGGATTGCTTTGCAATTCACAGCTAGCTCAGTAGTGCAGGCAAAACAAAAGATCACTCCTTCACTTCATGCAAATGTTTAACCTATGCTTGAAACCAGCCTTTGTGCATTCCAGCCCTTTGAAGAGAAAAGGGATGGGGGCACATTAGGCTTTACCATTACTATAGGTTGGGTAGCAGGGGGGCACAGAAGGTGAAAGTCTCTGCATCGATTTGAGTATCATGACTGCACATCACAGCCTCCACACTGTGGATGGAAAAGACACTGGAGATTTATAAGACTATAAAATACAAAGAGGAAATATTTTTCCATCCCACTGTGAGTGTTTTCACGCCAAACTCCAAAGCAGCAGTAATATTTCAACTCTTATACAGACATTTTTAAAAATGACATTTTTTTCCCAAAGCTCACTGAAGCTGAGAAAGCCACAATGCCTGTCAGGAGGCACTAAAGATAACATGTAATTTGTCATCATTCTTTAATCAAATAACCCCAGCTGTATTTTCAAACACAGGCAGGGAGCAGACCTCATGAGAGGCACCATCTCTAAGCAGATTAGGCAACTAAATCCCACATAGGTTAGCCATATCTTCAGAACTGTGGAAACTCACTTTCCTGGCCAGTCTCAGCTGCCAGGTGCACACCTGGGCACCAGCATCACTCCATGTCATCCAAGGGGGAGCCACAGATCCAGCTCCCTGGCTACCCGGCTTTGGCAAGCACAAAACACATCCTTTGCCTTTCCTCCCGCCTGCAGAAAACCCTCCGGGGACCTCGGCTGGGAGCAGAGGCCGTGCTGGTGCCATGGGTGGGGATGGTGCAGGGGGACAGCAGCTGCCCTCACTGTGTCCCAGCGCTGTGAATCAGTGGGGGCTTGAGAAGAGGAACAGGGAACAAAGCAGAAAAGCACGTCTTAGATTAGATTAAGAGGATGCCATTCTCCTACACCTACAGGCCATCAAAAACACAGCTGTGGTCTCAGCCCCGTTCTCTTACAGCAGCTTCTCCTTCAGCCAGGGAGTCTCTGCCTGACCTTCAGAGAGCCCGAGCCTGGCTCAGCGTGCAGCTGCCAGCATGATGGAGATGCTGGGCCAGCAGGCTGGGCTCCTAGGGCAGAGCAGTCCGGTTGCATAAATCCCACGGATCCAAAGTCTGCAGGCACGGGCAATCAGTCTGCCTTTAAGCAAATCTAGGATTGGGAGCCTCCAGGGTTAAAAACAAGGCACCACAGTCCCAAGAAATCATAGGACATAAAATAAAGCAATAAATGTTGGGTTCTCTTGTCTTTTTGCTTCTGAGCTGTTCTGTCGTGGTGGCGGTGGTGGTTGCTGATGGATTTGTGCTGCAAGTAGAGGGTAACAGCTCTCTTTGAACAAGGCTCCAAAGTCCTTGTTGATGAACTAACGTTGGACAAGGCCTGCCCAGAAAGCTTCTGTTTAGAAACTGCATTTGAAGGCTTTGTTTTCTGTAACCACATAGGGTAGAGTATTTATTTTTAATACAGCATGCTGGGAGGAGGGATCTGCAGTCACACAACTTTGGGATCTGGGGCTCTTACACATCAAATGTTGGCAGTAGCCTAAAAACAGAGAGGTTGGCCACATTGCAACCCACCAACGTCTACAAGGCCTTCTCCCTCTACATCACTGACTGCAGGGGTCAAACTGGACACCAGCAGCTACTTTGAACCTGTGGGCTGGGAACTGCTGGGAAGGTGTGTGTTGAGGACAGGCTGTGGGAAAATCTTCTGGCCCAGCTAGCCCTATGGCCCTGCTCGTTCTTCTCTGAGCATCGTTTCTTGTTTTCTCCCCAGATGACCTAGATGCAGATGACCTCCAGCTGGACCTTGAGGAATCAAAGCTGCACCCCACTATTCAGTGCACGCCAAGCCCCGGTGAGGAGCCAGGGAAACCCTTTGAACACAGCTGGGATCCTCCAAGCTTCTCTAAATCCCCAGAAGCCCATGAACCTTCCTGCAGCGTCTCACAGACGTGCAGATCAGAAGCTGAATGGCTGGGCTTTGCCCAAACTGGGGACAAGTGAGGGGCTTCCTTCCCCCAAATGGGATGTAGCTGCCCTCTTATGAGGAGAGGCCAAGGTCATGGTATCCCTGACCAGGGGTGCCAGGTATCACCAGCTCCTCCATCCACCAACCTGCCCGCAGTCAGACTCTGGCTCTCAAGAAGTTCCTGTTCCCTTGCAAGACTTAGACTTTGCTTTGTCCCAGCCAGCCCAGAATATTGCATGCCAGGACCTAGTCCTTGATCTCCTGATCATACTTGCAGCACTGCAAACAGCAGGAGTACTTTACTCTGTTTGTTGAGAAAGGCAGAGAATGCAGGTGCTGGACTGCACCCAGCCACTTTCTCCTTACTTCCACTGAATACATGCCAGTGGGCACAGGCTGGCTGGGACACGAGGAAGCTGCCTTCTGATTTTTTCCCCGTTCACAGCTCAGTGGTGTCCTACACAAGCACAGCTGGAGGCTGGAGAGGCCTGGTTCCATCCAGGCAGCTGCGGGACACTGGCAGGGAGGGAGTTTTCACCACTTTTCCCACTGATTTTGCTGCAAAAGAGACAAGAAGGAACAAGATTTTAGCAGAGGGCATGCCCTGCTGCCTGGGTACAGAGGTGCTGGCTCTCTGAGGAAAGCCAGCCAAAGACCTCCACCCACTTTGAGCTGAACAAGATTTCTCAGTTTACTCTGATTTCTTTTGCCCTCTACTGCCTAAAACTTGGCCCGTCCTGTTTCTGTCTTTGCTGAGCTCCCGCCCTGAGCCCCCCAGAGTAACATCTGAATCCCTCCCAGAGGCAGCTCTCTGTCATCTCTCCCCACTCTCTTCTTTTCCCTTTGGCAAACAGCATCCACCACCAGCCCCCTTCTTACCCCTCCATTACCTTCCCTTCTCACTCCCCCTTCTCCCCACATCCATCCTCCTCCGTTCTTTCTCCTGACATCCTCCCATGCTCTCTTGCCCAGGCCCCTCCATCTCTTCCCTGTCACCCCAGCTCCCTCCCTCTCTTTCTCCCCACCTGCTGTCTCTCCCTCCTGCTCTAACACTTATCTCGCCTTGGCCACCCCCTCCATGCAGAGGTCATTCATGCATGGGGGGGCATGCCAGGCCACAACCTTTTTCTATTTTGGGGGCTCGGATAAGTTTGCCGTTTCTCACATTTCACATAAGACCTCTCCCTGCACCTCATTTCTGCCCTGGACAATGTCCAAGAGGAGGCCCTGGTCAGCATGCCAGAGGCACCCCAGTGTGGGGACAGGAGCACAGGGGAGCTGGGACAGAGCCAAGGGGCAGCACTGCTGCCATCCTGGTGCAGAATAGGGCAGACAATGTCGTATGCTCCTTTCCAGCCCTCGGCATTCAATAGGCAAGGGGCTGGTGGGGTCAGGAGGGGGCTGGCACCTGTCTCTGCTCCAAGCAGCACCACTAGAGCAGAGACTGGGTTTAACTTTGGGTTTTGTTTTCTTCCAGGTCCCTTCAAGCCTTGTGATCACTTGTTTGAGAGCTGGATCATCCGCCTGGGAGTCTGGGTCATCGTTCTGGTCTCAGTGCTCTGCAACGGGCTGGTCATCCTGGCTGTCTTTGCCTCTCCCAGCTACCTCTCTCCAGTTAAGTTCATCGTCGGCTCCATAGCTGGAGCCAACATGCTGACCGGCATTTACTGCAGCATGCTGGCTCTCGTCGACGCCCTGACCTACAGCCAGTTTGCCAAATACGGCGCTAGATGGGAGACCGGCGCAGGCTGCAGGGTGACGGGGTTCCTGTCGGTGTTTGCCTCCGAGGCTGCCATCTTTCTGCTCACGTTGGCTGCTGTGCAGTGCAGCATTTCAGTCTCCTGTGTGCGGGGCTATGGAAAGTCACCCTCCTTAGGCAAGGTCAAGGCTGCTGCCTTTTGTTGCCTGTTGCTGTCCTCTGTGGCTGCCGTTCTGCCTCTCTTCTCCATTGGGGAATATGGAGCATCCCCCCTCTGCCTCCCATACCCCATCCCAGATGGGAAACCCACCACCCTGGGCTTCACTGTGGCCTTGGTGATGACAAATATGCTCTGCTTCTTGACTATCACGGGCACCTACATCCGACTCTACTGCAACCTGCTGAAGGGGGAGTTCAGTGCTGTCTGGGACTGTGCCATGGTCAAGCATGTGGCCTGGCTGATCTTCACCAACTGCCTCCTCTACTGCCCAGTGGCCTTCCTCACCTTCTCCTCCACACTCAACCTCTTCCTCATCACACCAGAGGTCATCAAATCCGTCCTCCTTGTGGTCCTGCCCCTGCCTGCCTGCCTGAACCCCTTGCTCTACCTGCTCTTCAACCCCCACTTCAGAGATGACCTCCGCCTCCTGAGGCAGAAGGGCCAGGACAAGGGGAGCTACCCCCAGTCCTGCAGGGTTGATGACATTGAAAAAAGCTCCTATGACTCCACCCAGGCTCTGGTGAGCTTCTCCGACATTGACCACATATTCGAGACACCTGATTCCCTGGGAGCGCACCCCATCCTCGACAGCTACAGGTTCCCCTCCATGACGCTTGTCCCCTGCAATAAAAGGGTGGGCACTAGGGGGAAGGAGAGGGGCTTCTCTGAGCATTGTCCCTGCCTCAATGACAATGAGGTGCTGATCACTTCAGAGAGTCAAGATCCAGCCAGCAGCAGCCTCCGGATAGCCTTCTTCCCCTCCCCACCCACACCAGCCTACACGTCTCACTTATAAACCTCCTCTGAGTAGCCGTGCCGAACAGCCTCACACCATACACTGAGGGCCAGCCCCAGTGCCGGGTGGCCAGCAAGGTGACAGCAGGCTGCTCCATGTAAAGCACCAGTACAACCCATCTACCCTCACCCCCCCATCATATCTGCCTGGGCAACTGGCACCGCTCCGCCAGCTGCCACTCGCCTGGAAGGGCTCTGACTGAGCTCCAGATACTCAGGGCTGGCCACGGGAGGAGATAAACCCCCTGCGCGAGTGTTTCCCCTGCTAGGGACTGCCTGGGAGAGAGCCCTACCAGCTCAGGTGGTGGGTCAGGGAGACCCTCCTCCTCGTCATCCTACAGCATCGCAAGCTGGGAGGAGCCTGCAGCAAAGCCAAGGATGTCTTCTCAAGGCAGAGACATCTTAGCAAGCAAAAGCCATTGCTCTGTGGCAGAAACGCATGGAAATGGCTGACTGCAATGACATGGCCACCCACAGGGATCTCAGGCCTTGTCCTCCAGGGTCCTCTACAGGTCCCACAGACCCCTGGAAATGGGCTTGTGTCCACCCCACACCATCAACTAGAAGAGCAGAGGAAGTGGGTTAAAAGCAGTGTATCCGTGTGTGCACTGGAGGTTTGGCCCGCCTCTGTTTTGGGAGGCTCCATTTTATCCACTGGGATCCTCCTGGGTTGGGCAGGACTCCCACTTTCAGATAATAGCAGGAGCTGGGGATGCTCAGCCCCTCTTTCAATCTGGCTCACAGTGTCTAAGGGGTCTCTGAACCCTGAGGCAGCCAAATCCAAACACCTCCCTGGAGAAATGTACGTGCTTTCCCTGAGGTCACTCGGCAGCACCTGGCCAGGGCACCCAAGGGAATACTGGGCTCCCTCCACCTTCATTGCTTCCTCCACCTTCGCACGCTGCAGCACACCCAAGGCACTCCTGCCCACAGCCACCTGGCCTCTGGTCCGGTGCACTGGAAATGGGGTCTGGCTCCCTCACTGCCCCCAAACCTCACTCCTGGAAGAGGCTGTTGGTTCCTGGGTACGTGTCCTCCATGCAGAATACCCATCTGGGGGGCTGCATTTGCACTCCCCTATTTTAAGGGCAGCTTGTGTAGAAGGAGGGAACGGAAATAAGCCTTGTGGGATGATGGCATCAGGAGGACACAGGCCACTGGGAACAGTCTCAAATTCACTCCCTGCAGCTCAGGGATCTCCCAAATCCATCCTCTCCATCACAAACCCTCCCACTGCCGCCCAACGCAGCAGGGAGCCCACAGTCAGAGCTCAGGTCCTGGGCAAAGCTTTGGTTCTGCTGACATTACTGCAGCTGTATAAGTCGTTCATTCTTGTGAGATAATAAATGAGCCCCATTGCTGATCACTGGCTGGATTCTGTCCTCTTGCATGTGAAAAGCAACTTGTTGGTTCATTCAGTGGCTGCCCCTCTCAGCCAAGCAAGGCTGCTGGTGCTTGGATGTTGTCTGTACTCCCTGAGCGAGGACTGGAAAGTTGTATTGTGTCCACATGTAAATCATAGCATGCTTTGGGTCGGAAGGGACCTTTAGAGGCCATCTAGTCCAGCCCCCTGCCCTGAGCAGGGACATCTTCAACCAGACCAGGTTGCTCAGAGCCCTGTCCAGCCTGACCTGGAATGTTCCCCGGGATGGGGCAATCGACCACCTCTCGGGGCAACCTGGGACAGGGTTTCACCACCCTCACTGTAAAAAATTTCTTCTTTATATCCAGCCTAAGTCTCCCCTCCTTTAGTTTAAAACCATCACCCCTTGTCCTGTCACAACAGGCCTTGCTAAAGAGGTCACCCCCACCCTTCCCACAGCCCCCCTTTAAGCACTGGGAGGCCGCAATAAGGTCTCTCCACAGCCTTCTCTTCTCCGGCTGAGCAACCCCAACTCTCCCAGCCCAGCCTCACAGCAGCAGTGCTCCAGCCTTCGGATGATGGGTGCCAGCCCCCATGAGCTGGCACTATCCTCCCCACCCCTCTTCTTCAGAGGGAAGAGCCAAACCGCCTGCCCTTATGCAGCAGAATTACCTCACTAGTGTCCCTCTGCAGACTCTGTGGACCAGACCCACCTGGATGCACCCCTGATCTGCTGCTCGGCTGCATCTAGTGTCTGTGTTCATGAGCAGGACAGAGTCTGCTGCATAAAAGTTTAGGGACATCATATAACAGGGGCTCCCACACAAAGACAGACTCCCAGCCAGAGCCTAGCTCTGCTTCTCTTCTCTTTACGTGAGCCCTGTAATCTTATCTCAAGAAGAAAAACTTGAGGTATCTGCTAGAAATCAGAGGAAAGAGATCAAAGAGTAGAGAAGAGGATGGGAACCCCAAACTTAGTGACAAAATCCAAAGCTCTGCCATGCAGTCTGGTGGGAACTAGGAAAAAGCAAGCCCTGTTGTAGTACTTGAATCCTGGTCCAGACTTCTGATATCCTACAGATGCTCAGAATCAATTCTCATGCTTGGCTCATTAAATACACTGAGCCATTTTGGGTTTTTTTAGGGCTGCTCATGTGCACGTGACTAGGAAAGGCTCATATCTAGTTAGATTTGCAGAAATAAAATGCTCCTTCAGGAGTGGGGTTATACCTTCCCAGCATAAATTCAAATTCCCCAGCATGTATCCTAACTCCTTAAGGAAATCTGTAATTATAAGACATCCCAAAATAAGCCCCACTGACATTGACACAATGAGCGTCACTACAAATCACAGACCAACTGCAACACTCGCTTGCCTGAAATCCCCTGCAAATGCACTGCTGCCAGGAGTATTTGTGCCACGCTTGCAGGCATTAGGGTACCCAGACAAACACTTGCCAGGCAGCTGTCCCCAATGGATGGCACACATGAGCTTTCCACGGGCACTGGGCCATCAGGGGACGGTCACACAACATCATGGTAGCAGGAGCTGAGCAGTACTTGGAATCTCAAAAGCAGGGTGCTGCATGGTCAGCGTACCCAAAATTGAGTCCCCAGTTGTCGCAGCTGGTAGATAGGGTTCCCAAAACGTATGGATGCTATGCACACTTCCTGCACACACATCAGTGTGTGGGCAGGCTGCCATGGCTGGAGAGACTGTGGCGCAGAGCCAACAGCTTCCTTTTGGGATTACATGAATTACTGCCCTCATCCAGCCTGCCTGTCCCTTATACAGTCTCAGCCTAGCTGGTCACACCCTGCTGTGATGTTGTCATAGGTGTCTCAGGTGGTGACCACCACAGGGTAGACCAACTAGCGAACAGCATACAGCCATCCTTCATGGTACTGAACACAGAGGAACAGGTGAGTCTGTCTTCAAGACTGGTAGGAGTCTGGCACAGCCAGCTTCCCAGGGCTCGTGCTCATCACCTCTGGAACTGGCTGAAGAGGAGGACGAGCATCTGAGAGTGCCCAGCCAGGAAGAGCCTGAAATAATGGTAGGGCTGATGCAGACACAGGCATTGTCCTTCCCAAAAGCAATAACAGTTCCCCAAGAAGCTGTGGAAAAGTTCACTGCAGGGCAGGGTAAAGCCCTTCAGAGCATGCTGGCCCCTAGTAGTCAATGTGGGACTTCCTACCCTGCCTCTCACAGATGAAGCAATGGCCAGCAGCCCTGCTGGTCTTGTCTGCACTAAAGCACAGCGCAGCGCAGCACAGTCCAGCTGAGTCCTAGAGAACCTCACTCCATCCCTCAGGGCATCCACAGGAGATGCTGCCCATGTACATCCTGACCATTACCCTCTGCTCAGCCATAACCCCTGCTTCACCTTGTCTTCAGGCTCACTTGTGTCTTCAGGCACACACCTGGAAGGTGTCCCCTGTGAGAGGGACGTTGCCTACGCCAATGAAGGCTGCAGGGCACCTCCGGGGCAGGAGGGACAGAGAGAGCACCAGGCCACCCCAGAGGGCTCTGAGCCCAGAAAGCAGACACGCAGCAAAGCACAGCAGCACTTCATTGCTGTTCAGTGTGGAATCACTTCCCATCAAGGGTCCGTAGACTGCCTCCAGGGAAGCTGTGGTAAAACAGTTTCCCCTCAAAGACAGTTCCCACCTCATGGCACCTCAGCTGGTGGTCCTGGGTCCCCCTGCTATACCAGAGGTTTCCAGGAGGTGACGGTGGCACACTTTGCAGGTGCTGCCTGCAACCGCCTGAGTGAGCAAGAGGGCACAGAAGTGGTGAGACATGCTGAAAGGGAGGAGAACAAGGCCACGCTGCCTTGTGGGTTACATTTTGGCTGATGTGGCATATTCCAGGCAGAGACCCTCTGGGCAGCTGGATGACATGAGGAGCTGCTCTGGAAGCCATTGTCAGGGCTGGGTACCTTTGAGGTTTCCCCTGCACGTCAGCAAGGCACTCTCAGGACACCCTGAAGGGGAGAGACAGCATGTTTTAGGGAGGATTTTGGCCCTGAGGGACCCGGAAGCATTGTCTAACAGGACAATGTAGGGACAGTTTGTAGGCGCTCTCAGATGTCAATTTTTCACTTGTCCAGCCCTCACGGCTGCAGATGTGCAACTCCTCTGAAACAAAGCCCATGAAGCAAGCACCCTATGGTATTATTTTTTCAATCTCATTGTTTTTTCCACCAACATTGAGATTTCTGGAAGCCTGGGCCATAATTCAGAATGCTTGGGATGGCAGCACTGCTGCAGCCACGGGAATGCAAATGGTGAGAAGCGAGTTCTGCATGGGTTTGCAGTATCTGGTACTAGACTCCTTGGAGGCCAAAGAAAAACAGAGAACACAAGTCTGTCTTTGAGACCGAGATACACCACGTGTCAGGTCTGGCAGCTGACCTCAGCAGTTTCAGGTTATACCCTGAGCTACCAAAGGGTTAATGCCTTTTCCCTACTCTCCAGTGACATAAAACCATACTCATATATTCAGACAAACACTTCCAAACATGCCCCAAGAACCATTACTCTTCAAGACCTAATTTGGAACTTCCAGGCTATCTCATTCACTCAAAGTTTGCTGGTTTGAGCTCCTGGAAGCAAAACTGAGGCATTTCATCTCAAATTATTTTAGCTGTAATTCCTGCTGGCGTTCTTCCCCTGCCATCCAGACCCAATATTTCTCCATATGGACACTGTGGTCCCAGCCCTGAATCCTCATGCACCTCCTCCTTCCTTCACAGACCCCAGGAAGGGGATGATGGCTGGGGGAGACACAGGCAGTCCAGAGTAGGAGCATCAAGAGGACCAAACATACTGGCTTTCGTTCTCAAAGTGAAAGACATCGTGATCTTCAGTCTCCATTGGCCATGTGTGGGTTTCCCTTGCGTCTGCCGCATTCTATGGTCTCTGTCAGGATTTCAGGATGGAGCAGTCAAAGATGGGCCAACTGGCACAGAAAAAGGTAAGATCTGATGGATGACTTCACAGAGGACTCTCAGCTACAACAGACACTGGGTGTGACGCCAAATGGAGCAGGGAACCAGGGCAGAGCATGGAGCATCTGCCTTGTGGCATCCTGTGTTGCCAAGGAAATGGCATAGCACATTTCACTCCTTCTCTGCTGGGTAAAGGCCACACTGCTTTTGTGCAGCGGAGGGCTGGCTGTCCTATCCACTTAGAGACTTCAGGCATGAGTCTCATAACTGGATGTTCCCAGGAATGCAGTCAAAGCCACAGATCTGTCTGAAATCTACCTTGCTTCCAGCTGTATGCTTCCCATACCCAGAGGAGGGAGAGGCGCCACTTTGAAAGGTGATAGGCAGGAACATGGAGCAGAGGAGCAGAGGAGGCAAGCTTGCAAGGGGTTGAAGAGTTAACAGCTTGTTTTGATCTCTCTGGCCAGTACACTCACCCACTGCTATGCTGGGAATTATTCTGCTAGGAAGCAGAAGTATTCTGGGAAGTATTCTGCTAGAAGATTTCTTAAACCTTGGATGAAAGCAAAGTATGTGCAAAATCTCTCCAGGTATGTTTCAAGGTATACCAGCAAACTCAAGGCCTTTACTCACTGTCTTCTCTTCAGATGTATCTAGGATGTCATTGTACCAACAACTATAAAGTTGACTCTTGGGAAAAATCACTGGAAAATCCGAGTTCACAATGTGAAAAGCCAACCTGGAAAAAAAGAAAAAAGCTTCAGCTTCCTGAATGCCTCAAAACTGAAGTAACTTCCTTGCAATTAGTGACAAAGCAGAATCCCACCCAAATACTGGGCAGTTATAAAGTGAGTCAAACACCTTGACCATTTCTGTGGCACCTCCTCCAAGACCCCCAGGGCTTAAAGAAATGAGGCTTGGCTGGGGCAGAGGGTTGTTAAGCAATGGTCACTATCTCCTATCCTAAAGTGCTTCCAGGGGACAGATATTAACAATGCACAGGTGCTTGAAGATGCAGAAGGACTTGTTTTCTGAAGCACTTTGGTATTTACTTACAATTGGAAACAAACATCTAGGATTTGTATGACTGTTAGTAGGGCCTCAGTGTCGAGTGAATGATGGAGCAACTGGCTCTTTTCTTTCCCTGGTAGTCACTGGGATATGCCCTTTCTGCAGCTCCACAGGGAATCAAGCAGCAGTCCCCACTGAGGACTGAGGTTCCTTTTGTCCACTCAGGACAGTAGGTGTGTATGTAAGAATGCAGGCAGCACCCTAATACCAGAACTACTCCAGTAGGGCACTCTGCCCTTTAAATACTGCATGCAGGTGGACACGGAGGTGCACACTCTGGACACGGAGCAAGTAGTATGTCCCTCCACATGGGCTAGCCAGCTTCCCCATGCCAGAGTCACAGAGCTCTTGAACTGCCCTTGAAATACTGGTCAATTGATGGGAGTTAGGGGTAAGCACATCTCTGGGAGTTCCCATACCTCAGCCTTCATCTGGTTCTTAGGCACAGCAAGGATGCGGAGTGCATTGCCTTAGCTACCTGGGGCAAGTATTGCTCAGAAGCAGCAGACGATGTCTCATTCCCTCCAGAAGTGATGAACAGCAGTTCAGGTGCTTCCTTAAACAGCCTGCAGGGAAGAGCAAAGCACCAGTCTCTTGACTGGCCCCATCAAGAGCCAAGACGGTATGCTGTGATGAACCACAAGCTAGGGGAACGGTTTTATTCTCCGTTCTCAGCTTCCAGTGCCATAAACTATTTGCAACAGTAAATCTATCTGAGTGAGATTAATTGCACGTCTTACACTTGTCCTCCATTCCATCCCACCAAAAGATGGTATCTGTATTCAAACCTACCTAGAATTTTTTGTATGAATTTGACTTTTTTGGCAAGTACTTCTAAATCATAATCTCCTCTCCCTTTTTATACTCTAGGTAAGCTTCTTCTACTTGTTCAAAGGCTACCTGTAATTTCTCTTCTCCTAAATACTAACAACACCACTATTAAATGTACTTTTTTATATTAGTTGTTCTAGTGGTGGGTAAGAACCTATAGGCATAGTCTGCTTTTAAAGACACAGTATTTATAACACTCTTATCACTTATTCTTAAGAATAATTTTACGCTATTCCAAATCTACATCAACAATAATCACAAAATCACAGAACTGGAATCACTGAAGTTGGAAGGGACTTCTCAAGATTGCCTAGTCCAGCCTGCCTGTTCAAGCAGGGTCAGCTACAGCATGTTGCCAGGACTGCATCCAGTCAGATTTTTAATAATTCCATGGATGGAGACTCAACAATCCCTTTGGACAACCTATTCCAGTGTTTGACCACCCTCCTAGTAAAAGCATTTTTTATGTTCAGATGGCATTTTCTGTGCCCGTCACCTCTTGTTCTGTCACTGGGCACCACTGAGAAGAGTCTGACTCTCTCTTCTTCGTTCCCTCCCATCAGGTATTTATACATATTGACAAGATCCCTCTTAGCCTTCTTTTCTCCAGGCTAAACATCCCAGCTCACTAGGCTTGTTTTCATATGAGAGACCCTCCAGGCCTTTAATAATTTTTGTGGCCTTTCACCAGAATCTCTCCAGTAAGTTCATGCCTTTCTTGTACTGGGGAGTCCAGAAATGGACACAATACACCAGGCGTGGCCTCACCAGTGCTGAGCAGAGGGGAAGGAACACCTCCCTCCATCTGCTGGCAAGGCTCTTCCGAATGCAGCCCAGGATGTTAGTGGCTTTCCTTGCCACAAGGGTGCATTGCTGGCTCATGCCAGCTTGTTGTCCACCCAGACCCCCAGGTCCTTCTCTGCAGAGCTGCTTCCCAGCCAGTCAGCCTCCAGCTTCTACTGATGTGTGGCATTATTTCTGTTCCTATGTAAGCCTATGCATGGTCATGAAAAGACTCTTCATGGGCTGCTCTGTCTTTCTATACTCTGCAAATGCTATTGGATGTGTATTTAGCTTCAGGCAAGTGCATGAATACACACATACAAATACCCAGTAACCACGAATATGTGCATATTATTCACTTATTTCTATACAAAAACACCTTAGCTTATCCCAAAGTCCTGCAAGTGCCATCCTAAACTGCCTCGTGCATCATCCTGAGAAAGGAAGAAAATTATTCTCTTCTGCAGTGTGTAGAGCTAGGCTTATTCACAGCCTTAGTGCAGAGCAGTAAACAAGCTTTCTCAGCACAGAACGATGGGATCAGGGATTTCCCTACAGCACCCACACTGTCTGTTGGAGAGACGACACAAAACGGTATTAGTGTGGCAATCTTATCTCTCTTATCTTTCCAGAGCTATGGTTCTCACCTCCCAAGTCAACCCATGGTATGTGTCTTTCTTTGGCAAAATGTTGGGCTTTTTCTGGCACCCACAGCAGCTCAACAAGCACAGTTCTACTTGCCATGACTGGTGTCTCAGCACCGTGAAGTACCAAAATCCAGTGATGGCAATATCTCATTCACAAGTATACATTCATATGTAAAGGGAGCTATGCTGGTGGAACTTCAATGTTAGGAAACCATAAGAGACAGGAATAGAATGGCTTGCTTTCGTAGAATCATAGAATCATTAAGGTTGGAAAAGACCTCTGGAATCATCAAGTCCAACCATCAGCCCAACACCCCCAGGCCTCCTAAACCATGTCCCAAAGTGCCACATCTACACGTTTTTTGAACACCCCCAGGGATGGTGACGCCCCCACCTCTCTGGGCAGCCTCCTCCGATCCCTGACCACTTGTGCAGGGAAGACATTTTCCCTCATCTCCAACCTAAACCTCCCCTGATGCAGCTTGAGGCCGTTTCCTCCCGTCCTGTCACTGGTGACTTGGGAGCAGAGACCAGCCCCCCCCTCACTCCAGCCCCCCTCAGGCAGCTGCAGAGAGCGAGAAGGGCTCCCCTCAGCCCCCTCTTCTCCAGGCTAAACCCCCCCAGCCCCCTCAGCCGCCCCCCAGCACACTTGTGCTCCAGACCCTGCCCCAGCCCCGCTGCCCTTCTCTGGACACGCTCCAGCCCCTCCAGGCCCTTCTTGTCCCGAGGGGCCCAAACCTGAGCCCAGCATTCGAGGTGGGGCCTCCCCAGGGCCGAGCACAGGGGCCCCATCCCTGCCTGGCCCCTGCTGGCCACACCAGTGCTGACACAAGCCCGGGGGCTGGTGGCCTCCTTGGCCACCCGGGCACTGCTGGCTCATGCCCAGCCGGCTGTCAGCCAGCACCCCCAGGGCCTTCTCCGCCGGGCACTTCCCAGCCACTCTGCCCCAGGCCTGGGGCGTTGCCTGGGGCTGGTGTGGCCCAGCTGCAGGACCTGACACTTGGCCTCGTTAAACCTCAGTTGACCTCAGCCCATCGATCCAGCCTGTCCAGATCCCTTATGCATCAGTACTCCCTTCCTCCATGTTTCCTTGGAAAATCCTGTTTGCGTATCCATTTGGAGCTATCATGGGACCAGTATGCAGGCAGCCTCTCCTTCTATGTTCTTCTGGAACTTAATAGCAAGCAATTAAAACACTTGCTCAGCATTTTGAAATAATCTTCTTTGACTTTACAACTTTGTTATTGGTTGCACAGTGTGGCAATGGCTGGGTGAAGGCTGGGACGCAGCAGTGCTCTTCATGTATATCATGCAGTGAATGTTACCTACGTTGAACTACTGTTAATGTCACAGAATGTCTAAACTCCAAGAAAGGAAACAAGGCATTCTCTAGACAGGCATATTGGTGTACAAACATGGAGAGTAAAGGGACATCTTCTCCCCATAAAAAGTCAGACGTGCTCTTTCACTACATATCGCCATTTCTGTCACCCAAAAATAAAAGGGCGGAAATGTCAGACTGCCAAAGTACTTCCTTTGACAGTATTAAGCAACTGCTCATTCACTTATGACTATAATCACAAATGGACTGTGACAATCAGGACAATCAGAATCCTTTTTTTTATTTAGTCCCATTCAAAGTATTCTGAAATAAAATAAAAAGCAACACCCACCAGGGGACATGGAAGACAGGTTCTTCACAAGGAATAAAGCACTGTATTTGAAGGTAATGACTAACACGGCATCAGAGACAACGACCGAGAAGCAGAAGGGAATGGCCAGCCAGTCTGCATCACACATAAACATTATAAGATCTATCTCTTTAAAGTGATTAGCTGATTTACCGAAGTGTAAATCAACATGACAGCAAAGCCATCTACAAACTAAACACGCATTTTACCCTCTTCTTGATGACAGCATTTTCTTTGCTTGGGGAGAGACTGAATTCTTTGAGGTATTGTCTCCCTGCCTTATCCAGCAGCCGGGGATGCCCTTAGAGACAAAGAAAACTTCTAGCCTGTAGGACACGACCCATAGTCTTGATTCTCCCATTGTCCAGCTCAGGGACCTCCTTACACACCACAGCACGCTCCCAGCCTGCATGCCCAGGTTTTTCTACCACATTGCAGAGGGATAGGAGGGAAGCAGGGGGAGATGCAGAGTTGGTCTCATCCTAACATACCACTCAACCAGGAACACTAGCAGGCCTGTTGTTTGCATATAACCAGACATTCTTGTTAAAACTTATTCCTATAACTTTCCCAGCCAAGACATAGGAGAGAGCAAAAGGCCAGGAACTTTGTGAGTAGAGGCAAAAACTAGCTCCTCCTCTCAAAAACATCATCCTACACCCGTGTTTACACCACGGTGTGTGGGAAGAACTGATCCTGAATTTCTTCCAGTCTAGGGATAAAATCCAGCAGCTGCTCCACACCACGTAGGAACTATTTGAGGTTAATTCTGAACAACAACAAAAAAGGTTAGTTGCATTACGGATTATTTCCTGAAGCAGGAGAAGAGAGGAGGATGGAGCCAGATGAGTTGTTTTGGCGGCAATGCTAACTTTTCCCAACATCAGCTGTTCAGGAAACTACAGCCTTCGGCAGCATGGCTAAAGTGACCCTAATCAAGGAAAAAGCAGATGCAAAGTTGGGTCCAAACTGGCCATTGAGGTTAAAGGGGTGCCCAAAAGGAGTCCTTGCTCCTACACAGTGCTTCACAGCCAGGCTCTTCCTCTCCTTTTCTTTGCTGCCCCACAATAACAGAGCTAGTTAACAAACAAAAACAATTGCACCAAAAATTCTGCAGTTGTTTTAGCTCCAAGCCTTCAGGAAAACAGCTTTTTATGCTTTTAATTTTTTGTTTTTCTCCTGCATTTTTTGCCAATTGAATCAAACAATTAAAATAACTGGATTATTTTCCTCTCCCACTTCCTTCAACCCACCTCATCTCTTCCTTTTTCTCCCACTCTCACATTTAGATCTTTAGTTTTTCCTCTAATTTTTTTTTAAACTTCTGGTTTGTAAAAGTTACACAGCCAGAGTTACACATTTCCTTTTGCCACCACATTTGAGGAATGCAGTGAAGTGAATTTTACACCGCACACACACATGTTCGGTTACATTAGGGGCAAAGGGAAGAAAGACAAGGCAAAGCAGTTTCCAGTCCAGTTTCTATAGCTTGGCTGGCCTTTCTCTGCCTTGCTGTGCCTGGCTGGTTGTTCAAATCCTTCACCCACCCCCATCTCTCCATCTCTACTTCACTGTACCACTTCTTCTCTTCCTGTTTCATCTCAACCTTGTTAACCAATCCCTGCTACATACAATTCTTCATCACCTCATGCAAAATAAAATCAATTATAAGAAAACAGAAACAAAACTGTGCTGGATCTGAAGCTGTCAGCTGTAAGTCTAGTGAGCAAAGCTTATTAGAGTCCAATATACTCTTTTGACAAATGCTGGTGAATAAGGAATATAAGGAATATCCCAGAGCCCCTGAGGTTTGCGGGGGACAAGGGTCTTGATCTGACAGCGAGGTCTGTCCTGCCAGAGCCTGTCTGAGACAGAAGCGTTAGTGGAAGAGGCTGAGGAGATCCGTGCCAAAAGGGCAAAAAGGCTGAGGCCTTGCATGCTTTGCAGAGAGCATCAGCAATGACAGGGAAATGCTAACGAAGCTGGATCTTGACCAACCTGAAGAGAATCTGTGGTTCCCAGGGGAGCACGTGCCTGTCAGAGGCTGATATGGTCCCGTCACTAGCAGTGCTGACTGTTCCTGTGACTGAAGTGGAGCAATGGCCCCTTGGCTTTTACTCCCATCACATGACGGACAGCAGGAGCCCTCATCGGTCCTCCAGACCTCCGCTGAACCAGTGCATTGAGCTGCAAAGCCCCTTCTCCCTCAGGTTTATCTGAAAATCCCAGTCTTAAAAGAACAGTGAAACACAAAGGCAAGAAGCCACAGTCGGACATCAGCACATGCTGCACCACTGCTTTCTTCATACATGCACGTGAGCAAGAAACAGTAGAAAGATTTTGCATCAGAAAAGTTGTACTGCACAGACAGTTGGTAATTCAGTATCTCCTAGTCTCCCTTACCTGCAGGCAGCCTACAGATATCTTTAGCAGTCAGTATCAGAAGAGGGGGGGCAGAGAGCAAAGCCACGGAAGTCTGGAGAGGCACCTCGTAGGAAGAGGTGTCTGAGAAGCAGACCTCATGAGGTCTGTGTTCCAGATCACAAGTAATGGATTTTAAATCTGCCCCAGTTCACTCACAGAATCTTACCTCCCTCTACACAGCAGCTCTGGCAGGAGATATTTCCACCTCTAACTTAACTGAAGCCACTGACTTACCTCCCCCAGATGCCTGCAGTTGGCTTCTGAGATTTCACATCATCAGACATCTTTTTGTGAGTACTTAGCACCAGCTTCCTCTGCCTGAAATATCTGGTATGCCATTGTCTCAGCTGTGATCGGGAGTCCCTCAGAGTCCCTCTTCCTCCTTCATAGCAGTCCTTAATGACTGCTGTTAACAAAGCCTTGGGGAATTTATAGTGAAGTGAATTGTATCAACCAAGTGAAAAAGAGGAAAAAATCAGCATATAAAGTTCTTCATCCTAAATGGTTTGTGTTCCAAACACTGTGTCCAGGGAAGCAACCCTCACCTCTTAATGCCTCCCACATGCTTAAAAGGAAGGCAGAAATTACAGCTGTCTCACCATGTGCATACCATAGGGCGAGATGCAATTCACCTTCCAGAAACAAATCCTTCCAAGCTGAAAATGCCCTTTTTCACACGACATTTTTGCTCCAGTGAAAATTTCTTAAAGGGAAAAAAAAAAAGATCTTGACAGAGGTTAGAGCTCAGTCTGAAACAGAGAAAGAAGAGGTTAAATAACGGCTGCTGAGCTGGATGAGATTCATCTTACAAGACACAGTGAGTCTGGGCCACTTCAGTGTGGGCTGGAGAGTTTCCAGATTTGAAAGGGAAATTAAAAAAATTGGACCTCAGCTAACTCAAGGCACACAGGTAGCTCCTGCTGGGTGCAAACATTCTTCCCAGCAAGCTTGGTGCATCTTCTCTCTGTCCTCTCCAGTGTTGTTCTGCCTCTTCTCAATGAGAAAACCCTCAAATTGCACCACAGGCCCACTGCTAGTGGAGTCCTGTGCCCCAGACTGACCATCCCACCAGCAGAAATATTTCATAGAATCATCAAATCATTAAGGTTGGAGAAGACCTCTGGAATCAAGTCCAACCACCAACCCAACACCCCCAGGCCTCCTAAACCATGCCCCCAAGTGCCACGTCTAGACATTGTTTGAACCCCCCGAGGGATGGTGACTCCCCCACCTCTCTGGGCAGCCTGTGCCTGGGCCTGACCACTTGTGCAGTGAGGACATTTTCCCTCATATCCAATCCAAACCTCCCCTGACACAGCTTGAGGCCATTTCCTCTCACCCTATCACTAGTGATGGGAGAAGAGACCAACACCTACAACTCCCTACACAAAGCAGAACTAACCCCAAAGCAAGGTCAGGTTGCTGAGCACCTTGTCCAGTTAAGTCCTGAAACCCATCAAGGATGAGGATCCCACCAGCTCCCTGGTACCTGTCCCAGGGCTGCACCACTCAAAGGAGGAAAAAATTTGCAGCAGAATTTCCCTTGCTGAAATTTGTGTCCATGACCTTTTGCCTTTTCAGTGTGCACCTCTGACACGGCCACACATTAGGTAGTTGCAGACAGCAAGGTCTCCCCTTCACCTTCTCCAAGCTGAAACCCAGCTCTGTCAGCCTCTCCTCATATTACCTGTGCTTCAGGCTCCAACAACCTCATCTGGGCCCTCCAGTATGTCTATGTCTTTCTTATGCTGGGGGACCCCAAAGTGGACACCACAGTACTCCAGGTGTGGCCTCCTAAGTACCAAATATAAATGAAGAAACACTTCCCTCCATATGCTAGCTGCACTTTCACTAATGGAGCCCAGTGTGCAGTTGACCTTCACTGCAGCAGCATCTCTACGAGTATGTCTGGGAAACAGTGTCAGAAACCTTGCAACAGCCAGGGGAAACAGCACCCACTGATCCTCCATCCATACAGCCAGTCATCTCACTGTGGAAGGTAATTGGGAAGGTTTACCTTTCGTAAAGCCACACTGACTGTTCCCGGTTACCTTCTTGTCCTTTGTGTGCCTTCACATCCTTGGACATGGTTTTGAGGAAGGTCTGCTCCAAAACTTTCCTAGGGACTGAGCTGAGGCTGATTGGCCTGTCATTTCATGGGTCTTCCTTCTTGCCCTTTTTGAAGGTGGGTGTGACACTTGGCTTTTTCATGGCAGTCATCAGGATCCTTCCCCAGCTGCCAAGAGTTTTCAAAGATGGTGTAGAATGGCCTTGCAATGACATCAGCCAGCTCCCTCAGTGCCTCCAGGTACATCCTGTCCGGTCTCACAGGGTCGTGTGTGTCCAGTTTCCTTAAATGACCTATAGTTTTCTCTTCTTCTAATGTACCTCTCTCCCCCGAACTCTGCCACTAGGCATGGAGACCAGGGAGGCCATGCTAGTGAAGCCTGGGGCCTTTCCTCTGTCCTTTGTCAATAGGACACCCAACCCATTCAGCAGTGGGCCATCATTTCCCAGCTCCACCCCTGCACATTCAAGCGATGTTTCTATGTTCCTTCTGGGCAGCTCAACCCTGCTTTCACTTTCTGTGCACTTCATTATTTTTACTTGAGCTTAGTCATGAGTTCCCTGTTCATCCATGCTGGCTGCCAGCCATGCTTGCTTGACTTCCTGCAGATCATGTTGGGCCTTTCTTCTGTTTGGGGAGGTCATCCTTGAAAATTTAGGAGCTTTCCCAGGTGGCTTTGGCCTCTGAGGGCAGCCTCTGCTGCAATCTCACCTAACCCCTGAATGTGCCAAAGTCTGATTTCCTGGTGTCAGAGCTGTTACTCTGCTGCTTGCCCTCCTCACTTCTCTTAAACCCACCAAGTTGTGATTCCAGCAGCAAAAGCTGCCATCAACCATGACATCCACAAACAGTTCTTCCTTGTGCATAACCAGGAGATCCATCACCTCCCACAGATGGCCAGCCCAGCAGTTTCATCGAAAATGAAACAAACATGAGACCTCATGGTGAGACTCTTTCTGCTTCCCTCCCACCCTGCCCCCCATCTTCTGGCCTATGAAATCCCTGTCCGAAGCCTCACAAAATCATGGGACCTCTGCATCAACTGCACTGGGGCCCTCATTACACTGGCTAACCCCAGTACCAGAAGAACGAAACTCAGTTGTAGGGGAAGTGGGGCAAAATGCTCCCCACAACTGCAGGATCTAATTCTTTTCTCTGTTTCCTCCCATCTGGGGACAGAGACCTCCTGGGCAGCATGCACCAGACCCCTCCAAGGAGTGCTGGGCAAGCTGAGGATGTTCTGTGCACTACTCCCACTCTGGTCCTCTTGTTTTAGCCTTTTAGGAACACTATCTTCACTACTTGTGCCATGTAATCACCTGGACTCCTGAGTGGCACTCCAACCTTCCCCACCAGCAAGAGGTAAAGACTGAAGGTTGTATGTGAAACCAAAGGTTTTGATTTCAGTGAAAACCCACTCTATAAAGACGAAGGCAAGACAGAGGCAGAGATGGGTTGGGTCCCACATTCACTTCCTCACAAGCCATCAAGGGCATGCTCTCCACTCAGTGCCCAACCACCCGTAGTGCAGGTGTGAGTATAAGTCCCCTAAGGTACAATTACACGTCCACTGGGAGCAAAGTCAGGTAAAATGGGTCAGGAAATGGGAACAGGGGTTAAATGTGTGGCAGAAGGTGAAGAGAGACCAGTCCCAGCGGCAGCAACTCCAGTGCATGCTATGACAGCCAGCAGGGGAGCTCCTCGGTGAGCAGCAAGAGCACCATGTCGAGCCCAAGGCATGGGAACAGTTTCCAGATGCTGTGCCCACAAGTACTGCTTGGTGCCGTTAGGGATCGCCACTCCCTCGCGATGCGCAGACATTCTAGCGCTGACACCTGGGGATTCAACATAGGGGAACAGGTCAGGGGTGCAGGACTCCCACAGCACACCCTGCCATACCGCAGAGGGGACGTGCCTCCACAGGCACCCCACTCAGTCGATGGGATAGCCTGTGTGCCGTATATGCTTCCATGTACAAACATCAAACCGGTGACGCTTCCTTTGGCGTTTCACGTCCAGGCTGGATAAAGTGCTGAGTAACCTTGTACTGGACACAGCGTGACAATACTCGGATGTTGCCCTGCCTGGGTGGCTGGCAAGCTAAGAGGCACCATGAGCTCCTGCTTCCCAAGAAATACCAGGGGTCTTTCCAGCCACTGTCACATACATACACACACGTGCACGGAGTTTATATAGTTCTTACAACACTGATGCTGGGAAGATCCTTGATTTGTAGAGCTGCTAGAGCAGACTTGGAGCTACTCTGCCCTCGCGTGGTTTGTGGACATTTCTGCAGTAACACATCTCGCTGCAGCTTTATGGCTATCACTATATCACATCCTTATAACTTATCACTGTATCATCCTTACCAATGTCTGTAGAAGATGCTGTACTCATTTGTGCGTGGGCTCACGAACCATTCTGAAAGTACCTGACAGATCACATCCAACAAACATCTAAACCACACCCCAGAGACACGTGCCATTTTGGAGATGAGCCTAAGTTGTCATCGGATGTTTTTTAAAGCACTTCTCAGATCACACTCATGAGACATTTCTTACAATATTCCTGAAGACACTCCCCAGTGCTGGAACCTTGATATCCAAAAGTCATTTTAAATTGTCTCAAAGATGTCACCTCAGGGACAGAGCCACGAAGAATCTGAAAAATCATCCAAAGCCCCAGACCAGGAACCATTCTGTGACTCCTCTGAAAACTGGAAAAAATTCTGAACTATAGATCCAGAACACCAGAAACCACAGCCAAAAGCAATTTTGAAAATACCTATACCTAAGGCTCCACCAAAGCAATTTATCAACTGTCTCAGTGATCCCATGGAAGGGACATTTAGAAAATGGCCATAGGGCATTACTGATGAAATAACTGTGAAAATTGTCAAGGCAGTTGTGAAGCTGCCCTAGAGTCAAACCATATGGATTTACTGTGAGCATCTTGGTGATTCTAAAATTGCCCCAAATAACACCAAATAGAAGCCACTTTGGAAGTGATCTGTAATGTCAAAGCATAGCCATAAACACCCCATTAAAAGGACCATAAAAAAAAAGCCAAACAAAATATTCCACAAAGCATCCAGTATTAAAAATCTCTCGTGTGATTTTTGGAAGCATTCTCATGGGGGCCTTTTGAAGGGATTTATACAATGATCCCTCAATTTTTTATGGTCCTATTTACGATGGCTCCTTTGTGGGGATTTGGGCTTACTCTTGATAGCTCCTTGGCAGTATTTTTGGTCTCTTCAGTGTGTTTTCACAATAGCTCCATGATGGAGGTGGGGTATTTTTACAAGAGGCATTTCATAGATTTTTTGAGTCAGTTTACATAATGGTTATGTAATGGTGTCTTGGGGGAGGATCAGAGATTTGATTTAAACTGTCTGAACGATGTTGGATTTGCGAGTATTTTCCCTGTTAAGTCTGCATTCATTGGACCACAGCCCCCATTTTATGCCACGAAGAGCAAAGAGAAGACAATCATAATCACAGGTTTTCCACTACTGACTCCAGTAGCAGGGGAAGGGCTAGAACAGCCATATCGCAGGCAGCTGAAGGTAACACCACCCTGCAGCTCACAGAGGAAAAAAATTGGATCTGCTATGAATATTTCCATATTAGACTGCAACAATCCCAAACTGATCATCTGTCATGGTCCATTAGCGGGCCAGACCAACGTTGACTCCCTGCCAGCTACCAGTCCCCTACAGGAAAAAATGTCAGCGAAGGAAGGTAGGTGGGGTAGCCCTAGAAGAAAGACAGCCATGATGGGTCAGGTGCAGCTTCTCTCGGAGGTGCACCTGCTCACGACCCAGCAAAGGGTCAGGCCAAGGCCCTGTGTGATGCATCTTGTTGCTAAACTGAAACTCTAGCCAGTCTTGCACACGGTTGCTTCTTCTAAAAGGAGAAGTGTCCCCAACAAAAGCCTTGCCCAGAATTGTTGCTCCTCTGACCAGAGAAGGCAAAGCTCTGAGATGACAGTGCAGCAATCTCTGCTCAGTCAGGACACGTGCATCCTTCTGACTCCTTCCCTGGGCTGCACATAGTGACCACCACCCCCAAGAGTGTATCTGCCCTAGACTGAGTCATGTGTCCTTGCCCTCTGCCCTCCCTGTTCATGCTATTAGTGCCCACACACACGACCACTCCTCCCAGACCTGAGCACGTCCTTATGGATGTTTGAAAAGTTCAGATCATGGAAATCATCTCAGCCTTGACATGTCTAGCTAGGAGGAAGGCTCCTGTTTGACTCCCAGGTCTAAAGCACCAATGACTTCTAAGGCCCCTACCTGAGGTTCTTCCTTCCCCCCCCCTCTATGTCTGTCCTGGCTCTACATTTACGAAATATCACCAGAGACTCAGTGGAAGTCTCCCTTCCACAGATTTCACATAACAGTCATGAAAAGAGATGCTGCTCTAGAAGTACAGTTGCAGCCTTGTTACTCAGAGAAAGGCTTCTCTGAGTACTTACTCAGTACTTAGTCTGTAGACTAAGTTTGTAAAAGACACTTGTTTGTAAAAATAAGACTTACAGAAAGGTAACCTTTCTGAGTTGTTTTTTAATTATTATTATTATTTCTATTTACATTGTCCTCAGGTGTATCCAGCCTGGCCATTATCCTGGGAAGGGACCTTGTGCCACTGTACTCATACGTTACCAGCCAGATGGCTCCCAGCTCTCTTCACAGCTCCAGCAAGACTCTTCCAGACATGAGAAACAGCAACAAAACTGCTTTCCCTGCAAAGAAAATCAGAGAGGGGTTGTCATGTTTTCTTCACGGACTTTTGTAGAGGGATATTGAAACAGAGAGAGAATAAAAGGAAGAGTGGAAGGTATTGTGGAATATTTTGGGAGAGCTACGGGTGTACATGGACCACAACAGTAGTAGCCACAACCCTGCTACCTCTTGAGGACGGAGCCCAGCCTGGTTCCCTTTGCCACCACTCCCCTGACAGCAAACATGAGTTTCTCACCCAGAGATCCAGTTGCTTTGCTCCACAGAAAAGCCAGACTGTAAATCAACATGTAAGAAGTGGAGGATCAAAGAGTCTGGGTTCTTCCATGATCACAGCCACAATAATCCTGCCCATCCCAAACTGGTAAACCAGTGCTGAAGAAGAATCTGGAGTGGCCTGCTTCTGCTCCAGGCTTGAAGGAGAGCCTGAGTGCCCAAACACTGGCCTGTTTTTCCAGGAATGTCAATTGCTCTGATATAAGAAATCACCTCTTCCTGCAAACCTTGCCTTGTTTTCATCTGAAGAACATCCATCAGGCAGCTGGACTGGAAAAGATAAAAGACATTTCTTAACCCGGGGCTTGTAACAAGACCTGAAATGCAGTCAGTGACTTTTTCTCCTAGAAACTGCAGCACAAGAATTGAAAACAGACTCACGTGTCCTCAGATGAGCGGCTCAGTGCGATGTCTAGTGGAAGCCGGTAGGCACTTTGAGTGCTGTAGCCTTTGAGGGCCTCTAGTTGGTAGAGGATTATTATTAGATGTTCCCAAATCTGGTGGTGGCTTTTGCCAGTTTTGACCTAAGTGACTCAGCCAACCCAGTTCCAACCTGTCGTCTTCTGCCTTCCCCAAACCATTCCTCCTTCCATACAACAAAACAACTCTGTGTGCCCAGCAAACACGAAGAATTTGTCCAGCGTGAGACCAAAGGTATGAGAGTCCAGAAAAAAATGGAAGCTCTTAAGAACAAAAATGCTGCATTTGAGGTTCTATCTTTACTTTTTTTCAAGATCTGGTATGCAAAACTGGAGAGGGTGTGGGGAATCAAAAGAATGTTTAACATAAAATATTTCCTCTGAGAAAAAACAATGAAAGACATCATAGTACATTAGCTCTGTTGCCTCCTAAAGACTTTTTCTAACTTAAGAAGTATTTCAAATAAGATCAGTTTGTTCACAAATCAAAACTGGTTTGTAATGTTTTTGCCTGTACTTAGGCTACAGATTTTATTGATCTATCCTGGGCACCACATCTATTTTGTCGTTCTAGAGTTCTTACACATCTTTACTCCCCTGGCACCACAGACTAGTGCCTGCGACTCACCCTGACACTGTGAGCTCTTGGGGTACATGAAGGCGGATTAGTCTGGCATGGCTCTGTCCTACCTGTCTTCCGTGCACTCTCAGCTCTTCCAAAATCCATTTATTTCTTCCCTGAAATCCTTGTGCCTCCCGTCTCTCAGCCACATCAGTCATTTTCCCAAAACACACAGCCAATTGTGGAAGTGTTGCTTTTCTCAAATTACTCTGATGGCCAATGACAGCTCTGAAAACTTTTATCACTGTGATGCACATGACAGTAAGAAAAGGATAGGAGAGATTTCAACCATGATCCACAAGAAACAGTAAATGCAAAGTGTCTTAGGCTGGGAATGTGGGCTCTGCACTGTTGGCCCCAAGTAAAACAGCCTGAGTTGCCTTTCTATGGAGAAAGACTGAGTACGTTGAGAGAAGGGCCGGAGTACAGCCTGAGGTGTTGGGCTTCATGGGGACCTCATCTCAGTGTACTCAGCCTACGTGACCTGGAGACACAGTCTTTGTATATTAATTCTGGGACAAACTAGATTTGATGTGCAGCATGAGTGGCAGCATAACAGCAGCTTTCACAGCACGGCTGGTGCAGGAGATACTGAGCTAGGACACATTGCAGCTCCGGTGAGACGTACCAGTGCATCTGCTGGGTAATTGCTTCCCTGATGTCCTAGCGCAGGGATGGGAGAACACCTCCATCACCATGACTGCTAAGTTTCAGTCAGGCCATTCTGCAGGGTAGTCTGGGGGACACAAGGAGCCAGGCCCTGGCTGGCCTGAACAGCTCTGCCGCACATGAGATTCGGTACCATCTACCCCAAAAGTCATGCCACAGAGCCCACCAATGCTACTTCAGTGACAGGTCCCATCCCAGCACATCCCAACTGCCACTTCCAATATACCACAACACAGACGTCTCCTCCCACTTACTGGGCTCACACTGTCCCAGCAACAAGAGGTCTCTAGGTCTGAGCCAGCCTGAAGGAGCAACACAAAAGCAAGCCTATGGATAAGGTTCTCCCAAGTTTCTTCACCATACTGTACTAGCTGGGATCTTTTTATGCAATCCCAGAGGACACTCCAAGGATAAGACAAGTCCTGTCAAGTCAAGTCAAGGAATTTAGCTCTGTGGACATTAACATACACTCAAAGCAAAATTTAGATCAGAGGTCTAGAGACCTCTGGAGGGCCCTTGTCCCACCCCACTCAAAGCAGAGGCAACACCAGCATTCCATTAGGTTGCTCAGGGCCTTGTCCAGGCACATTGTGGGTATCTTTGAGAGCACGGTGCATTCTTACAGCATGCTTTAGGTAGCATCAGCATTGTGTGATGAAACCACATTCTCACACATGGAGATGACAGGTCCCTGTCCTTCTTGAACTGGGGGCCCAGGACTGGACGCAGCACTCCATATGTGGCTTCACTTGGGCAGAGCAGAGCGGGAGGATAACCTCCCTCGCCCTGCTGGCCACACTCCTTTTGATGCAGCTCAGGACACCGTTGGCCTTCTTGGCCCCAAGGGCATGGGGCTGGCTCAGGATTACTTGCTGCCTACCAGCACTCCGAGGTAGACAGAGCCACTTTGCAGTAGTTGAGCCCTCAACCTGTACCAGTGCATGGGGTTGTTCCTTCCCAGAGGTACGACCTTGCACTTGCTTTTGATGTATTTTATAAGGTTCCCCTCGGCCCAGCTCCCGTTGGATGGGAGCACAGCCTGCTGGTGTATCAGCCACTCCTCCCAGCGGTGGAGCTGCTGAGGTTACAGTCTGTCCCTTTGCCCAGGCCATTAAGGAATATGTTGAACAGGATATTCTTTGAATATTCTTTGAATATTCTTTGTTTGTTAGTATAAGGTCCAGTAGCACATCTCACCTCATTGGCTCCTCCACTCCCTGTGTCAAAAAGTTATCCTCGATGCTCTGCGGGAACCTCCTGGATTGCGCACACCTCACTGTGTTGATTTCCAGAAAATATTGGAGTGGTTGAAGTCCCCCATGAGAACCAGGGCCTGTGATGTGAGGCTACTTCCAGCCGCCTGTAGAAAGGCCTCATCGACTTCCTCTTCCTGACTGGGTGGCCTGTGCAAACAGCCAACAACAGTGTCACCCATATTTGCCTGTCCCTTAATTTTTAGCCATAAGCTCTCAACTCGTTCCTCCTCCACCCCTCAGCAGAGCTCAATGCATTCCAGTTGCTCCCTCACATAAAGAGCAACTCCCCCACCTCGCCTTGCTGGTCTGTCTTTCCTAAAAAGCCTGTAGGCATCCACGACCACATTCCAGTCAAGCGAGCTATCCCACCATGTCTCTGAGATTGCCATGAGATCATGGCCCTGCAACCACACACAGATCGCTAGTTTCTCCTGTTTACTCCCCACACAGTGTGCGTTGGTGTACAGGCATTTCAGAGGGGTACTCAAGTGCGCAGGTTTCCCTGGAGGGGTGCGCGAGGACCCCCTGTAGCCATGCACACCCTCGAGGTGGCTGTCTTCTGATTGTCATCTCACGAGGCAGCTAAGGCAGCTCTGTTGCTCCTCTGGTTGACCTGGCTTATTCCCGCCTTGGATGTGATGCCACTTTGGCCCCTGACTCCAAGTCCTTCAGTTTAAAGCCCGCCCCTCCAAGCTGGCCAACCTGCTGTCAAAGATTCCCTTGCCCCTTCTAGACAGGGAGATTCCATCCCTCCCTGACAGGCTGTGGCTTCTGGGGAAAGGCCCATTGTCATAAAAGCCAAGACCCTCACGACAGCACCAGCCATGTATCCAAGAGCTGATTTGCATTATTCATCTGTTATTGGCCGCCTGTTTTTCTCCAACTGGTAAAACAGAGGAGAACATGACTTGGGCACCAATTATTTTTCACTTGCTCCCCCAGGGAGATATATATTTCACAGATATCCTTGGAAAACCAACACGAGGTGGATGCAGAGACTGATTTGATGTGTCTGTTGGGAAATGAGGATCACGTAGCGTGAAGGCAAGCACTGGGCAGGCATATGCTGACTTTTTATCTCCATTACTCCAGGCTGCATCTCTCACGGACTGACAGTCTGTTCTGACACCCTGGTCGAACATCTCTCTTGATTTTAAGCTCCAAGAGTATGACGATGTAGTCTGACACAAAGTTTCACTTACTGGTACTTGCCTCCAGCACAATTCCTGCTTGAACTGGATCTAGAGAAAGAGGCGCTGCACGCTGATTTAAAGATCCTACTTGGCAGAGCACCCACCAGCTCTGAAGGCAGTGGTTAACGGCCCTCCCGACTAAACACTGATTCCTCATCTCCAGCTGCTGGATCTTGCCAATCCTTTGCTTGCTAGATTAGCATGACTAAGGTCTAAGAAATCCTCTGAAGTCTGGTTCCGCATGCAGCCTCAAAACAGACTGATCCTACCTCTCTGAAGAGGAAGTTTACGAACTAATGACCAGCCTCCAGGCCAGGATAATATCTTAACCTCCGTGTACAGATTTCTTAATCAGAATTTGTTCTACATTTAGCCAAGAATTTATCTCAGGTCACTAACAATGGCTCTATACCGACTACCGGACTATATGTATAGCTGCAGGTTTTAAAATGCATCCCCAGCCCCCTGGCAGGATGGAAACAAGCTTGAGGGCAGGGGGAGAGCGGAGGCGGCAGCCACCGTGAGCTCAGGGTTGTCAGCTGGAGGCGATCTGCCGGAGATGTTGAGTTCTGTGTGTGGGAAGAGCTCAAAAATAGCACTCGTTTAAAAATCTTGGGATTTTAAAGCAGCCTTCTGGGGCCTCATGCCTGGTTTGGCTCCAGCATGCCGGGAGGGCCAACCCCAGGACTCTCACCCTCGAGGGGGGACAAAGCGGGAAGGCAGAGCGTGGCCGTGGCTGGCGCTTTGTGAGGGACCTGCCCAGGCCTCCGGGCCCGTCCCCGCCAAGCCAACGGCCCGTTCGGCTGACAGTTCACCGGAGCTCCCCCCACGCCGAGCACGGCCCAGCCGCTCCTGCTGCTGCGGGCCCGGGCACCCGCCCCGCCGGGGCCACGCTCGGCGCTGCTTCCTCCCGAACCCAGAGTCCCGGGCACCGATCGCCCAGCCCCAGCCCCCGGGCCCCGGCGGGGGAGGCGGGGCGGGGCGGGCGGCATTGCACGGGGGCTGCGGTGCGGGTGGGGATGGAGGCGGTGGTGCGGAGGGGTGGGCGGCGCTGCGGAGAGGGCGGCAATGCAGGGGGGGCGATGCGGGGAGGAAGGCGGGCGGGCGGTACGGGGCGGCAGTGCGGGGGGCCGGTGCGGGAGGGGCCGGCGGTGCGGGGAGGAAGACGGGGGGTGGTGCAGGAGGGGGCGGCAGTGCAGGGGGGGCGGTGCGGGAGGGGCCGGCGGTGCGGGGAGGAAGACGGGGGGTGGTGCAGGAGGGGGCGGCAGTGCAGGGGGGGCGGTGCGGGAAGGACGCGGGGCCCGGCCGGGCCGGGGCGGCTGCAGGAGCCCGTTGCCCGGCAACCGCGAGGCAGCCCGATGGGCGGGTAGCGGCGGCACCTCGGCGCGCCGCAATGACGCCATCAGAGCGCGCCGCGCGGGGAGAGGGAAGGGAGGGGGGGAGGCGAGGCGTCCTGGCCGGGACCTCTCCCCGCAGCGGTGAGTGCGGCCGGGCCGCCCCGCACCGGGCGGGAGGGCGGCGCGGTTTCGGAGGGCAGGCCGCGCCGGGGGGCTGCGGGCGGCTCGTGGCCGGCGGGGCGGGGGCGACCCGGGCGGGGCAGGGAGGGGGAGAGGGAGGGGCGGCGCGGCGGGGCGGGGCGGGGCGGGCGCCCCCTGGCGGCGCGGCGGGCGGGCCGTGACATGTGGCCGTGCTGGCTGTGCCCGCAGGTGCCGGGCGCCATGGCCCCCCCCAAGGACATCATGACCAACTCCCACGCCAAGTCCATCCTCAACGCCATGAACGCCCTGCGGAAGAGCAACACGCTCTGCGACGTCACCCTCCGCGTGGAGCACAAGGACTTCCCGGCCCACCGCATCGTCCTGGCCGCCTGCAGCGACTACTTCTGCGCCATGTTCACCAGCGAGGTCGGTGCGCCCCGAGGCTGCGGGCTGCCGCCGGCCCTGCGCGCTCCGCGGGTGGAGGAGGCAGGGACGCCCGATGCTCGGGCTGCTCTCTGCCAAGCTGCTCAGCAGCTGGGCCTGGATCCCTCTCGTGGTGGCCCAGGATCCCCTCGTGGTGGCCCTGGATGCCCTCACGATGGCTCTAGACTCCTCCCGTGGTGGCACTGGGTCTCCCTGGAGCCCCTCCTGGTGGCCCAGGACCCCCTCACGGTGTGCCTGGAGCCCTCTGGACCCTCTCCTGGTGGCCCAGGACCCCCTCACGGTGTGCCTGGAGCCCTCTGGACCCTCTCCCGGTGGCCCAGGACCCCCTCACGGTGTGCCTGGAGCCCTCTGGACCCTCTCCTGGTTGCCCAGGACCCCCTCACGGTGTGCCTGGAGCCCTCTGGACCCTCTCCTGGTTGCCCAGGACCCCCTCACAGTGTGCCTGGGGCCTCTGGACCCTCTCCTGGTTGCCCAGGACCCCCTCACGGTGTGCCTGGAGCCTCTGGACCCTCTCCTGGTTGCCCAGGATCCCCTCGCGGTGATTCTGGGTCTCCTCAGAGTGGTCCCAGAGCCCTCTGTCATGGCATGGCAGGAGTTGGAGGCTGCAGTTGGGACTGTGGTCCTGAATCATTGTCTGCTGCATGATCAACCTGTGCGCCAGAGAGCTGCCAGGCTGAGCTGGCAAACAAGAAGGCTCTGATGCATTTACTGATTTTTTTAAGTGGTGGTTTATGGTCTTCAAGCATCTGGGCATCTTTCTTGCCAAGGGTGCCAGCCCAAGATAAAAGCTGTGTGAGCCATGGGGTGCATCTTGGACCAGGTGGTGAATTACGACAGCCCTTTAAAACTGAAATGGAGGGTATTTAGCTCATGTTCTGGTCTCCGTTTTGCACTGGCTGATCAGCTGGTGCGGGCTGGGTTGTGCTGTTGCTCTGGTGAAGAGGGTGTAAGCTCTGGCACTAGGGTTGGGGGGGCACTATAAGCCCCTGTTGCTGTCCTCACAAATCTCACTTGTGAGGACCTTTTCTCCCACAGTGCTCACTGTATTGCCTTTCACTACCTGCACGCTGTTGTTCTGGATCACTGAAAGGTAATACTTGAGCTAAAGCTGGCACTCGTTTGTATTGTTAAATATGAGATGCCTTGCCTGGTTTTGTCTTTTATAAGTTTGAATCAATCTTTGTGGCTTTTCCTTACAGTAGATGCTTTCCTTAGCCTAGCAACTTCCCCATTAGCAGGGAGAAAAATTACTAAGTAGCTCAAAGGTCCTAAAGAGCTCCCTGCTTGCTGAGGAGAATTATTTTCTTCTTTGTTTTATCCAGCAATGAATGCTGTTGGCAGAGCTGTTCGCGTGCCCACTTGTTTCAGTGCTGTGTTGGCTGATCTTAATTTTTATAGTGGTGTGCAAAGCAACCAAAAAAGACATAGGTGGACTGACCACATACCAATGTATTTTCTGTCCATGTCTTCGTGAAATTTCTAAATTTGTCAGGTTTATGGTCTTTCTCTGCATAAAGGAAATGTAATTTTAGAAGAATACACAAAGCAAATTCAGTCCCTGGAGGCTGAAGTTCTCTGTTTACCAATAGCTTCAAGGTGCACAGCAGTATAGCAGACTGCCTCTTCTTCTTTGTGTTTGCCTCTCGTTCCTGTCAATGCTGTTGACTTCCTGGATTTTATCTAGGCAGTCTACAGAGATCCGATCGCCCTGTGTGCTGCAGGATGTTCTTTGTGGCTGCTAACAAAGGCTGAGGATTGGTATACTTGGGATCTAGGCTGAGATAGTCTCTCCTTCCTTCTTCCTACTCCTTTTAACTGTAACATTGTAGTGACCTGTATTCATAGATGTAATTCTTCCTAGAAAAATAAGTGCATCCAGTGCCCAGTGGGCATGATTGCTCCATCTCTCATGCTCCCAAACTGCCGCTGCTTTAGGGGCTTTACTTCTTTTGCTTAGTTTGTATTTCTTCCAAATTTGCTTTTCCTATGGAAACCCCAAAATGACAAACCTGCCAAGTGACACACGCAATTACTGAGTGTTTGTGGGAGAGTGTTCTTTCCAGGAAATGACAGCTTGGTAAGCCTCAAAGTGGACCTGCTTCCTATGTGTGTCAACAACAAGTATGTTGGTGAGTGTAAAGGGACAGCGTTTGGTTGCTCTCCAAACACTTGTGGGTACAGAGTGTTTTGGCCGTGGCTGTAACTTGAGGGAACTCAAAATGCTAGACTGCATAATGGACTGACAGTCTCTGCGAGGGCTTCCTTTGCGTTTCATTGCCCACCTCCTGCAAATCTGGGGACTATTTGGCTAGCTGTCATGTGTGGCTTTTGACAGAGTTGGGCTACACAAGGCTTTGTTTGGAACTGATCCCTGGGTTATGCCCGCTGTCGTGATGGTGCAACTGTGTGTGGCCAGTGTAGCACTGAGACTGTCATCAGAGATTACCATCATAGAGAACTGCGTTTGCCAGTCCCTGTGTCTCTAGTTTACTTCCTTCTCTCACTTCTGACTGTAACGTTTCCTTCAAAAAGTTCTCAATCTTTCTTCCCATTTTCTGTTCCCATTTTTCAGAAAGAAGTCCCCGATCACCTGTTGAACCCCTGGCTTTTGACAACAGTTTTCACTGCCCTGTGCTGAGTAGTATGGGAAAACTGAAATGCCCATCAGTTTTACCTGCAGGGTTTTTCCTTGCAGTGAAAATCGAAGAGCAGTTTTAGCAAATGCTTCCCTGGATCCTAGTTTTGCACTGTCATTTCTGTCTTTGTTTGGACAAGTTAGCCTAAGTCGGGATGTGTTAAGAGCTGATCAGCGGCTCCACCTCAGAAAGAAACTCATCTGTCTTCTCTTAGAGGGTATGTTCTGGAAATTGAAGGGTTTTTTTTCCCTTAGAACATGGAGAAATATTCTTCTTATTTGAAAATAAACAACTCCTGTTTCCAGGTTCTTACCTGGTTATCCTCACTGTACTGTGAACCCCTTCCAGAATGCAGTGAGCCATATATTAGCACTGTGATGCCAGCATTTCTTTTCCACTATATGTGAGGAGAAATTGGAGGGGCTTATTACAATATACGTTAGTGTATCTGCATTAGTGAAGGCAAAAACAATAAGTGGCCTTGGACAAGGAAGTGGTTCCAAAATTTTAGGCCCGTTCTCCTGCAGAGTGGGATGCATGATTTATGGAAGGAATGGGAGGCAGCCACATTATGTTTCACAACAGAGCCATGACCTGCAACTCCCGCCTTAAGGCTTTCAGCAGCTTTGGCATCCTGGGGTAAAACTCCTGATGTCTCCAAGTGACTCTCCTTAACATGTGAATGTGTTTTCCTGGGTGCTGCAGCTGATTTCTGGATCTGTACTGCTGCATGCTTTTTATGACGTGTTAGAAATGTGCTTGTATCAGGGAGTATCAAGCCCTTCTTGCTTTTCTTCCTGCTTTCCTGCAGAAGTCTGATATTAAACAACAAAGAGGAAAAAATAACCTGAAATTCTAACAGCAGAGCTACAGAGATCTGTCTCGTACCGCTAAACACCTGTGAAAGGAAAGCTGCTTTTACTGTGTTTTGATTAGCATCATATGACCATAATTTTGCATTGCTCCTGAGTCCAAATGTGTGGATGTACGGATAAAAGAGGGGCGCTCTCTGTCCCAACAGCACAGCCCTAAGCACTGTGTGCAGTTCTCTAGCACTGCATCTGCACTCTGCAGCTACAGCTCGGAGTCTTAACAGGATGTTCAGAACCAAGTTGCCTCCACTCAGAGGTCCTTCTTTAAGGCATGATGCTAGCATCCCAAGTTATTCTGCATCACATACATTGTGTGAAGTTATCTGAAATGTTTTCTTCCTTCCAAACAATCTTAGCACGCGAGTAAACTGTGAGCCAAATAACAAGCAGGTAGTGGAGTGTAGCAGAAGTACAAGAGACACAGGAGGTGATCGTCTCTGCAGTATTAGTGTTGTCCCCATGGTTTGTGTTTTGGTCAGCAAACAGAGTATGTGCATGGCTGATTATTGAATATTGGTTGTGGGGACAGGAGCTTCTTTACCAGCTCCAGGCCTACCTGTGAAGAGCAGATGTCTACAGCTTCTCCCTGCTGCAGTGGAACACTTTACCAGGAGGTCTGGTGCCCTTGTAATCTCCTCTCAGTAGATGTTTGTAACTTCTTATCCTCTTTCTTCTAAGTATGTATGGTCTACAACTCCATTTGCCTGTCGAAATCATAGGGACATCTTGTCTGACCAGTTCTGACCTTTGGTGACACCCGTGTCCTATATCTGTTGTACCGAACAGCTCAGTCTTGTTTCGGGAACGTTTTGTCTAGCCCAAGTCAGGAACTAAAGGCTTTTAAATGCAATGCATGGCTTGTCATACAGCGGGTCAGACAAGGTAATTTGCTGCTCCTTTCGGACTCTGAATGCCATAAAGTTTGTTCACTGTGTCAACGGGCTTGAAAGGCCTCTTCCCTCAGATTGCTTCAAGTACCACCATTACCTCCTGTGTTTCTCTTCTCTACTGTGAAGTGTATCTCTCTGCATCACAGAAATGGCTCAGTCTCAGCTGAGACGCTTCTTCCCTTCTGCTGCTGTGTCATCGAATGCCTCTGCGGGAATGTCCTTGACTGCTCCTATTTTCTCTGCTTCTCTGTTACCTCCTTTTTCCCCAACTGTGGCTGATTCTGAGCCAAGTGATCATGCTTTGTTCATGCTTTCAGTTCACTGGGTCTCTGCTCAATCTGTCTGTAACCATCTTCAGGCTCTTTCTTGACCAGAAAAGTCATGGGCTTTCATCTGAATCGTGCTTGCACTGATGCAGACTATTTCTTAAGAAATCATGGGGAAAAAAGGTTGGTTTTGCAGCGTGCATGGAGATATCCTTCTGCTGAGGTCCATTCACGCTGACAAGCTTGCAACTATGTGCAGGGTGTGATTAGTGAGTCCACCTGCTAGCCCATTGTTCATGAATCATCAGATGCTGTGCCAGCAGATTCGTGATGGATGATGCATTGAACCACAAAGCTGGTGCTTTGTGAAATATAATCTCAGTTTTGTACCTACAGAGGTGCAAATTTGGATTCGCAGAATGTACTGTTCCCAAAGATTGAGTGCTGAGAGGGTGGCATTCCTTGGAAAAAGTAATTATTCCAAAATTATGTATCTTAGAGGTGGTAAAATGGTCAGGGGGCAAAGTCACGATTGTGTAAGTGCTATCACTGTATGTACCATCATTTTACTTTCAAATGTTTAAGCTAAACCTACATTTAACCTTTAACTCTGAACTTTCTGGCCTATAGTCATTCTTTTTAGGAACCTTCACCATATGCTTGCAGAATGGATCAGGAATTGAACACAGGAAAGATTTTTATTTGGTTTGGTTTTAGAGGGAAGCCATGAGGTGGGGACTCTGTGTAAACTGCAGTGTGTCATACACATCCAGCCCAGGTTGGGATCCTTGTAGGAAGGCTTGGAGTTATTCCATGGAGGAGAGAGTTTAGTTGTCTTGCACAAATGAGGCATGTAATTTCTCCTATCTCTAATCTCAGCTTGCTCATTTTACAGTGCAGTTTGACTGTCCACCCGATCCATAATGAACTTTGGCTCTTTTACTCACCCTGTAAGTGAATTCCGTAGGGAAATTCCCTCCTTCCCCTTATTCTTTCACTGAGCACAAGAATGGAAAGCACAAATCTCTGTTGAAACCTCTCTCACAGATCATATTCTACAAAACCGCTGAGTGTTGTTGGCTTTTTGATCACATTACTGAAAAATAAACCTTTGTCTCCCTTCTGATTTACAGCTCTCAGAGAAAGATAAACCCTATGTAGATATCCAGGGACTGACAGCCTCCACCATGGAAATCCTGCTAGACTTTGTATATACAGAAACTGTTCATGTGACAGTAGAAAACGTCCAAGAATTGCTCCCAGCGGCATGTCTGCTTCAGCTGAAAGGTAATTGCCAAGTATCAGCACAGATTGCACAATTGCTGCTGTTCAGGTATTCGGTTTGTCTGACCTTCTGTAAATGGAAGTCAGATTGTGAGAGGCATGATATCTATAAGTACTTCTGTCAAAGTTCTGTTGTCTTGTGCGCTGGGGTCTCATTGGTAGAGAAACTGCCTTGGGTGCAAAACAACGATGATAAACCAGGTTATTGTTCCATGCTTTGGGCTACTGGATATCTGCGTGAGAATTCCCAGGAGGAATTGTGGGCTGTGTAGCACATAAATGTTCCAGCTCAGCCAACTTGTAATAATAAGTGAATACTTGATGTCATTTGACCTGCCATCATAGTATGTCATAACAAACTGGCTGATGTCATTGCAGGTGCACCTATGGAGCTATCCCAGGCAATTGTCCCAAATCCCAGGCAACTCTCAAAAAGGCATTGCAGAAAACCTAGAAATCTGGTATCCGTATCCACCAGCCCATACATTTTTCATTTATAATCCGTGAAGCTGAGTGTAACTCACATTTGAGTCTTTTCCTAGTACCAGATTTATTTAATTTTTGCATTTGAATAGAATAGCCAGGGATCAAAACAGCCCAAACACGTGGTCTGCTGCTCAGTGTTTTCATGTCCCTCCAAAGAAATATTTGCATGTGTGTTTCTGTAGTATTTTTAAACCTGTTATTTGAGTTGGGTTTTCATAATTGTTTAGAACTTTCTTTTCTGAAGCCCTTTCCAAAGCAGTGGATTGATAGTAAGCATGCAGTGCTCATTCACCCCTCCAATTTTCCGTAGGTGTGAAACAAGCTTGCTGTGAGTTTCTAGAAAGCCAGCTGGATCCTTCAAATTGTTTGGGCATTCGGGATTTTGCTGAGACACACAATTGTGTGGATCTAATGCAAGCTGCAGAGGTCTTCAGCCAGAAACATTTTCCAGAGGTGGTTCAGCATGAAGAGTTTATCCTCTTAAATCAAGAAGAGGTTGAAAAGCTCATCAAGTGTGATGAAATTCAGGTAAAACCTGAAAAGTATCATTACTGTGCAAAGCATTAAAGTAAAACATTGAAAGCAGTCAGATATTAGTCCATATTCCTAGGGTGGGCTTCTCACACAGTTCCTGAATTTGAAATTTAATTTCCAAGAAGCTTCTTCTAATTTTTTAGCCATGCAATCTAAAATTGATCAGTAACATGTAGCTTCTGTGTAAGAATTTGTTGTCACACATGGGTTTCTTGCAAGTAAGGCAACCACAGTTAGTTACCTCTGCAGAGTTCTTGTTCCCTTTCCCTTGTCCCCTCCTGTCCTGGTTTCAGCTGGGATAGAGTTCGTTTTCCTCCTAGTAGCTGGTGCAGTGCTGTGGTTTGGATTTAGGATGAGAATAAGGTTGATAACACACTGAAGTTTTAGTTGCTGCTAAGTAGTGCTTACGCTAGTCAAGGACTTTTCAGCTTCTCAGGCCCTGCCAGCAAGCGGCTGGGAGGCGGCACAGCTGGGACAGCTGACCCCAGCTGGCCAAAGGCATATTCCGTACCGTACGTTAAGTGGGGGGAGCTGGCCGGGGACCGTGACTGCTGCTCTGGAGCTGGCTGGGCGTCGGTCGGCAGGTGGTGAGCAACTGCATTGTGCATCACTCGCTTTTTGTTTTTTTATTACTGCTACTACTAGTATTAATATTATTATCATCATCCCTACCTTTTCTGTCCTATTCAAGTGTCTTTATCTCAACCCACAAATTTTATGGGTTTTTTCCCAATTCTCCCCCCATCCCACTGTCGGGCAGGGAGAGAGCGGCCAGCTGTGTGGTGTCTCGCTGCCTGCTGGGTTAAATCACAGCAGGCCTTTCCCTGGAGGAGCTTTCAGAGGTTAGAAAGACAAGTTGTCTCAATGCCTACATTTTAGAAATACCCCCAAGACTTTAACTTCTATTTGTAGACCTTTGCATGCTACTCAGCAGCTCAAGGAATGCATGTGTCATCCCAGGCATTTGGGTGTCCTTTGCTTTTACAAGCAGCAGAATGCACAACGGTGCAGGGTAGCCTGACTCTTCAGGGAGTTATGTGCAGATTTTGTTCCCTTAAGGTTGGTTTCTGGAGGATTTACTATTTGGCTGCAACCTGTCAAATACTTTTTTCCAAATTTTCTATGAATATATATGGTCTTGAGAATTGAAATAATTTGAACATTCATTAATAATGGGGAGGGGACTTGAGTTTTTTTTATTGAGATGGACTTTGTCGAGACTTGCTGTTTGCTTCTGTTCTAAAAAAAGTGATTGAAGCAATCACAGTAACCTGAACTCTTAGAAGCAAACCGAAGTGATCTCTAGTGCAATTCCTGAAAAGCCAAGACAGGGGTAGCAGGAGGAGAATTCTTGATGTCTTGATGTATGCCTTGAAAGTCTGCTGTGAAAGTGGCGGAAGGCCAAGCTGACGTCCTCTGGTAAATAAGCCTGCTTGACAAAGAGCATGCAAGATAGCAGTGAAAGACCCTGGCACGGGCTGAGATCTGCAGTGGAAAAAGGCTGAGGGTGTTTGGTGTTTAACAAGCTGCAGCCTTAATGCTGTGAGGGTTTGAGGGCTGTGGCGAGTACTGACATAACACTTCTGGACAGGGAAGAGGAAATAATGAGGAACTTGAGAACGACCCAGCCAAACCAATCAGATGATCCACACAGGCAAAGTAAAATTCATTGTGGATTGGAAGGACTGATTCAGGCCTTGCAGATACCCAGTAAGGTGTGCGTTCACTGTGGTACCTTAAAAAGGTGAATGAAGCAGATCTAGCTGTTGCTGTGCCAGAGCAGAGGTGGTGTGCTGTATCAGAGGGTTCCGAGCAAGCACCCTTGGAAAATCTCCTGCTGTTCAAGAAGTATAATGGCAGGTCCTCCCTGTGGTGCTGTGTTTAGTTTTACCCATCGTTTGTCAGAAAACAGAAGTGATTTCACAAACAACAAAACTGTGAAATATGTCAGAGGACAGCCCGTTTGGGACGGGATAAAATGATGTGGGTCTATTGCATTTGAGGAGGAGGTGGGGAAAATTGGAAACAATCAAGTAGTCTGCTCTCCTTTTGTGAGTTCTAATTGTCCTTTCCCTGTAACTCAAATAGAAAGAGGCCATTTCAAATTACACTGTAACAAAGATAAATCAATGGCTTGGAAGAATTGCCTTACGTAATTAACCTCTGTGGCTCCCTGCTTCGGAACATTCTGCAACAGACAGCTTCAGACTGAACTTCAAAGTGTACCAGTCGTATCTTGGTGGGAAGGCTCAATCCTCTGATTACAGTATCTCCTTTTATCTTCATATTTCATAACAGTTAACAGACCTCATGATAATAAATTCATGTCTAATTTGCTTTTACGTCGGATGATCTGAAGGTGTGCCAAAAGAAAACCAAGCCTAAATAATACATTATAGAGATTTTTACAATTCTTTCGCTTTTGGTAATCATAGATGACCAAAGCACCTGAGGTTCTCTAAAAGTATCAAATCTAGATGGTTTAGTCAGAGTAAGCTCTGGAAGTGGTGTAAGCAGCAGCACATGCTGGTCCTAAATGGAGAGAGGAATAAACTAGGCAGAACGGTAGCATTCACATCCTGGGGTTCTCCACTCTGAAATCCAGTTGTTTATAGCTTCTTAAATGTGGATTGAAATAAAATAAACCCTTAAATGTACCTAGTATGGCTTGGGTGTTAAAGGGGCAGTGCATGGGCACGGGGCTGCGGGGCGGGTAAGTGAGACACTGTTCTGTAAAAAGAAAACATGATGCTGATCTTCTTTATGATGGTGCTCTGCATTTTGCAGGACCGTGACTCCCACTCCGCTGCGAAGTCAGGGGAGCTGCCTTGGAGTTACAGCCTGTCACTGGGCTCTCTCGAAAGCGGTGGCTCCCAGCTTCTGGCCCTGCTGTGTACTGTAAAGCTTACTTTTCTGGCACTCGTACTGCCGGTTGTTGATCTCAGCTGTGAGGCAGAAAACAAATGCAGTTTTAAGGAAAAGAAAATGAAGGAATTTCATAGTGCTTGTAAATAACAGCCCATGGGAATTTCCATAACAAACTTGCTCGAAACGTCCTGCTCTCTTGCTAGCTGTGAAGCACTGTCAACAGCCTGGAAGCTGTCTGTTCCACAGCAGTTGCTGAAACGTTATCCTGATCAGTGGGTGTCTCCTCTTTCCAGGTGGACTCTGAAGAGCCGGTTTTTGAGGCAGTTATAAACTGGGTGAAGCACTCGAAAAAAGAACGGGAAGCATCGCTGCCAGAGCTGCTGCAGTACGTGCGCATGCCGCTCCTGACCCCCCGCTACATCACAGACGTCATTGACACCGAGGTATCGGCAGCCGGGGCCGCGGACACAGAACGCCTGGGAGCCGGTATCTGTGTGCAGTTGCCGTGTTCCCTGGTTAGGCTCCTGCTGTCCTGACAAAACGTGTTAAGCTGCTTTCTCTGCTGATGCTTTTTTGGTGCTGGCGCTGTGGAGTTGTCCCTGTTCAGCTGGGGTGCCCGCTGTTTCACTCAGAAGTAGCTTGCTCTGCCAGCAGTTGCTACTTTTCAGCTGGGAGGGCGTCCCATCCAGAGCAATTAGTCAGTTGTCTCCTGATGTATCTAACAAGTGCTCTCTGCCTTTCATTTGCAAGCGCTCGCAGGTCTCCTTCTCTAGGCTGGAGGCTGCTGGCGTGCAATCCTAGGCAGGAAATGGCTCCTCAGAAATAGTTTCAGGTGCAGATGGCAAGCAGGTACCTTGAATGAGAAGGACAGCAGCTGAGTAGGTCCAGGGCCCGCACACGAGTCAGAGCCATGTCTAATACTGCTGCTTTGTGCAGCTGGGGTGTTGCAGAGGCAAACCGAAATGGGGATGATGATGAGAGATAATTAAGCTTCTGCAATGGAAGTTTAATTCCAAACAGGAAGAGAAGCTGACGCCACGCAAGGTTTGACAGGAAGGCACAGAGAAGTTCAAACCAGAATTCTGGTTTGCTGTCGGTGTGAGGTGATCAGTGGTAACTAGCCCTTGTCAGCTGACGGGTGCTGAATGTTGAATGACAGACTTCTCTACATAAAGAAATGGCTGATTTAGCAACATTCATCTCTAATGTCGTATAGCTGTCTCCTTTTATGGATGTTCTTAAATAAGGGCAGCTAACAGGCGGTTAAGTTGCCCCAGAGCTAAAATGTGTGTAGTGAGATTGTTGTGGTCCACTTTAAACTGAAGTTGAAGGTAACGTGAGAGGGACTGGTACCAAAACAATTAGATCTGTTCCAAAACCAGCCTAAGGCAGTGTGTATACAGGGCCTCAGCTTTCTTACTGCACAGGATGGCCTCTCCAGACTGGAGGTGACAAACACTGGTGGGATATCATCATCTTGGGACAGCTTGGAGTGTTGGCCCTGCGTGGCATCATCTGCTCTGAACAGCCTGGCCTTCTTGCACAAGCACCAAGAACTTGTAAAACTAAATCTTAACTTATTGCAGCAGCATATAGCACCAAACACCTGGAGGGAACTGAATGCCGAGCGTTCAGGGGAGGTTGGCCCAGGCCCTCAGCCAGGGAGGGTTATGCAAGGAGGAGGTGAGACTGTCCTTGGGCTGCAGTGTCCCCCCTTCTTTTAAAGACCTTACTGCTTCTTTAGGCTTTTCATAGCTCCGTGTCCCATGTGCACAGGGATCAAGCTAACAGACCCAGCAGAACTGCTTTGTTGTGCTGTGCTCCTTGTTTCTTCTCTGATGGCAGGTACATGCTGAGAGTTGATTATGTGGGGCAAACCCAGCCAAACTGATTACGAGTTTCACTGCCAATCTCCCTTCTCGGACATACCTCTGCTGGCCTAAATGTAGCAGAAGTAGCTTTTCCTTAGCTGTCCAATATAGCTGTTTTCATTACGGAACCTGCAGTGCCAGACGTTGTGTGAGAACTGAGCCCTCTCTTTTCAGCTGCAGCCCAGCCTTAAGCTGTCTTTGCATTTCCTTGCGTGCAGTATTTGCACCATGACACCACTAGCCACAGCCTGCACACGAGTCGTTTCAGTGCTGTCTGAACTGATGAGAGTTGGCTTTAGGACAGTTCTTATGAGGGATCTTAAAATACATCGCATGTACCAGTGACTCATGTTTTTCCTCAGCCTTTTATACGATGCAGTCTGCAGTGCAGAGACCTCGTAGATGAAGCTAAGAAATTTCATCTTCGGCCTGAGCTCCGGAGTCAGATGCAAGGACCCAGGACAAGAGCACGTCTAGGTGAGCAGCAAGGGAAAGGACACCGAGGTCTGGGGCATTGGAAGGTATTGTATTGTACACCATGTCTAGTGCCTGGTAATTCCACTGAAGCGCTTCACAGCAGTAACTTGTCAATCCACAGTCCCCAGTGGCACGGAAAGGGGACTGGAGCAAAGGACAGAGGTTTGGTTTTTTTCAGAGCACAATTGCTTAGTGGCAAGGTGGGGACTAGATGGTTACCTTTAATCCTGGACCTCTGTTGTAACCATAAAACCAGTTTTCTGTGTTGTTGGTGCCTCCAGATATGTTTGTCTCAGCATGCAGCTGTCCAAGAGGTGTGGGAAGGGTTTGTTCCTGTCTAAAAAGGTAGATAGCAGTGTCAGAAACAAAAAGCTGTGAGGTGAGAGACAGCTGTGTTACAGTGAAGATTAGTTTTCAGCAGGGAATCTCAGAGGGGGAGGCACAAGGAGGGAGATGGAGAGGTACCTCTTTCCTTTCAGAGGTACTTTTGGGGTTTTTTTCCCCCCTAGTCCTGTTAAGGCAAATAAATGATGATTTCTTCCTGTATTTCAGTAACTCCTACCAAGCACAGTCACTGAGTTGTTGGGAAAATGCTTGGCTTAGGACTGTAAGTACTTGAGAGCACATGAACAGCAGAAATGACCTGCAGAAGAAGGAAGAGTATTTTACTGACTTCTTCATGACTGTGGCCATTCCCCACCTGAGGGCACTTCTTTTATCTTCGGACTCTCTGGACTGTCTCTGCCATGCCCTTATCGCGGGCGCACTTGCAGGCACTGCCATCGGTGCCAGCACGGACCGCCCTTCCTGCAGGCAAACCTCCCTGCGTGTTCTCCAGCGCTGCTGCGCGCGTGGTGGAGAGGCACCCTGCAAAACCCTCATGGCCATTTCCTGTTATTAACACTGTTTTACGGGACAGAAAGCAGTTTATCCACTAAAGGAGGGCAAATTAGGTTTGTCAGTGAGACATATTGGTTAGATTATTTTGGCCTGAAGACAATGTTGCTGTGATGTGGTCTGACGTCCAGCATAGTCCAGGCCACAGCATGTCTCCTGTTTTTCTGGGAATATCCTCTGTCAGTTTCGGTGACACGCAGTTCAGCTCAAGCTGTCATTTCAGAACAACATTTCGTTTTGTTCTTAGTTAAAAAGCTTCACCTGGTAAAGGAGACATCACAAAACTGTTTTATTGTTTAGTTCTACAAGCAAAAACTCTGCACCTTATTGCTAGGGTTCATCTTCTGGATTCAGCCCTACCTTTTTTAATTGATTCAATACCATCAGCTGTCAGCAATGCTCTTGTCACGTGTCACCTACAAACCGTGATCAAGTTGTGTATTAACTTTCTGTGGGGTAGACTGAAACAATTGCACTTTCAGCTGTCATGCTGTACAGGAGGCTTCATGTACAGGAGGCTGTCATGTACAGGAGGCTTCCCAAGTTGTCAGCGCTCTTTTGTGACTCAGGGACAGTCTTGGAGAAAAGAAAGTAGAGGAAAGGCAACTTTGAAATAAAATACATAAGACTTGAGACAATTCCTCTGAAAATATTTAATTAATTTTCCGGACTTCAGTCAGCTTGACTTGTTTCTCAGTGAAATGTTGTTTGTTCACACAAAGGTGCCATCTGGTCTGGATGTCGTTTGCAAACGAGGGGAGAAGGCCCTGTTTTGTGAGGAGGCTGCAGGGAAGCAGCCGTCCTCCTTCAGCTTTTATGGGGTGGTAAGGGGTTTGAAAAAAAAAAACAAACTGAAAAAAAAGATACTTTTGAGCCAACTTGTCTTCTCTGAGTCCCTCTGACATGAGGAGGAACAGCCCTCCAGCAGACAGCTCCGAACACCTGAGTTAGTCTTACTGCCACGCACCCTGGAAGAGCATCTCTCTCTTCCTCCCTGCTGAGGCTAGAGGGAGTCCAGGTGGCCGTACCCAGGTCAGGTGCCAGCTTCATAGTGATAAAAGCAGGGATTTAGAGGTGACTTGTTGCACCAAGGAAGGCTCAGAGGTTCTCCAGGTGATTCCCTTGAGGTGACCTTTTGGTTGTGAAGAGATTGACTTGGCTTTGCTCTCTCTCTTTGCTCTAGGAGCTAATGAAGTCCTGCTTGTGATCGGCGGCTTTGGTAGCCAGCAGTCACCCATTGATGTTGTGGAGAAATATGACCCGAAGACTCAGGAGTGGAGTTTCTTGCCAGTAAGGGACGATTTTTGACCACCACTGGGTTGAACAGGCTGTGATCAAACACTGATCCTGTAGCATCAGCTTTATAACATTCCTCTTTGGGCTATCCTTTGTGTTCTGCTTAGAATTCCTGCCATAAATTCTTCAGAGTTGCTGAGGTTTACACAGCAAATGCTGAAACCACATTTGCAGATTTGCTAAGTAAGCTTTGTGTAAGAGGTGGTTGTCAAATTTCTGATCAGATGAGCCTACAGAGACCCACATCTTTGTTGTGGGAGTGAGAGCTATCATGTTTCATATTGAAGGGGTGTTGAGCTTTAAGGTTAGTGATGGTAACTGAAATGTCAGTAGGAACAGTGAAGTCAGTCCTGCTTTCAGGCAGCCTGCGTGATCTCTCTGGTTTCATTGTTTCTGAGCATAACGGGAGATAGTAAGGATGAGAGAATTCCCGCACCGAGGGCTGTTTCTACCCAAATTTAAAATCACCTTTATCTGTGTGAAATGGTGGAGAACTGCCCCTTCTTTAATATCGCTAGTCACAGAAGATCCTGTATCACCTGGTGTCCCAAAATCCTGTTCTTTTTTGGAAGCTAAAAGCTTCAGGTATTTTCATCAACTATTCTGAGTCTCCACGTTCTCCCAGTAGCAGTCTCTGCAGGGAGCCAGTGGGAGGACACAAACCCCCGAGATGCATCAAAGATTCAGCAGCGGCGTAAGATAAATGGCATTTAATGCAAAATACTTTAGTGCAAAGAGGCCTGGCCATGAGAAGAGAGCATGGCAGAGAGAGAGTGAGTCCAGGCAGAGGAAGGCAGATGCAGTCAAGTATTTCAGACAGGGCCGTACCCTTTAAACCCAGAGTGCTGTTTGTCTCTGTGGTAGTGGGCTTTTTTCCAAAAGAGCAGCGAAAGAGGACGGAAGAACAGTGGTTGGTCTCCGTGCATTGGTGTTATTTCCTCCTCTAGACCTTTTTATTCTTTTTACTGTTCTAGAGCATCACCCGTAAGAGGCGCTACGTTGCTACGGTGTCCCTGCATGATCGGATCTATGTGATCGGCGGCTATGACGGTCGGTCTCGTCTCAGCTCGGTGGAGTGCTTGGATTATACATCAGATGAGGATGGCATCTGGTACTCCGTGGCTCCGATGAACGTACGGCGAGGCCTGGCGGGAGCCACGACCCTTGGAGGTATGTCCTGGTCACCGTCCTGGCAGGGCGGTTCAGCCTGTTCAGTTCTCGTCCTGAAATGCCCTGAGCTGGTATGTGCGGAGTGGGATGGCTCCGAGGGAGGAGGTGAGTCTGAAATTGTGGCTTCTCGTCATTTGGATGTAGGAATGGAAAATTTCCCCACATATCCTGAGAGGAGCTCTGCCTCTGCGTCACTCTTACGGCGTGTGCCTGTGTGTTGAGGGAAAGGAGCTCTGTGGGGGATTATGGAGCGGGAAGCTCTCGGGGTGGTGGCAGTGTTGCGTGAGCGCGGGACACCAAGTGCGGCAATAACCGACCGGCACTGGAGCTTGTGCAGGGGAGGATTCTTGGGACAGACTTGGAAGAAGAAAACTAGTGAGCAAACCAGAGCGCTTGAGCTTGCTTATGCTGGCAAAGCAAAGGCCAAGAGGGAATATGATTGTTCTCTATGAGTGTACCTTGGCATGAGAAGGAAATGGGCAATATGAGAATTGAATAGGAGCAAATGGTTATAAACAGGCCAGGGAAAAGCTGGTTTGGAAATGAGAGGAAGTTTTCTAGCCATTAAAATAGCAGTTACTCTAATGAATATTCTGTGCTTTAATGTGTATATTGGAATATCTTCTTAATAATTAATTAATGTAGATTGTTAGTAATCTATTCTAATGAAAATTCTCCTAAAAATGCAGCTGCCTGGACGATGGCTGATTTGTGAAAGTGTTCCATGAATTAAGTTATCCAGCATAAGGGGCTGATCTTGACGATCCAGGCTTGTCTTTTGGATCTTCTTTCCTTTTGCTACCCGTGCGTTTACTACCTTGTACGCATTTGGGGAGGTGCTGACCGGACGCTAGTGATTGGCAGGGTTTGGGCATGGCAGTGTTTCAGTAGGTTCTGCAGCATGAAAAAAAATAACTGGGGTGTGTGTGTTCTCTTCAGTCCGTCAGCAAAAAGCAGATTTAAGAGCCAGGTGAGTTTCATGTTTGTTTATTTTGTTGGGTCTGTGAGCAGGCTAATGCAGTGAGCTAGGGTGAGGAGGCTGGGCTTGTCTTAGCTTTGAATGTGCCGAGATCTGTAGTTGTTCCTGTATTTTGCAGTCCATGTTGTAGGCTTGCTTCATCTGAGCGTCTTCTTGGTCCGCGTGCATGCTTGATGCTTGACTTGCTGAGTCCAACCTCTGTCTAATGTTGCAGACATGATCTATGTTTCCGGTGGGTTTGATGGAAGCCGACGTCACACCAGTATGGAACGATACGACCCGAACATTGATCAGTGGAGTATGCTGGGAGACATGCAGACAGCACGGGAAGGAGCAGGGCTTGTTGTAGCTAATGGAGTGATCTACTGCCTCGGTAGGTACCCTTAGGACCTCTAGGCCTTCTGCAAATACGTCCTTTTTGCAGAAATAACAGTGCAGATGCTGCCTGTGGGGAGCACCGGTTATGTCATGTCCAGGTTAGAAGAGAAGATTTAATGTCACTGCACTGGGCGCCGCACAGCTCTGTCAGCGAACGCAGCCTGTTCCCACCTGTCACAATGGCTTAGGCTGGAGCTGACATATAACTACAGTAAATGCTGTCAGAAGCAAACTGGACACTGTCAGCCTACATTTGAGGGATGGATGAAGTGCAGGGGAAGCACTAGGGGAAGCTAGCAGTGCCAGCTGAGGTTTGCAGGGACTAGGAAGTGGCTAAGATGCCCTAGAGATGCCACAGGACGGAGGGCGCATCTGCTCTACACAAAGCAATGTTGGCTGCAGTGCTCCAGAAATGTATGCCGAGCTGTATGTGTTCCAGCTCCTTTCTGTAGCACTCATTTCATTTTCAGACACCCACGCCTGCTGTGAATAGTGAGAGTGCTAGAGGGCAAATCACCCCTGAGACTTCAGTAAGCTTGTTCTGTAGATAGGCCTTCTGGGCCCCAGAAGAGGCAGGCCCAGCACTGTACCCACATTTGTTAACAGTCCTGTTCCTGGGAAGTCACAGATATCGGACACTGGTTTATGGGTTTCACTTCCCTCTCCCAGATTCCTCTTCCTCACGCTGTCCCCGGAGGCCGATGCCAGCACACTGCTCCTTTTCTGAAGCTGCACAATGAGATTTCTTGGTATCCTCTTGTGAAACAGCTCTTTGACACATCCCAGCCTACACTGGGTAGCCTCAGGGCATCAGCTGACGGCTGCAGCACACAGACCCTGAGCCAGCACCAGGTCTGGGATCTGTACATGTGCTTTAGCAGGACGGCATCAGGATTGGCATCAGCATGCTCAGGGGCAGCTCTGAGCAGTGTGGTGCTGACCTGGTTGTACTGGTTTGGAGAGGTGATGCTCTCTCCCAGCACAGCCCTGTGCAGCGCAGGGGCAGAGCTTGCTCCAAGCTGGCTCCAGTCCGGCATTGCAAGCTGCAGAGATCCTCTGTGTTCTGTCAGCTCTGCACGTTGTGCTGATTGCAGTGCAGCACTGCACTAAGGATGAACCAGGCATGTTATTGCTCTTTACACAGAAAACGTTTTCCAGAAGCCAGACCCATGGTTCGCTCCTGTATTTTGTTTCAGGTGGCTATGACGGGCTGAACATACTGAATTCTGTAGAGAGGTATGATCCCCACACTGGACACTGGACAAATGTCACCCCAATGGCCACTAAGCGCTCAGGTAAGAGCCCACGGTGCCTTGAGGTCAAAATGTTTTGTGCTGCACTGAGGAAGCAGCCGCTGCTGGCTCATCCGGCTGCCCTGGAGGATGTTGGCTGACCCCAGTGGGTGGTTTGGCTTTGAGAAGGGACGATTTTAGGACATGCTGACCTAACTCCCCCCAAGAAAAGATTAATTTTCACATGCCTCATGTCTCCATCCCATGCTAACATGTATAGAGGAATGTGTGTCTGGGATTATAGGGTACAGGGAAGGAGAGGAAGTCGTGTGTGACTTCCATAACTAGGAACAGTGCACGGCTTGGAGAAAACCTAGCCAGGAACAAGCTGCAGAGCTCTGGCAGGCTGCTCCTTCACCTGCACGCCGCTTTGTGAAATGCTGGGCCTCAGCTCCTGGGGCAGCACTAACGCAGAGAGCAGCTCTGCCAGAGCAGAGTCACGCTGCAACAGTCTTACGCTAGTGACGTGAAACATGGTGAACTCACACATCAGTTATCCCCCACCAACTCTTAGTTTGTCTTCCCTGTTTGGTGCCCTGTCTGAGCTTTAAGTTTGACAGCTGTAGCTACTAGAAAAATACAGTTTAAATCCTACTTTTGGAGTAACTTTCTGTCTCAGCTCTCCTTCATTTCTCAAAGAAGGTCCTCTGGGGCTTGCGCAGCTCCTGCGTGCTCCAGTGTTGGCCCTCTGCTATTGCACTGCGCCTCGGGCCACCTGCTCCAGACCTTCATGGCCGTGCTAGTGAGCAGCCGTGGCTCTGCTCAGCTGTGTGTGGATGGGCAGGATGCTCAGTGTCTCCACAGCTTTGTGGTTTTGCCGTGCTTACTGGCCCTCTTTCAAAACCCTTTTCTCTAGTTCTCTCAATAAATATCCTTTACAGTTAGCCTAGGCAGTGTTGTTTCTCTCTGTTCTCTGCTGCAGTGTTCTTGTTTAGGGACAAGTGCTGGTTACTCAATTAAAACTGGTCTCTGTTCTAAAAACATTTAAGCTTTCTTGTGCCTGCAGTGGCATTCACCAAAACCCCAAGCTTTAAATATTTACTCCTGTGACAGGGCTATTCCTGTTAAGTGTGGGTTGGAAAGTATTTCCCATATGCCAAGGATGGATTTCATTTAGAAGTTGGTTGCTTTCCACATCCAGGAAGACCCCATGTACAAACACATGATAAAATCTGTGTTTTCCTACATCAGAGGCAGCATGTGAGACCTCTCCATGGATCCCTAGAAAGCTTAAGGATGAGACGGCTTTCCCCGAGGGGTCTGTTGTGTGCACCACAGAAGATGGCTTCTGGCAAGACGAAAAGCAGAGAGTTCAAGGGGAAAGTGTGTGATAAGAAGTGTTTCCAAGGTCCATGCTAGCTTCCCGCAAGACTCAGAGGCTTTTGGTAGCTGTGTCTTGGCCCACAGAGCAAGCTCCTCAGCGCCACAAGCGAGCGGGAACATTGTGAGGCTCTTGGCCCTGGCACTGGCTCAGCCAGGTTCCTTCCTCAGTGCTGTGACCTGGAGCACCGAGGTCTGAAATGGGGGCGTGCCCAAGGACATTCTTTGGCCCAGGTTTTTGTGCTGCCGCTCTGTGGTACTAACACCCTGAACTACTAGTAGCTTAGACACCAGCTGCGCTTGCCACCTGCGTCCTGGTATCAGTCCAGTCCATCCATCCTGGTGCACCCTGTAGGACTTCTTTTGCCCTAAGGCTTTGATACTCTTTCTAGAGCTGTCTCCTTGCAGGTCTTTGAATTCCAAGGCAGTCCGGGACTAAAAGTAATCTCGCCTTTATTCACGGGGATTGTCTCCTCCTTGTTTCTCTCCATATCTTAGGACAGATGCTGGAGGTAGGCCACCCCTTAGAAACCGTGGCCATGTCGGATGCTAAACCCAGCCTGCCTGATTAGGCTCTGGTCTGGTCTCTCTTCCAGCCAAAGCCTTCCCCACAGAAGCTATCAGAGGGGCCATTGGGGCAGCCTGGCCGTTCCCAGCTGGTTTGGTGCTCTCAGCACGGACAGACAGTGGAAGTGAGGTTGCATTTAGTAGAACAGAAAGTCTCTCATACCCTGTTTGTAGACGAAACAGATCAGCGCCCAAAAGCTGCAGGGCAGCTGGCTTGTTTCCTTTGCGATATTCATCAGTGCACCGTGTTGATGGTGACAGCCTGACAGGGTTTACTCTGCTCTCGAGATGCAGCTCGAAACAGCAGCGGCTGTTGGCGAGAGCACCTAAGGCCGCTAAGTGCATTGTTATCTTACTGTGTTCTGTGGCGCTTTACCCGAAGGCGGCTGCAGATGACGAACAGAAGCTGGCAGAGGTTTATTTTCTGCTATTGTCACAAATTCCCCGTCGGGCCAACTGTATTATTGATTGCTTTTACTGGGGCAGGCGAGAACAGCTGTTCAGACAGATGCCTCGGCCACTGACGCCTCTGTGACTGTGCAGTGGACACCGGTTTTCATTTCCCTGCCTCCCAGAGGAGCAATGTCAAAGAAATCCCTCCTCCAGCTTCACGTGGAGCAGCATCATTCTGCTTGTAACAGCCAGGGGCTGGGTGACACCAGGGAGCAAGAAACACCAGAGGAACCTGTCTCTGGTGACACGAGTCCCAGCCAGCCACCTGCCAGCAGAGCAAGCCTTGTGCTGGACTGTTCAGGGGGTTGCGGCATCTTTCAGCCAAGGTGAACATCTCACGTTCCTACTGCTGCCCTGGCTGCAGCGTTGCTCAGTCCCCCTTACGCCAGAGACTGAGCAGCACCTGGCAGAGTTACAAGTTTTCATGTATCGTACTGGAAACAACAACAGCAGAAGACACTGGGTTATGGCAGCTCTTCTGTGGGAGATAGAAGCATAAGAAAATGTCCTCTGAAGAGGGAGGAACTGACCCAGTTCAGCCTTGTAACGGTGAGCCCCGGGCACGGTGCTGACGGTGTCGCTCATGGGTGTAACTGTGCCGCCTTCTCTCTCTGCAGGGGCTGGAGTGGCTCTGCTGAACGACCATATTTATGTAGTTGGTGGGTTTGATGGGACGGCACATCTCTCCTCCGTGGAAGCCTATAATATTCGCACTGATTCCTGGACAACTGTAACAAGCATGACAACCCCCCGCTGCTATGTGGGGGCCACCGTGCTGCGGGGAAGGCTGTATGCAATCGCGGGGTAAGCAGCTGCCCTGGGCTGGAGAGGGAGATGCCCTGCGTGTCTGTTTGCTGGAACGAGTGAGTTTAGGTGATGCAGCCCGCTGCCCTGCGGCGGGTGGCCTCTCCTCGCATTTACATTTCAAGCTTTATGAGAGGAGACAGCCCACAGAGTCACCGTGCTGAACCTAAATAGGCAGCGTGATGGCTCAGGGCCAAGACAGGCGGGAGAGCAGCCACAGACAGCACCAGGGAGCCCAGTGCGGCGGTTTTATTTCTGGCCGTCCCTGCTGTACACAGCTGTCCGGCCTTCCAGGAAGGGCTCTGAACACCTCAGCCTCAGCCTTCAGCAGCATCCCTTACCTGTAACTTTCTGTCCTTGCAGATATGATGGCAACTCACTGCTGAGCAGCATTGAGTGCTATGATCCCATCATTGACAACTGGGAAGTGGTAACCTCCCTGGGGATGCAGCGCTGTGACGCCGGAGTCTGCGTCCTCCGGGAGAAGTGATCTGGAAGGAGCTTACAAAGAAGATCCTAAAAAGTGTCAGCTGGAGGAAGAGTCCCGAGTGATTTGCAGTGACTGTTCCTGAGAGGTGTGGATGCTGTGGAAATAGGCACGAGAACAGCAGCTTTCTGTGCTGCTTTTGACTAGAGCATGTGCATAAATGTGTTATCTCAGCAGTCATTTGAAATCAGGGGCTCTGTGTGAAGCTGGAGAAAGGTGGTGAAGTAGGTCAGGAGAAGCCGCGTTCTCTGCCCTTCCTGTGGCTAAGTCTATTGGCAGAGCAGAGATGCCCCAGCCTTGGCGCCAGCCCAGCCTGGTGAATGCTTCCAAGGACATGTACATACAACTGGGTGGTCTCTTCGGCCACTGCAGGACCACACGGGTCCTCTGGTTGCTCTCAGCCACGTGGATGTGTGAGGGTGAATCCAGCTGCTCTTATGTTCCAGCTTCAAATCATCTTGTATATACTGAATGTTTAAACGTGCTCCTCAAGCGCACATCAGTGCAGAGCCAAATTGAGTGAGCATGTGTAAGGGGTCCTGCCCTGTAGCTGCGTCGGCAGGTTCCTCACAGGTCTGCACACAAAAGGAGTTGCAGATTAAAGCTGTCAACTACTGAGACCCAAAAGCCTGAGGCTGCAGGGGAAAAAGCTCATTGCCTGGTGTAGAAGCAGGGCTGCAGCATTTGTGCTCTGCTCAGCGGGCTCAGCAAGGTTCATCACATCATATTTCCCTTGAAAAGCTGACAGACCCAGCTGCAAAGCACTGCCTTTTCTGGCAGCAGGAGCCTTGCTGTGGTGCGGCAGTGCCTTTGCTCCCAGCCCCGTGGGGGGGTCACCTTGCAGAGGCTGAGGCCCCGAAAGTAGGGCCACAATTGCTGCCATCCAAGTAGATCTTGCTGGTGAGTGACTGGGGTTCCTCCCTGGACAGACCGCTGTCCAGCGCACCCACGTCAGCCTTTCGGTCGAGTTCATTGTGTTGATTTCCTTTTCTCTAGGATTTTTCTGCTTCCAGGGCTGTTTTGGAATGACATCCAGGATTCCAGTTTGCCCTTTGTTCTCAGCTGTTCGTTCCCCTGCCTCTGAACTCCACATTCTCTTACACTAGCTATCCTTCGCTTGCCCCACGAACCCTGAGTGAGAGCTTCACCACTGACTCACTAGAGCACTCTCTCCTCAGCATGTCTCCTGCCTTGCTGTGTTTCTGGGAGCACGGGCTCTCTGCCGCCGTCAGCTTAGCCCCTGCAGTGCCTGGGCTCCGTGTAGTGCTGCTCGTTGAGCTTACTGCTGGCTCCTTGCTTGGGGGCAGGGTGGGATCAGGGACGTGGTAGCATGACTTAATTATGCACTTTCAGCCAATGCTCTGACCTTCTGCGTTTGTTTCTATCACACAAGTGTTCTGTGGTTTTGTTTCCTATGTTTATTTTTTAATGAAAATATAAAGAATAAAATATTTCCTGAGCCAGTGGGAATTTAGCTTCTGTTCAATACCTTCAAGACACTTGTCTAACTACTGTGCGGAGGGTACATACAAACCCCAGGTGAGACCAGGCAGCCACCTTCAGCTGTGCCTCTGCCCCGCAGCTTCGGTCTGATAGTAAAAAGCAACTGTTCCATCTGGTGAGCTCCACAGCACGGAAACCTGTCAGGCCTGGAGGACTTGCTAACTGGGGGTGAATTCGGTGCAAGCTCTGCTTGAGAAGAGCGTGGCAGCAGAGATGAGGAAAAGACTGTGATAATACTGTTATAATAGAGCCTGTGGTTGCAAAAAAAATAACAGCTCCTTTGTCCACCATGGAAATGTGGGATGAATGGAGCCCAGTGTTCATTCGTCTGTCAGTGCTGCGGCTACAAAATACCTCTCCAAAACCTTCTGTTGATTTCAAGGCAAAGCGCAGCACCGTGCCCCAGCAGCCGTCGACGGCTCTGAATGCGCTCCCTGCCGCCTGGTCCCCTAGTCAGCACCTGACCCGTCACTCCAGATCTAGGATAGCCTCTCCTGACACATCTCCCCCCCAGGATGGACACCTCTGTCACTCTTTAGCCAGTGAGAAGTGTGTGAGGAACCAAAAGGTACAAGGACCCGCTCGGGAGAGTGCAGTATTCACAAGGCAGCACGCCCTGATTTTGTACGTGGATGTCTTGCGCTGTGCACCTCTGACTCCGCAGGGAGGCGGCATGCGGAGGGTGAGTTTCCAGGCTCCAGTACCAAACCTGCAGTTGTCAGTAGCTCCTCCTTAGCGTCCCGACCAGCCCTGCTCGCCTGCAAAGGCCTCTGGAAGGATTCAGCTCCAGAAGTGACTAGGGCTGAAAAAACACATGCCTGGTGCGTGGTTCTGCTGAAACTCAGCAGACTGAAGCACCAGCACCGGATCTGGGTCACAGCAGGACACAACCCTATAGACGGTGGCCAGCAGATCCCGTCGCTGCCTTTCCAGGACAAGATGTACTGAAGGATTTGAAGAGGAATTGGCATTTCCAGCTAGATAATGAACAATACAAACCTTCAAAACGGTCTGCATCTTGCACAGCTGGAGATGAGAAAACTTACAAGCTACTGTTGAAGGTAAAACAAAGAAAGGGTCAAAATGTTCTGCTTGGAAAGAAGCTGGTATTGGTTCTGTCAGACCAGAGAGTGAAGCTCTGCTCCATGAATAATCTAGGAGGAAATGCTAAAATGCAGAATTAAGCATAAATTTTCAACACCAGACAGCTCCCACCCAAGAATGTTAAGAATTGGCTAAATATCACTTTGGGTTTGTAGGTTTTTCTTCCTTTCTTGAGAAGTTCCAGAGACTAACAAAGACAAGCCCGATGCCAGCAACTGGCCCTGAACAACCTCCCCAGCCCAGCCCAGCCCAGCCGTGCCCGGCGGCAGCCCTGGGCCGTGGGCTGGGAGGCGGCAGTGCAGTGCCGTGTGCTGCTCAGCAGGGTTTTTCAGGAAGCGGATCTTGCCAAGAAAGCATCATCTCAGGTTGATTTGACTGGCAGGCGGTGTCCACGTAAGTGTGGATACAACACCATTAGCTGTTGACTTGCAACCTGAATGGACTTCACATGGGTCGGGCAGAGGGCTTACTCTCCTCTCCCCCCATCTGACCTGGCTCTCGCTCCCTACTTACCATGTTACCATCTAAACTAGCGCACACTTAGTACCGTTGGGCTGAAGCCCTACAAACATGTTACTTCGTGGCATGGTACAATCAGATCAGGGACGCAAGGGCCTTTGCTTCATGCCTCCTCCACTGGAGCCTCCTGCACGCAGCAAAGGTGGGCAGGAGCAGCGCTTCCCTCAGCTGGTCACGGCAGGCAGGAGCAGCGACCCATTGAGAGGCCCTGAAGTTCTGGAGGGGGTAAGTGAAACCAAAGTCTCACAGCTCGGGGGCCTCTGAGGCAGCACGGGCTGTCTGGCTCTCAGGACACAGTGCACTGCCCGAGCAGGGATGGAGCCAGGGCTCCTGGGCACGCTCACCCTGTGTCACTTTTGTAAAAGTGGTATTTGCACTTACACAAGATGAAATCACAGAATCGAAGAATAATTGTGGTTGGGAGAAGCAATCTGGTGGTCTCTAATCCTGCTCAGAGAAGATCCAGTTTGGATCGGGTTTCTCCAGACCTTGTTCCATTGAATCCAGAGTATCTCCAAGCAGGGGGATCCTGGGACGTCTCTGACCCCCGAGGTGCTCTGGCTGCAGAGCATATCTGAAGGCCTGCCACCAGCCGCTGGCCGGCACCGTCTGTTTCTGCAGGGAACTCCTGCATGGCAGTAGTGGGGAACTGCTGACCTGCAGGAAACCCTCTCTGGTGCCGCAGGCACCAAACCCCGTGGAAGGACACATCTCGGGCGAGAGAGGAGGCAGAAACCTGACAGCACAACCTCCTCTACAGGTAAACCTGCTGCCTGCGCCCAGCGTTTCACAGCGGAAAGCTGAACAAAGTTGCTCAGGGTGGGAGATGGAGACGGCAAAATTGAGGACATGTGGAAAAGTCCTCTTTGCACCCTGCAGCGTCCCAGTGCAGCCCAGCCAAGCCCCCTCGGTCACCGCTTTTCAGGGGAGGCCGCCGTACTGTCGTGAGGACAGGACCAAGCCTCAGCCCTTTCAGCTCACTGGAGCTGTCACAAGTGGCACAGCTGTGCCGCCGCACCTCGGCGGCTCCTCAGTCATGGGAAACACCCCGGCTCTGGCTCAGCCACCAGCCAAATTCAGGCAAACCAAGACCTTTCTGTGGTTGGCTTCCGTGACTGGCTTTAGAGCAGTGGCTCCCCAGGGCTGCTTGCGGTGGGTGTTGCTGAGCTTCACACCACCGCTTTTGCATCGGTGCCCCTCTCGGCCCCACAAGCCCCGCTCTGGCTCCCAGGCACACGCCCAGAGATGGCTGAGGAGCTCCAGTGCCCCATACACTGCTTCTGCCTTATAAACACCTGCATGATTCACAGGACTGCAGGGTTTGTGTCTACCAGCCGCACTCACCTTGTGGCTCATGGCAGGGAGCAGAGCTGAGGCTGATGACACAGCATTCAGGACTCTGATTGCCCGGGCTGGAGGCTGAGGTGAGCAACTGGATTCCTGATGAAATCTTTTATTTTTATTTAGTACCTTGAATATCAGTTCCCATTTCTGGCTTCTCCTGGGACTTCTCAGGAGCAGCCAGTGGGGAGACAGGGAGGTAGCAGCAGGATGGTGTATATTTACAATAAATGGTCAGGAAAAAGCAAGAATCAAGGCTCTCCTGGGATCTGTTCTACCCCTAAAGAAGCAGTAGCTGCAATCAACAGGCCTGTTTCAGTCTTTTCAACCATGCTAACAGTGGGCCACGAGCAGCAGGTCCCAAGATCAGCACAAAGCCACAGTGCCTCAGAGATGTTCCGTGAAGAACAAGCCCAGGAGTCACTTGGGCCCCAGGACCCACTTGGGCCCCAGGACCTTGCCTTCGGCACTGCTGCCTGTTGCACTGACACAGCCTCCTGCTTTTCCTGGGTTCTTCAGGGTCTGCCTGAGCTCTGGCTTCCTCTCCTGGAAAGCAGGGAGAATGTCCGCCCCCTCTGAATGTCAGCCCTTTGCCCCTTTCCCTGCACTCTTCCCCTCTCCTTCCCCATTTCTGAGCAGGTACCCTCTGTACCAAGCAGCTAGGCGAGCTGCTCTGTGCAGCAGGAAAAGAGCATAGCCCAGGCTCTCAGAAATGCCGATGCAATCGCTACATGCAAAATATGTGCAGCAGCTTCACAGGGAGACAATTTCCCTTTGTCCAGCATCAGCTGAGCTCTGCTTTCTCTGACCACTGTAACAGACGCCAAGCATCTCCAGGCCCCCATGCCCAGGAACTGACTGTCCCTGATGGACCCAACTGGCAGGCAGACAGCCGTTTGCTGCCAACTGCTCACTACCAGCTTGTGAAACAGCCCGGTTTCACAAAGGGATCCTCCGCGCCGTGCTGCTGCTCAGCCCGCGCTGCCTTCCTGCCCGCAGAGCGGGCACAGGAGGCTCTGTCAGGCCACCCTCGCGTCACCCATTGCCTTACAGAGCGGCCTCCGCAGCGGCTCAGGGCAGGGCTGGCGGCGAGCCTGAGCTGGGGGCACCTCCACGGCCACGGGAGTCACCTCACACACCATGGGCTTGGGAGGAGCTCAGGGCCGTGTCATTGAATCACAGAATGCTTTGGGTCGGAAGGGACCTTTAGAGGCCATCCAGTCCAGCCCCCTGCCCTGAGCAGGGACATCTTCAACCAGATCAGGTCGCTCAGAGCCCCGTCCAGCCTGGCCTGGAATGTCTCTACGGATGGGGCATCGACCACCTCTCGGGGCAACCTGGGACAGGGTTTCACCACCCTCATCATAAAAAATTTTTCCCATGTATCCAGTCTAAATCTCCCCTCCTCTAGTTTAAAACCATCACCCCTTGTCCTGTCACAACAGGCCTTGCTGAAGAGGTCACCCCCACCCTTCCCACAGCCCCCCTTTAAGCGCTGGGAGGCCGCAATAAGGTCTCCCTGCAGCATTGCCTTCCCCAGGCTGAACAACCCCAGCTCTCCCAGCCCGGCCTCGCAGCAGGGGGGCTCCAGCCCCCGGAGCATTTCTGTGCCCCCTCTGGCCCCGCTCCAGCAGCCCCGTGTCTGTGCCGCGCTGAGGCGCCCCGAGCTGGAGGCGGCGCTGCGGGGGGGGTCTCACAGAGCAGAGCCCCCTCCCTCGGTGCTTCAAACCTCGCCGCTTCCCAGCCCGGCTCCGGCCCCCGGCACCGCCCCTCAGCACCGCGCACGCGCACGGCGCCGCCGGCCGCCCCTGCCCTGGCCCCGCCCCCGGGCGGTGGCGGCACGAGCGCGGCTGCGCGGCCATGGCGTCGGCCTGCGCCGAGATGGAGCAGCGGGCGGCGCCTCCTCCTTCTCCCCCTCCTCCTCCTCGTCCTCCCGCCGCCGCCGCCGCCGCCGCGCCGGGCTCGGCCGAGCTGGTGTGCGCGCAGGGCCGGAACCTGAAGGCGGTGCTGTGCCAGCGCTGCGGGTCGCGGGTGCTGCTGCCCGGCGCCGCCACCTTCGCCCGCCGTGAGGTACCGGGGGAGGGCGGAGGGAGCGGCGGGAGGGCGGGGCGGGGCGGGCGCCCCCTGCGGGCGGGGCGGTGACGCTGTGTGTCCCGCAGCTCCTCCTGCCCGCCATGAGGAAGAAGGCGGCGGCGGCGGCGGCGGGAGGCGGCGGCGGCGGGGACCTGGTGCGGGAGCACTGGCTGGTGCGCGACATGTTCTCCTTCGAGAACGTGGGCTTCACCCGCGACGTGGGCAACGTGAAGTTCCTGGTGTGCGCCGACTGCGAGGCGGGGCCCATCGGCTGGCACTGCCTCGACGACAAGGACAGCTTCTACGTGGCGCTGGAGCGCGTGGCTCACGAGTGACACCGGCGCTGCCGCCTGGGCTGGGGACGGGGGCGATGGCCCCGGGCTCGCGCCAGGGGAGCCGGGCTCAGCCGGCGGGACCCCTGCCCGCCCCGCGGCCTGCCCGCGACCGGCTGAGCCAAGGCGCAGCGGGCCGACGGCGGCTTGGCCACCGCGCAGCCTTGCCGATGGCGGCCCCACACCTGACTGACCCACAGCCTGACTGACCCACAGCGTGGCTGGTCACCCCACAGCCACGGACTGACCGGCTCCAGGAAGCGCGGCACCGGCACAGCCAGCTCCTCGCCCGAGCCCGCGCGGGAAGGACGTCGTTGGCGGGAGGGTGCCCCGCGACCTGCAGGGACGGCTCACCCTGACAATTTTGCCAAATAGCCTGGTCCGCTGCTGTCGCTAGGGGCGGCCCCAGGCCTTCCTGGCTGTTCTCCGTCACTTCTGCGGCTGCTGTTTTTCAAATGTGCTGTCTCTAAGGTCGATGGGTTTGTGGCACAGCCATGTAAATGTGGGTGCTGGCACAAGGGCAAGGGGAGCACTGCTGCACTGAATCATCATGGCAGCTTAAATTGTCTGAACTACAGCCAAAGGAGTTACAGGGTTTAAGGCTGTATCTTCTGTTGATTTTTCAGAAGAAACGTTCCTTGCCCCAAAGCCTAACATTTTGGTTCTCTAAAACCTCATCCTATTTGGCAACTGTAACCTGTACATGGCACCTAAAGTGTTTGTAAGGCATTTTAACTAACGCTGTGTGCAGTTTTATTAACTGAGTACTTGGAAATAAAATAAGGTACAGGTAGAGTTTGCAGACAGCGTAGGTTGATGGAATGGCAAACAAAGAAACCGTGCAAGATCAGAGTATTTCCAGGCAGCAAGAATGAAGAGATTCCAACCTGAAAAGGATTTGAATCATTGGATGAGCAGTGTCCAGTGACCGTATGTCTCAGTGCTGAAGAATGTCAACACAGCTGTGTGGGTATTAAACAGAGAAGCTGGGGAGGAATGTCTCTTCTGTAAAAGCAGCTGGTAGGAGCAATGTGGGGTGTCGTGTCCAATTTTGGTCTCTGCCTTCTAAAAGATGGGCACAAAGGTGACTGAAAATTGAAGGAGGCTGCAGCAGCCATGGTTCTCACTGTATTTATCTCTTGGTAATTGTGGTCCAGTTTGCATTCCCCAACTGAATCATGCAGCAGCTTTACAGTGGTCGTCTGGGGTCACAGAGGACATGCCTTACTGCAGGGGGTGTATCAGCGTGCTGTGCTAATAAATACATTTTGTACCAATGCAGCTGTGAAGGCACAACTGTCATTGCGCTGGGGTGCTGAAGTTGTATTTGCCACCAAAATCAAGGCTGGTTGTACTTAAAGACGTTGCTGCCACAAGGCCATGGGAGAGACCTTTTCCTTGGTCTGGCAGGAGTCTGTAAGGCAGGCACAGCCTCAGGGAGATTTTCCAGAAAGGCATCCTGACAACAGGCGAGGGAGAAATAAATCCTTTCTTCCAATGCTTGAGCACCTGCGCTTTTAAGATTTGGAGACTCTGCCTTAATGTAGAACAACCAAGACGTTGGCTGTTTTGGGGCTGCTCCATGAGAAACCTCTGCTGTGGGCAGTCACCACGTATTCACAGGAGGGAGAGAGGCACAACGCCGCAGTCTGGCGATTAAGGCTCTCGCTTGGGCAGGAGGTGAGTCTTGTGCCATATCTTTGCTAAATATGGCACGTCAGATGCACATTTGACATGAAAATTGTGCTTCTTTCCTCCTGCACCTCTTGTCTTTTAGCCGTAAGCCCAGTAACTGAACAGATTCATCAAGGAAGCATACCTAGAAGGGCAGGAGAGCTTCATTTGGGTTCTGCAATGAAATAGTGGGATCATGTCACTTTCATTTCACACTTTCATTAGACTGTTGTCTATTAGGGAACATGTTTTGACCTGTAACATCTAGGTTATAGTCCATGTTACTAAAATATAAAATGTGCTGTGCAATAGTTTCATTTTGAAGATGCCACTGTGCAGAAGAGGCCTGTGGATATCAGTTTGATTAATCCTGAGTAAATGACACTTCTCAAAAAAATGGTACATGTTGATTCCTGATGTTGGGGAGTAGTCGGCGGGTGGCGCAGGGACGGAGCTGGGGTGGTGGCTGCAGCTTTCCCCAGTTGGTAGAACACTTCCTGGAGAGATGGGAGACCTTGGGTCAAAGGCCTCCTTCACATCTGCATTGCAGCAATTTGAATCCCCGTCAGCGTGGCGTTGCTTGGTGATGGTGAGCAATGGCAGCTCCTCCTGCCCGTCGGTCTGAGAGGAGAGATGTGCTGGATGGAAACATCCTCCAGAGGATCCAGGTTTGGTCCCTGCTGACTCGTAACTCTGAGGTAGGAACATGCAGATTGTGGAAATGCTAAGAAATATAGAGTCTTTTAGGAATTCACGGGAGGGAACTTTTGTATAATGAGATCTTGGGATTTTTCAAGCTCAGGTAAGATCTTGGCTTCCTACAGCTTGGAGAAGCCGTGAGAGGTGCCTCTGAAGTCCAAGTAGTGCAGGCAGGGACGAGGTGCTGGGGAAGGGGCAGCCAGGCCATAGAGCTCCGCAGTCTGACTGCTGGTGCTCAGGAGCCCATCACCTGGGCTGATGCATATCCCGAGAGCTGAAGTCAGTACTATGAGGAGGGGGACGGGAATTGTGCAGAGGGAAAAGGCAGCATCACTGTGGAATCTGAGCCCAGGTGGTTCCACTGTGATGTTAACTGAATTTTAGAGGAGGAGTGTCCGCAGTCAGCAAACCTTCGGGGGAAGGTCTGCTGTGTTTATGTAACAGACGGCAACGTCAGATCTGGGAACATCAAATGAAGCACTGAGCAGTTTTTGTGTTAATGAGAGCTAATAAAAATTTGGATAGTCTCACAAATAAACATAATCTTTTCACTGCTTTTTATCTAGCATGTTGAAAAACTGTTTTCCAGTTGCCTGCAGGAACTTCTAGGAAAAGAAGGATAGACAAGAGCCAACCTTCAGGTATGGGAAGGGCCTATCTGCAGCCTATATTTATCATCACAGGACAGAGCAGAACCCTTATTTCCACATGCAGGTCGCTTTTAAATTAATTTGAAGATCACAGAATGCCAGACTGGCGGGGGTTGGAAGGGCCCTCTGGAGCTCACCCCGTCCCAGCCCCTACCTGAGCAGGCACCCCCAGAGCAGGGGCACAGGGCTGCATCCAGGCGGGGGGTGAATGTCCCCAGGGAAGGGACCCCACAGCCTCTCTGGGCAGCCTGTGCCCCTGCTCTGGCACCTGCACAGGGAAGGGGTTTTTCATCATATTTAAGATGGGTTCTTCTACATAAATAGCTGCACAGACTTTACTCATAAGACCCATTCTGTGTTAACCGTAGCACTGCCAAGAGAGGGAACGCTACTGAACCTGCTCCCTTGCCCACCTCGCTAGTGGGATTGGCTGGCGCGAGAACTGTGCATGGCAGGACACAAAACCTCCAGCCCTTGGGGTCTTGCCTTGGTCCTGCTTTTGGGTGAGGGCAAATAATCATAATTTTGTCTAATTGCTTCCCAATCTGATTTTAAGGCCTGTTTGTGTTGGTTAAGTGTTTATATACCATAAATATAAATGTATTTAGGATGGGTAAAATCTTGCTTCACTCTGACTCAGGTATTGAGGTTGGTTCCCAGCCCCAAAACCCTGCTCTGGGCTTAGGCTGACATTGTCACCTTGTGTAACTTCACCTCTCCCGTGAGCCAGCTGCTGAACCCTTCGCTGAGACTGTTCAGTTTGCTAACTCAGTGTGAAGCTCCGCTTCTTGGCCTGCTGGGTTGAAGCATGGGAGTTTGAGCTCTGCAGCCTGCGTGAGATAACTGGGAGGTAATGGCAAGATGCAGGTCTTCCCATTTTTGGCAGCAGGAGGCTGTGAGATCAGCTGAGCTGTCTCGGGAAACTGCCACAAGTCATCCCTCACCAGGAGGTTGCATTCACAGTCTTCCTTCCCTGAGCTGAGTGCATTGCACGGGAATAGGTAAGTGGTGGTTGGAGCAGGGACTGGAATTCAAGGCTCCCTCTTTCCCCAGCTCTGCAAGTCAGCAAAGAGGTCTTGTTTCTGGCCCTGACAACACTCAAGGTCTCTCCATGATTGTTTGTCTCTTAACTGCTCTGCCAAAGATTTCTTCTGTTACAACAATATGGACTTCAAAGTAATAGTTTGGAGGATTTTGCTGTTTGCCTCCCTGTTGTGTTCTAGAGCCCTGCCGTTCTTGCTAGTCCTCACTTAGGCAGCCAGGAGAGCTTAAAGTGGGATCTTCGCAGCACCTGCAGCTCAGTGTGTCTCAGAACCTGCTGCCACCGTGTGTGGAGACGAGGAGCAGAGCTCAGGAAAGAGCTGTGGATTGATAAAAGCAAGGCCAATTTTGCTAGGAGAGATATTTTTGGCATTACATCTCCTACATATCTTGCCTTGCTTATTTCCCTAAACCGCCAGCACTGCAGAGCAAGACAGTCACACTGTGTGAACAGATACTGCTGTATCAGCATGGGCAGCGTCTACAAGGCGTGGGTGTTTGGAAGACGAGGGGTATCTGAAATGTATTATGAATATTCTCTGAAGGTCATTTTACATGCCTGACATTACATTCCCTGGCAGGGACAAGAAAAGCAGGAGGAAAGGAGACAATAGAGAGGAAATAGCTTCAGGGTCCTTCAACAAATAGTGCAGGGAAATGCTTCCCTGCCTCCCGCAAAGCCAGGTTAATAAAGGCCAAACCCTAGAATCAAAGCAACACTAAACCACCAAGTATTTTGCCTAAAACCACCAAGCATTTTGCAGCTGCTGAGGGACATGGAAAGAAACCACAGCAGATGAGTGGAACTTGCCATAAAAGTGCAAAGAGAAAATGAGGGCTTTGATAAAAGCCAGCTTTACGCTCCTTTTAACCAATAATTTCTGTTATGCATTTCAGCATAAATACTTCTTTTCTGAGTTGCAAGTCAGCCACGTTCTTAAAGCGCAGCTTTCTTACAAGTGCAGCTGGACCTTTTTGTGTCGGTGAGGGTAGAGAGGAGGGAGAAGGTAGCCTAGCAATCCAGATGAGAGTTACTGTACTGGGGGGCTGCCCCCACCAGGTGAGTGAGAGAATCTGTGCTAGTTTGGGCTGGGATAGAGTTAATTTTCTTCAGAGTAGCTAGTACGGGGCTGTATTTTGGATTTGTGCTGAAAACAGTGTTGGTAATACAGGGATGTTTGGCTGTCTTCACAGGAGCATGTTTCAGAGCAAGTGCTCTGGCATCTGAAAATTATCTGACCATGCAGAGAGAAAAAATCAAGTGCTTTGCTCCCTAAATGCAATCACTGAGGAAGCGTGAGCAGGTTCCTGGGTCACTGAGATAATGCTTCCATCTCCTGAGAGGGGGAAGCAGGCTCTGCAAAAATCTCTTCCTGCATCTTTCCTAAAACTTAATCCAGAATGGCGCAACTTAGGGGTTGCTGCAGTTCAGGTTTTTAAGTACTGCGTGTCTGAATCTGAGAGCGCTGCACGGGTGGAAACAGCTTGTAGCCAAGGATATATCCCTTGATCAGCACTTGGTCACTTCTTTGGGGCTTCAATTTTGTCTTTGTTTAAAATATGAACTGTTCACATACAGCTCCTGCATGGAGAAATGCAGGGTTACGCTTCCCTCCTTGGCACAACTGCATCAGATGTGTAGGCTGTGGGTGGAGGGGAGCAGCCCAGGGCAGGCTGTAATCCCATAAACGCAGTTGGGCCTGAAAGTGGGGCACGTCCTGACCGAAGCAGGGGCTGTTCAGCCACCAGAGGAGGCCAAAGCAGTAGGAGCCAGCGCTGTGTTTTTTCCAGCAGCCCGCCTTACCGGCGGGTGTTACTCTGGCAGGACAGGTCAGAACTGCGGGCAAAGTCTGTCCTTGGAAAGTCTTTCAGGGCAATTTGTGGCATCGATGGGAGCCACATGTCCCTGGGGCGAGAAGCTGCGCTGGGAGAGCTCCCTGCATGGATGTGTTCATCCGCACTTCTCGCTGGGGAAGCAGTGGGGAGTGTGCGTACACTCAGCTGTGCTTCTGCTCCCCCTTTCATGTTCCTTATCTTCCAGGAGTCGCTGAATTCCCCCAGAGGAAGGGAGACGGTTTCAAGCCTTAATCACTGTGCGTGCAGAGGCAAAGCGCTCTTGTCTGAGTGCTGCCAGGAGTCACCCTCTGCCATTGTTCAAACACAGCTGGAAGAGATGCCCTGAGAGCAAGGGAAAATAAGCAGAGCCATGTCAGCACAGGTATCCTCCGCTCCTCGAGCAGCTGACTCTGCACGCTGCCTGGAACACTATTAACAGTATGCTTCTTCCATGGCAGACATCCAGACCGCAGCTCACTGCAGAACCCCTGGTTAATTTGTAATCTCCAGCACTGGAGCACGAGGACATGGCTCCGAGAACTTGCTGCCTAGTGCTTTCCTGGGGAGGGAGCAGTCTGTGACTCCTGGTCTCTAAAAGAGGCAGGAGGACTCCGTTCTCTGCCAAACTGTGGCAGGTCCAAGGGGGGTCAGCACCAAAAAGGGTAGGAGGAAAGAAGGGACTCCGCAAACAAAGGACCCAGCTCCTGAGAAGAAAAGATGCTCGGAGAAAGGCGCAGCTTTAGACTGTGGTGGGAGGAACCTCCCCTGATAAGGAGTAACCAGGAGCGAGGGGTGGAGCTGCGGGTGTCAGCAGCACTGTGTAGGCTCAGTGCCTCCGCAGCTCCATCCCTGCTGCAGCCACAGGTCCCCAGTTTGGCTCTGGTGCTCCACAGGGCCCCACAGCATCACTCATGGGGATCTGGTTCCACCCCTTCCCTCCAGGGCCCTGCTGGGATTTGGGGGTTTCTGTTGGACACCTGGTATGCTTGCACTGAAAGGCAATGGCTGTGTGCTGCTGGCCTGTACCAAGACCCAGCTCCCGATTTTGGGAGAGGTGAAGCCACAGTGCTGCACGTACTCAGAGCAGCACAGCGTAAGGTGCACCTTCTGCCTACTGGGGCCCTCTCGCTCTACTTCCTGGCATCCCCTGCCCTGCAGGCCAGGTTTGTAGTGCTGCTGATCCAGCCAAACTCGTGTTTAGTTGGTCCTGACACAGATGTCAGTAGAGAGAGGTTGCTGCCGTGTGCAGCTGTGCCATAAGGCCAGTGCAGTACTGAACTGGGTGCACTGGTTGCAGCAGGGGTCCTGCTGTGCACCCACAAAGCCATTCTGCCTTGGATGCGGCCCCTCCACACGTTACTGTGCCACCTGGAGCTCTTTGGCCGAGTCGGTATGTACAGCGCATTTAGCTCTTTGAGGCTAACGGGGAAATGAGTGCTCGGCTCTGTTCCAACGCTCATCTGCGATCGGTCAGTGTCACCATGAGTTCACTGGGTATCTCAAACCTGAGACAGTCCACAGAGGGGCTTCTGTTCCTACTGGCCTTAGTGGTCCACAATCCATTGGATTCTCTTTAAAACCACCCCGTATGCACTTACAGCAAGAACCGACTCAGATCTGTGGCACTGCACCCAGTCCACGCTGCCTGGCTGTCACAGATGGATGCAGCCCTGCCAGTGGTGTCTCTGGACTATGGATGTGTCGTGGTTTAACCCCAGCCAGCAATTAAGCCCCATGCAGCCACTCGCTTACTCCCCTCCCAGTGGGATGGGGGGAGAATCGGAAGTGTAAAAGTGAGAAAAGCTCATGGGTTCAGATAAAGACAGTTTAATAATTAAAAATAAATTTTTAAAAAGGAAAAAAAAAAAGAGAGAGAGGAAAATAAAACCCAAGAAAAACAAGTGGTGCAAAAGAAAGAAATTGCTCACCACCAACCAACCGATGCCCAGCCCGAGCAGCAGCAGCCCCCGCCATCTTCCACCCGCCAGTTTTGTTGCTGAGCACGACATCGTATGGTCTGGACAGTCCCTGGGGTCAGCTGGGGTCAGCTGTCCCAGCCGTGTCCCCTCCCAGCTCCTTGTGTGCCCCAGCACACGCGCTGGCGGGGCAGCGTGAGGAGCAGAAAAGCCCGTGACGCTGTGTCAGCCCTGCTCAGCAATAGCTAAAACAGCCCTGTGTTATCAACACAGGTTTCAGCACAAACCCAGAACACAGCCCCGTGCAAGCTGCTGTAAGAACTGTAACCATCCCAGCTAAAGCCAGCACAGGATGCGAACGGTTTGCCACGGTCGCTAACTGCACTGTCAGCAGGCCGGTTTCTTGGTCAAAAGAACCACGCAGCAAAGAATCTGTGCAGGTAGAAATCTCCAAACACTGGAAATATGAGTAAGTTGGTAGATGGTGCTACTGCTTGACCAGGGGAAGAAGATTAATTTCGCAGTGAAAGAGTCTAATGGGCGATTTTAGTTACCACAGTTAACTGCCACATAAAGAGAGGCCAGTTATTGTAGCGAGGTGTATTTCCAGTATCTAACCCAAAACCTAGTGGTGGAGAACACAACAAAATTTGTAGGCTAGGGTGCGTTTACTCCCAGTTAACGAGCAGAACCTGGGCCAAGAAGTTTAACCCATACAGGGAACACAGTTTCCAAAGTCAGACATGATTTGAGCCAGAGGGGTACTGGCCAGCACGGCAACACACGATGCACAGTACGGAGGTGGCCCTGCGCATGGGTGAGTCACTCAGAAGGCCTTTTAATTGTAAAGAAAAAAATCAGTGGACTTGGTGGAGAAGCTGTTTCAGCTCCAAGAAGCATCAGATGGGGGGTTGTTACTGCAGAGAAGAAGTATGGTGTGAAAGTCAGGGCTGAAGTAACATTTAAAAAGGCAGGGAATGGAGGCAGCCCCTGCAATATGGACTTGCAGAGGACAAAAAAATAGGGCAGGTAGTCAAGTCCCTGCTTGCAGGAGCAGGATTAAACCAGTTGGAAGAACAAATAAGGTAAGATTTAAAAACAGGGAATGTATTTAAGGCCATTAAAAACAGGATCTTATTTAAGGATTACCTTCAAGAAGCTGTGCTAATGCTGCATTAAGGTTACAGAGTCAAATGATCAAGGTAGAGAATGCAGATAATAAACTTGTTCATGAAATGTTAATCCCCTGTGTAGGTACATTCTGCTGCAGTGCTGCTGGCTATCACGTAGGAAATCACACAAAGCAAAAGGAGAGCCCAACCCTTTGGGGTGCCAATGTGGCAACTCAGGCACATCCTTCCACTTATTTTGACACTCCCTGCAAGGAGAGGGCCAGGTATAAATAGGGTATAATCATATAATTAGAGATCTGTTTATTGCACATGTTCAGTGTTCAGGACAGGAATGATTCCTTCCCGTGGACGAACTACTCTAGTTAGGTCTTCTGCACTCATCTTTCCCATACGGAAGGATTTCCAGCCCATCTGGAACGTGGAGTGTTTAGGTCAGAAATTAATTCAGCCCTGGCTACTTGGATAGTTTTGAGCTCTAAATCAAAGGTGTTTCTTGGTGCTGGCAAACGTTCCCAACACCCTCACGGGGAATCCATATCCTCCCATGGAGGTTTGGCCTGAGATCAGTGGGTTAAGCATTCCCTCCTGTTTTAAGTTCTCCCCAAGTCGTTCCTCTGTTTGATAAAACATACAGGTATGCATGATGGGATAAATACCTTGCTCTGCAATCAAACTCCAGTGATATGAACGGGTTTGTCACAAGATCCATGGCGTCCCGCTCAGAGCTCTGCGCCCCAAGTAGCTGGGTGCACCTCCTCTTGCACAACCCGTTCCTCTGCAGGGCCCTAGCCCCGCCACCCTGACGGCAGAGCGGTGTTTGCCTCCCTTTCCCAGCAGGGCCTGTTGATATTCACCTTGCCAAGGAAATGGAAATCTGCTGTGTACACACCTTCTGCTATAGGGTGACCCTTCTGTACCCTGGGCATGGCGGAGAGCGCGCTCTGCGATGAGAGCGGCAATGGTTTCCGCTTTTAAACCAATCTTGCAAAACAGAGCATTCCATTCTGGTTGTCTTCTATTGATTTGCACAATTCATTTAGTTCACATCAATACATTCAGGCAGAAAAGGGCATGGTGCTGGCTGCTCATGCAGCTGTGGACTCCTGACACGTGGTCCGTAAGTGACATCCAGACCTGAATGGCCAGAGGAGCTGGTTTAGGCAGCATGCAACCACAGCCAGTGCTAAACCAACTAAAAACCTCATCACACTGCACGGGAAAGTACTGTTGTTCCTCATTCTTGCTAGCTAGGCTTCATACAACAGTTTTCCTCACCTGCCATTCCCTTCCCAGTCTACAGAATAAACAAAGAACAAAATCCCTGTTTCTCTTCCCCTTCTACCTCTCCAGAAGGCTAATGAAGGTCCTGGTTTACTTGATGTCAGGAACCTTTGTCCTTCTCCAGCCCCTGCAAAGCTGACAGTACATTTTGCAACAGCGAAAGGTTGGGACTGTGCAATAGGAGGCCCCACCAAAGTCCACAGCAAGCTGCCCTAGGCAGGGTGTCAGGCTTGTCTTCTAGAGGAGGATTAGACCAGATCAGATGATCCCAAGTGAACTGCGCCCAGTGTTGCAAAGGAAGATTAAAACAAAACCAAAACACCTGAAGATCCCTGTCAAGACAATTTGGAAGGAATTCCTTGTCAATACTAAAAAATACCTGTTCCTGTAACAATACAGGACCCCAAATCCAGGAGGAGACTGTGTGTTACCTTCACACACCCTGGCAAGGCATTCAGCTACCTGTGGGTAATGGGGCAGGATAAAACAGACAAGCAAAAACCTGTAGCCAGATGATAGGCTGGGATGAGAAAATACAGGCTAGTGGTTCAGGAATTCTCTGAGACAGGAATCTCTGAAGGTGGGGAGAACACCCTGGGGTAGTAAAGCTGTTACACTGGCCCTCTTCTACATGCTTCCCAAAGAATTTGCCATGGCTACCGTGAGAGAATCAATACCGAGCTCAGCAGGGGTATGACTGATCCGGTGTGACTCTTTATGTCACATTTATGTCCTTAGCAATTTCCTCATGTGTATAGTCACCCCAGAATTAAAAATTATATATGTAAAACCAATCTCTAGTTCTGTGCCATACCACCGAAACAGCCAGGAGGCATTAACAATGCAAAGAGGGACCTCACACCAGCACAACGGTGCGAACATTCAGCCCAGCACTAACTGCTCCTGTGTCAGCCTGTGACAGACGTGACTGGGATCAGCACGGACGTGGGCCCTCGCTTGCAACAACCCCCTCGTTGTGTACATGTTGAGGCGATCAATCCCCGCTTTGGAAAGCACCACCCCATCTCACCTCCACGGAGAGCCCTGCGGCTTGCTGACAGATCAATAACCTCCCAGCTGGCCCTGCACCAGGCAGGGAAGGGGACGTGCTTGTGAATGATTAACTACCTTACACACCTTCCCTCCCCCTGAAATTCAGCTCAGTCCCTGATCCCAACCATGTCTTTTCCTGATGCTGTTTAATCTGACCTGACCAAGGGAAAACCTGGGTGCTCATTTTGGGAAAAGCGATGAGTAAAGAACGGGAGCAAAGACTGAAAGTACATGGGGTAACCCTGGTGTCTGGGAGCTAAGAAGGAAGATTTTAGATGGCAAACGAGACAGGGAGTCATGAGCAGGCGGCCATAAAGGCTGCGACTGGCCACAGCCATGCCCTGCTGCAGTGGGAGAGAGGTGAGAGGAGTGACCGGATCCGCCACCGCTTGCCTGGGTTACACAATTCAACATATCAGAAGGTGAGATCCATGTTAAGGAACCGGCTGCTGCCGCACGCTACGTCCTGCTGTAAGCTGCTGCGACATGCCGCGTCCCTTCACCAGCTCCCAGCCAACGTCCAGGGTCAGCTCCGGATCCTGCATCTAGAATTTAAAGTAATTAATAAAATCAATGGTATTAGAGACTGGAAGAGTCATTCAGAGCTGCAGAATAAAACCTGTCCCTGAGAAGCAAGGCCCTCACGCTGGTTAGGAACCCTCCCGACCCTGGCCTGAAATAGGCTGAAACCCCTCACGGCAGAAGGCTGGTAGCCACGGGGCACGACTTAAACTAGAGCAGGAAAACCTGCACAGCCCAGGGACACGCAGAGGCCCCATCTAGTCTCACCCCATGTCTGCCCTGTTGCTGTGTAGGAATTTTCCAAACAGGCATCTGGATTTGGTTTTCCGGGCCATTTGGGAGGGAGAGTCTCTCTCCCACGAAACAGTCAGAGGGGCTGTACGCTTCTGGAGGGAGCCAGATAGAAAGCTAGGGTGAGGTACACAGGACTGACGATGGGTATTTCGAACTGAATGAATTGGCAGTTGGAGAGGAGCAGGTGAAGCTGAGTACTGAAAAACTGAAGTCTTGGTAAAGCATTGTCCCAATAGCGATGAAATCTGAATATTTTATTCTAGCTAGACACATGCAGTCATCAATTCTCATACTCAAATGAGTTTTCTGTTCCCTCGGAATGATGAGGAGTCAAGACCTCACTGAAATTTATGCAGCACATTGCTGTTGTCAGTCTGAGTGCTAGAAAACAGTGCATGGAAATCCCAGGTCCTCTCAAATCCAGCACAGACAGGTAGTCAGCAGACAGCTAGGGGATTAAGGCTATCGCATTCTTAGGAATCCACTGATAGAAGTGCATGTGCACAGATTATTTGTCCCACACTTCTGAGAAAGAACAGACAGCAAGAGCTGCAGAGTTGTACATTCAAAGAAGGTTCATCCCAAACCCTCGAGGATCGCCAGACCCACTGTGCAGCTACAGAGACTTTATCACAAACAAACAGCAAGTCTGGCATTTTCTGAAAGTATCATATTCACTGAATACATGGTATGCAGCCAAAGTCTGTGCTCTGTGGGCCTCGATAGCATTACCAGACACAGAGAAATCCTGGACAACTGTAAAGAATTCTCATACTGCATGCAGAAATAATCTCCAGCAAGAAAAGAGAATGTGTTCAGGAAAACCTGGGTACATGATACCCCTTGGACTTGACATTATCATTTAGTCAGACTAAATGAAACTCATTTCAATCCACAACAAACATTTTTCTGGGTATCCAGCAACACAAATGTATTTATGTATAAGACTGGGGTATGTCTTGTCAGTGCATCAACTATGGAAACACACACCAAGGCAAACACAGCTTGAAGTGCCAGTTGCGTGGTCTTGATGCCCCCTTTTATGCCACATGAGGAGCACACTGAATCCCAGTGAATGAAGCTTTATTGCAGCAGGTGCAGTACGACAGAACAGGTTTCAGCTGCCCAAGTGGCTGTATGAAATCTGACAAAGTAGCATCAAACCCTGATTTTCTCACCAAAGTCTGACAAACACATCATGCAGCTGGAGCAGTCCTGGTAAATCCAGTTTAGCGGGGATGATACCACGTTTCAGAGCTGAGGCACACGTCAAAAATCCATTCCCCAATACCTGTTAAGACAAATCAGACCAGGTAATTAGTACAGGAGTTAAGTATGTGAAAACCTCGGTTTAAGCTAGACCAGGGCATACCATAACACCCCAGCCTGGCCTGAATCTCTGTCTTTATTTGCCACCTAAGCCGAACAGTACTCACTGCACTCACAAAGTGATACTGTCTTAATCTGCTTTTTTCTGACCCTTCTAGTTTGATGGTCCTGTAACACTTCTAAAGGAGAATAAAACACCGCATTGTGACTCTGTACCACTGACAATTCAGGGTCTGACCCACTGCTAAACTGCATTAGCAGAGTTGAAAGGACGGTTAGAGCATTGTGTGTGTTATTTCTGGGCAGAGCATTTTAAAAGCATGAATCAAATCCTTCAAGCTCCTAACAGTCCATCTCCATAAAACAAACAAGTCTCCTTGAGGCGGTGGTTTAAAAATAATGAGATTTTTTAAAAAATATGAGCACTTATTTTCCATATGTTTTAGAACTTAGGTCAAACTTTGCTCTTAGGTTGAAGATCTACTTAGTACTTTGGAAGGACAGACCCAAATATACTTTTTTGAATGAATGCATGAAATTCTCACATTCCCCTGTTGCCTAAAATCACAGAATCCCAGAATGGTGGGGGTTGGAAGGGCCTGTTGGAGCTCATCCCGTCCCACCCCCTGCTGGAGCAGGCACCCCCAGAGCAGGGGCACAGGGCCGCGTCCAGGTGGGGGGTGAATGTCCCCAGGGAAGGGACCCCACAGCCTCTCTGGGCAGCCTGTGCCACTGCTCTGGCACCCGCACAGGGAAGGGTTTTTTCTCCATGTTTAGCTGGAACTTCCGATGTTCCAACTTGCGCCCGTTGCCCCTTGGCCTGGCGTTGGGCACCACTGAAAAGAGCCCAGTCCCATCCTCCTGACACCCACCCTTCAGATATTTATAGGTATTGATGAGATCCCCCCTCAGCCTTCTCTTCTCCAGGCTGAACAAGCCCAGGTCTCTCAGCCTTTCCTCATAAGGGAGATGCTCCAGGCCCCTGATCATCCTGGCAGCTCTGCGCTGGCCTTGCTCCAGCAGTTCCCTGCCCTTCTTGAACTGGGGGGCCCAAAACTGGACACAGCACTCCAGATGTGGCCTCACTGGGGTGGAGTAGAGGGGGAGGAGAACCTCCCTCACCCTGCTGGCCACACTCCATTTTATACAACCCAGGAAGGCTTATGGAGACGCAAAAATAGAAAGAACACTGAAATTTTTGCAACACCATAACAACGTGGAAGAATGAAATCCGGTTTTGCCCATTTTCTCTTTTATGCTGCAGGAAAAGGATTCCCAAAGTTGGGTTTGCAAAGGTCTGATCAGTCATGGGGTGCTGCTATTTTTGTTTCCAGCTGAGAAAAGCACAACAGATGATAAAAGGATTAAAAAAGAACACTTAACTGCTTTTTTTTTTCCTCCAAAAAGAATAAAAAGAACAAAAATATTGCACCTGTTTTCCTCTTCCGTTTTCCATTAGTAATTGCTGTGAGGCTCACGATCACTTCAGGTGTGATCCCTCCCATCTGAGTATGAACACCTACGACTGCAGATTTCAGTTCTGCCTGTCTCAGACAACTAGAACCATCCTGGTCTTTACCAAACAGCTTCACCAAGGAGGCTGTGTGAGCGAAAGGCACTTTGCAGCCAAGGTCATACCCCAGCCAAGTTAGGCTGAGCAATTAGCATAAAACAAAGGAGATGAAAAGACAGAAAGACAAGTTCTTTCAGGTCTCAGAGATGACTGGAGCATATTACAAGAGGCTAGCTGGAACGGGGCTGGGGGTTATTAGAAGTTTAATGTTGATTGGATCCTTAAAATATATACCAGCTTGATAGCAGTAAGCAAATAGTTTGTGCTTGTTGAGGATTACGTTACACAGAAGCAGAGAAGACTTATTTTTAGAGAATATTTGCAAAGCTGTATGTACTCCCCTGATGTCAGCTGGCCTAGCCACCCAGCCCACGGCTATTTCATACTCACAGCATGCGTATTGAACAGGCACAGGAGGAAAGAGATCCTGCTGCAGCTTGCTTCTTGATACAGGTACTTTATGTGCAGTCACTCCCAACCATCCCTCAAACCCTAGTCAACCTCTCTCTGGTGTGGAGACAGCCAAATTCTCTAAATACAGCCAGCCAAGGACTCTCTTGTATCTTACCTGTTTTTCAGCTATGTATTACACTGGGCATCATTTTTTGGAAAAAACAAGTATATCGGTATTATTTTTAGTTTTTTCCCCTTCCTCCATCTCTGTCCTTCTCTCTCGATCTTCTGATCCTTGCTATCCGGAGGACTTTTGCCTTTCAATAATTCTGAATGTGCACCCATGCAGGTTTCATTTCCACAACCAGTGCTGAAACGATCACAATGAAATTGATAATATCAATAAGAGCATCTTTAGCAGGCTGTGGTCACCATGCCCTCGAGATCAGTAGGAGGGAGGGGGTTCATCATTCCCACCACTCGCTCCAGCTGAATGTAGACCCAGCGTGACACGGCTCCACCACACTCCCTCCAAAAGTATCACTTTTGTTTGGGCAGCTCACAGGAATGGAGGTCTACACAGGAAAACATTATCTACTTTGTTATTGTTTATTATAGTTTCACATGCCTATCCTGCCCCAAAAGCTTAGCTCAACATGGGTAGAAGCAGTTTCCTGAAGCTGATGCCTGTGCTGCCCTTGAAAGGATGGTGCTCCAGTTATCAGACTTCACATGCACACACTGCCAGCAGCCGCTCTCCACCCGAGAAATCAGTTTAGCAATCTCATTAATACTTCTGTTACTAAAACCCTTAGGACCCTTCACAGGGTTTTCATCCTTCCCATCTAAACACCCAGCTTCAGTCAAGGCATTTACACACCAAGAGCACTGATTTCAGTAGGGTCTACATGGCTTTCCAGATTTGGTCCTTTGGATTTAAATCCTCCCCATTGTGTGACTCTTTATTCCAGTAATAGCTGGTACAAGCGCTGCTTTGCCTGGTGACTGCGCAACGGAGCTGTCTCCTCCCTCCTCGGAGGGAAAATATAAAGGTTTGCCCACATGTCACTCTTCCTCCCTCAGAGAGGGGCACTCCCACAGGCCTGCCTGCGGGGCCGGGGTCTCCTAGCCGTTTCGCCAGGGCTCAGCGTGCACCACCGGGCGGGCCCGGAGCCTCCCGGGCAGAGGGCTGAGGGCAGACCCCGGCGCAGCCTGGCTCTGCCCGCCTCAGGCCCGTCCCACCCGGGTGACACTGACCAGCAGGCCCGCCCGCAGCCGGACAGCGGGCCCGAGCCCGTCGGCCGGGCAAAGCCGCTCTCCTCACCCCTCTCCGCCGCGGCAGCCACCGGCTCCGGGGACAGCGCCCCCCCCGCCCCGGGCCGGCACCAGCTGCCCGAAGGACCCGCAAACCCCGCAGCGCGGCCGGCGGGTACACGGCCTGAGGAGGGAGGTGTCGGCCTCCCTTGGCGGGAAGACTAAGCCCCGCCTTATCCCCGCCCCTGGTTACGAATCAACCAATAACTAGCGCAGGAGGGTGAAATTCATACCTGCGATCCAATGGCGCACAGCCGGTCCCATTCCGCGAGGCCATAGCCCGTCTCCGATTGGGAGAACAGACAGTCTCGACGCGTACGCACCCAATAGCACCGCGAGGGGGTTACGCCTCCGAGCGATGTATAGCCAATGAGAAACGCGCGGGGTGCCCACCGCCCCGCCCTCCTTGCTATATAAGGCCGGCCTGGGAAGGGCGGCCGCTTTTGCGGTGCTGTCCAGACCCGTTGCGCGTCTGTTGCTCCCGTGCTGCCCCCGGTGCTGCCCCTGCCTGCCGAGCCATGGTGAGCGGGGCGGCTGGCGAAGGGGACCTCCCGGCCGGAGGATGGGGGGGCGGTCCCGGTGCTGCTCCGCACGCTGAGGCGGTGCGGGGGGGGGGGCGGGGCGGCCCCGCCCGTGTGCGGCGGGAGGCGCGGGTCCGCCCCGGCCCGCGGAGTCCGGGGCAGGGGAGGACGGACAGACGGACGGGCTCCGCGTCGCCCCGATGGGCCTTCGCGGTGCCGCGTCCCGCCGCGCGGCCTCGTCCCAAAATGGTGGCGGCTCCTCTGAGAACATGGCGGCCCGCGGCGGGGCGGCTCGTCCCGGGGGCGGCTGTCTCGGACGCGGCTTCGGCCTGGGCCCTCCGCGGCAACGCGGAGCCGCGGCCCGGCCCGGACGGCCTGTCAGCCCGCGGGGAGGCGGGCCCGCAGAGCGTGGGGTGGGGGGAGCTGGCGGGTGCCCTCACGGGTACCTGTAGAATATAAAAATGGGGGGGAAAACCTCTCCGCGGCGTGCGGGACCTGGCAGGGCGGGGGGAGGCCACGGCACCGGGTGTTCCTGGAGGTGCAGCTTGCTGCGTCTGCCCCGGTCCGTGCCCTCGCTGGGGTCTGGCGGCAGCTGTGGCGTGGGGTGGTTTGGAGAGCTCAGGGAATGGGCTGGTGGTGGCAGTTTCCTGAAGGACCTTGTGAGACCGGCTGGGTAATAAAACCGAGGTGGAATGACCTTGTGAGTTAGGAGTCAGCCTGGAAGGGATCTCTGACAGGTATGATAAAGGGCTGGGACATTATAAACAGGACAGAGCTCAGCTGTTGAGCTGTGCAGCACCAGTGGGAGGTGTCAGGTAGAGTCTCTGGGACAAGCACGAAGTCCTCCATGTGGGTGTTTGCCCTGTAGATCTGTTTGAAAAGAGATTGTGGATGTTGGAGGGTTACACAGATTTAAAACATGTAGCAGACTGCTTCTGTAGGGATGTGAATGCAGAAGAACCATTTGTTGAGCTGAAAATTGTTAGAAGTTAAGAAAATATTGGAGGGATATGTTGATGTCCTTATCTTGTTCTTACCCTTCCATGGGGGCCTGCTTATGGTTATGTTTTTTAACTTAAGCCAAGAGTATGAATGCAGTCCCTCACCTCTGCGAAGGATGCAGATTCTCTGGTCTTTCATCCTAGGGAAACCACATTCATCACAACGGTATGTTGTTGAACTTGGTCTGAGCTGGTACGGCCATTCGCATGAAACCTGGCTTACCATCAGCTATGTGCAGGTGAAGCTGTACCTGAAATACTGTGCTGGAGAGTACAAGGGGCCTAGAGCAGGATCCATGAGCACAGCTGGGGGGAGCTGGGCTGCAGCCTGGCAAAGAGGCCACCCAGTAGCAATATACACCTATGGAAAGGGCAGTTACGGAAGACAAGTCAGTGCTTTCACGCTGGAGCACATCATTAGCAAAAGGAGATGGGTAATAGAGGCTGGAGAGGTGCAGGTTGGGCTGGGCAAATTCCCTGGAATTTTTCACTGAAACTGCTTCTATGCTTGAAAGTAGTGTATGTAAGTGGGAGAGAGCAGTTAGTGTTAATTACCTTAAGGATTCTGTGTCCTGACTTGTGGCTTGAATACAACACTTATCAGTACTGTCTGTAGTACATGTTTAAACCTTATTAATGATGGAATTTCTATCAGTGATGTGTAAAGGCTTGGAGTTGTAATGAGTGTGACAGTTGTCTCTTGCCTGTCTTTACAACTTGGAGATTATACTTTCAAGGCTCCGATTTTGTTCTGTTCTTTAGTATTGGTACTGTCACACTTCTGCTATGACAAGGCTATGCCAAGAGAAACAGGCAGTCTCTTAGTGTCTAACGAAGATTTGTGTTTTGTTAAATAGCCATGTGCTACTTAAAAGTACTTGGTAGAGTTGCAGGAAAGCAGTTGAAAGAAACCTCTCAAAGCAGAGCTAGCAGTAGCACAGGCCAGGCTTTTGTGACTGACTTCGTCTCCCTAAGTTTTGCAGACCTCCAAGGATGGAGATCCCTTCCCACCTCTCTGACCTGTTCCAGGGCTGCATGGCTCTGCTGGGGAAGCTTTTCCTAACACCCAAACTGAATCTCCCAGCATCCTAACATCTGACCTGAACCCTCCTGCAGAGGAGAGGGAAGGCTTCTTGGGGCCATGTGTCTCCTTTTGTAGCCTGGTACATTGTTTGCTTTACTGAGGATGGGAATGCCCTGCTGAACACTCAGGATGGTCTCTGTGGTAACCCCCAGGATCTCTTCAGCAGGACTGCTCAGTTAATCGCTGCTTTGTACTGATGCAAGGAGTTACTGTGCCCCAAGTGCTGAACTTTGCACTTTGTCAAAGTAAACATGCCAGGCTTTTAACATGGCACTGTAGGACCTGGTCTGTGGCTGTGTTGCCCAAGTTGTACTTTCAAAGACTTAAATTTTCTCTTCGGAACTCAAATGACTGTTGTTGCTTTGTGTAGTTTGACGTATTGGTGCTGGTTGATTTGATGCAGTCTCTTCTGTGCATTCACCTTGCTTGGGCATGCCAGTCCCTACATCCTTCCTTTCAGTGACCTTCTCCAGCTGCTTAGAAGCTTCACTAACAAAGCTTGGGTTACTGATAGGGCCTCAATACAGGTGAGGATCCAGACTGAAGTGGTGGTATATTTCTACTTTCTCTTACTGTAGAAAAGAGTTGCAGGCTGTCCTCCTGATTTCCTGAAAGGATGACGTGGCCTAATTCATTGCAGTGCCCCGGCTTCTCTGTGACAGCGCAGCCTTGTTGGGCTGCATTCTGAAGCTGCTTTTCCTGACACCCTTTTTATGGTGTGTAGGTTGGCTGTCCTCTACCATTGCAGTACCTTGCCAAGCCCAGTGCTTCGGCCTGGAGAGCGATGGAGTAGTGACTGGCCTTGGAGGAGAGTAGTGTGGCAGCAGCTTTGAGTAAGTCTGGCTGCAGAGATGATGTGGGTTGCTCTTCTGGAAGCTTTATATCTGAATACACAGCTTAGATGGATGTTCAGTGCTGTGGCTGAGAACCGGTGATGGGGAGCAGATTTTCGCAAATACAGATTTTAATTTCTTAGGGCTCCCAAGAAATGGGAAGGACTGTGGTATTTTCCTGCATTGACTATTGATGTGGACCAGCCAGTTCCAGGTCCTGCTTATCCTGGAATTTCAGGGGACAAATTAATTGTATCATCCAATCATAGGGTCTGAACATAGTTAAATGTGAGTGTTATTCAAAACTGTCCTATATGCAGGCTCTTCTAGAGTGTGCTTAACTCTGTCACTCAAAACTAGAAGTTAAATATAAAATACCACAGGTGGACCAGGACTTTGGAGATGGTTCCATTGTGGTTTGGCTTTTAATATTCAAAACCCTCTGCTGAAATATTAAGGAAGCTTGGTTTATGCTTTGGACTTCAAAGGCAAGTTGGGAGTCCATAAATTGGTATGAATAGATTATTTTGCTGACATGAACTATTTTCTACATAGCTTAAATGAGGTAGAGTTGACTAGTGTTAAGGAGGTTACTACTTCCTATACAGCAGTGTGATGTGAGGCCTGATGCTCCATATTTATGAAGTGATACTAAGGGTTTCATTAAGCAAAGACTTTCTTACAGAATGGCAAGGTTCCCTAAAGGGATTGGGAGAATATTCTAGGTCTATTAAAGAAAATGGCCCTGGATCTTGCAGAAGGTTTTGCTCCCTCTGGTGGCTGTGCTTATGTGGCTTCTGGGGGTGAAGTTTTTCTGGACAATTAGGCCAGTGACAGGTGTTGTCATCAGTTTTCCTAACTATTCTGTTATGAAGCGGAGTTGGCTGAAGGATTTGGAAGAGTTGGTCAATCTCTTCTTGTCTGGTTGAGGATAGAACAACAAGGGGGAATGAGTTTGTAAAAATTATGGTGCCCGAAAGGGTCTTTCTAGGTGGAGATGGATGGTGACTGAAAGAGGCTTTTGTGTTCTGTTGTATTTTGTGCCAAATGCCCCTAACACCAAGACAATAAGGCCAATGTTTTAATAGCTTTGCAGTATGGGAGTTCAAGCTGTGTGCTGAATGTTTTCTAAACAAGGAAACTGCTGTTTCTGCTGAGTGATCCATTTTTTTCTCTCCACACAGCGTGAGTGCATCTCAGTCCATGTTGGTCAAGCTGGTGTCCAGATTGGCAATGCGTGCTGGGAGCTCTACTGCCTGGAGCATGGCATCCAGCCCAATGGTACCATGCCAAGTGATAAAACCATCGGCGGAGGTGATGATTCCTTTAACACCTTCTTCAGTGAGACCGGTGCAGGAAAACATGTCCCTCGTGCTGTGTTTGTGGACCTTGAACCAGCAGTAATAGGTAAATACGGTGACCTGTGCAAGGGACTGTAGAACATGCTGTAGGATTTGATTTAACTTACTTTTTTTTGACTAAGGGATCTTTCTCCAGTCCTGCAAAATGCCTTGGGGCTTTAAATTTTTCATACTTAAAGCTCGCCTGCATCTTCCTAGTGATGAAAAATACTTGGCTTTATGTTCACTGAGGCTGGCAAATGTGCGCTCTGGAGCTCTAAAGAATTTAAATATTACCTTCTGCCAGCCTGTGGAATTAAGTGGGTCTTCTGAACATTGCTCATGCTTTTGCTGTGCAAGGGACTAGTTATAACCTTGAAGCAATCTGGCATAATGTGTACAGCAGTCAACAGGAACCTTTTAAAAATATGTGATATGTATAATTAAGCAGATTTCTTTTGTACATTGGAATTATTCCTGTGCTTTTCCAAAATAATCTTCTCTGTCGCTTGAATAGTGCTTGCAGAAGTTAGTTGCAATTGCTAGCCTAAGTTAAGGGTCTTCCAAACATGCATTTCAACTTCCTGCTGCCTTAGCTTTGAATAACAATGCACTTTTATCCTGAAAATCAGTTGTATCCCAAGCTCTGGCAACATTGGCTCTTAATGTCCAGATGTGATTCCATGCATCAGCCACTGACCAGCCCCATGTTCTGTGGCATTAGCTACACTGCCATCCCAGCGTGAGCTCCCCAGTTTCACAAGACCCTTGTTTCTTGTGTCATGAATTTTGTTTTTGCTCTCCACAATGTGTGTGCCTGAAGTAATTCTGGAGATGGCTTTGTGGCTGTCTTGCCTTAAGCAGTGATTTGAGGCTGTCATCGGAGATGAGCTCTGGTGTTGGTGCTTATGCAGTTGCCGTGTTTATCTTCCTGCAGTACATAGAGAGTTGGGGAGGGGAGATGGGCTTAGGCTTCTCCTATAGGCCCAACCCATGGGTCTCTTGTGGCTTATTTTCATTGTAACACCCTAAACCACTTTCTGTGGCTAACACAGTAGAATGAACTTCTCCAGGAGAGCAGAAGGCTGTTGGGTCAGTCAAGGGTGGGAGTGCTGGATTGATAACTTTGAAATGAGCCAAAGCGCCCTTGGCTGTAGACTGATATCCTCAGGAGCTCTTGCAGGTCTGGCTTTCTGTTTTCTTGAGCCCCATGGCTGTTGCTTCCTCTGCTGCTGGCCAGGTGGTGGCTCTCAGCAACCAGAAAAGGCTGAGAAATGAGGTTAGGGAGAGCAGGTGGCAAAGCTCTCACCTTACCTCTGGGGGGGTAGTAGCTGGTGAGTCTTGGGACAAATGGTAAAAGGTGTAGTGTTCTAGCACTTGTTGATGCAAGTGTAGTATGGGGAGATGGGCAAAAGGCTGTCTTATGAAATACTTGGTAATTGTATTAAAGGTTACATCATGTACCTTTCGGGGGGGGCTAACCTTCTTTTACTCCTGCCCTGCTTATTTGAAAATTATTGATCCAGTTTCCTGGGCAGGGCTAGCATGACTCTCCCCATCATGCAGCATGTCCCTCTGCACTGTGTGTATGAAAAAAATGAACTGTGCATACAGCAGTTCTGTAGCTGCCACACATGTACACTAGGATTTCCAGAGCTTCCAGATCAGTGCTGCTCTTACGTGCAGCAGTCCTGCTTTCACTATACACCACCTCTGCCGATGCACTAAAATACCATCAAGCTTTGCACCAAGAAATAGGGCAGTAATATGTCTGGGAATTCAACACAAGTGTCTTTAAACATCTACCTCAGACTTAAAAACATGAAGGATAGCATGTCCAGGGGAAGGCTTGGTTTAGCCGGCCCCTAAACTCTGAATCCTTTATTCCAGCACGCTTTCATAGCCTTAACTCTTCAAGTTTTGTTACTTCTCCAGGACTATCTGGACTCATGTTGCACCTACCAGCTATGTTTTTCCTTAGGCTCTTTGTCTCCCTTTTACCTGTATTTACCTGTATTTGTCCTCTAATGTGGAGTAGTAATGCAGAAAGTCTTAAACATATGTATTTTAAATGGTAGACTTCTCCGAATTGTCTTTATTTTGGTGTAGACTGGAAGTACTTGGATTGCAAACTGCAGTGGTGGCTGGTCAGTCTAAATTGGTTCAAATAGTAACTGTATTTTTAAATCCTGAATTCTACTTATCTTTGTCTTGCTCACTCTTTTTCAGATTAAAAAGAATATATGCAAGCAGGCAACTTCATCTGTAGTTAAAGCTCTTTGCTTTCCACCTGATTTTAATTAAAGGATGCAGTACTGCATTAGCATGCAACTCAAGAATGCCTTGAGCTAAACCAGAGACAAAGCTATGATGAGTGTCTTTGTACCTTTGTGGTAGGACAGAGCTTTAGCCTGCTAGATGTAAGTGAATATTTCTGATAACTAGTGGAGATAATAACTCTAACTCATTCTCCAGATCTGAAGCTGGTGGGGGATGCTATGTATTTGTTTGCATGGTTTCTTTATAACACAGCCATTTGTGCTAGAGCTCTCAGCTCAGTATTTGAATAACTGAATCTCTCTATACAAGAGCATCTCCTCTTCCTTTTGAACATTATTCTGTACCCTTGGCAGAAAGTACGATTAAGGGAAAGAAGGGGACAAGGAAGCAATGTAGGCTCTGACTGCCCACAGCTGCAGAAGCAATAAGGCAACATCCTGGAGGGCTTGGAAAATAAGGGGGGAAAGCAGTATTTCAGATGCTGATCTGCAAAGTGGGCCTTAAGTTGTCTTAAACTGTAGAAAATTGTTCTGCTGCTACAGTCCACTTTTAAATCGTTCTGGCAGGTCAAAAATACAACCTTCTGTGTAAAATGGGGTGGTTTACTGAGGTGTAACTTAATTTTTCTTAGGTATTCAACATTTAGACTGCACTAAATATTGTCACCTACTGATAGGTAGAAATCAAGCTACTTTTTATCTGTAAGGGTTTAGGTGCCTTACTGTGGACAGCCTCAGAAGTTTGAAAAAACCTGAGCTACATAGAAAGCAACTTATAAATAATATTCATCTTGTCTCCCCAGATGAAGTTAGGACTGGCACATACAGGCAACTCTTTCATCCTGAACAACTGATATCTGGTAAAGAAGATGCTGCAAATAACTATGCTCGAGGTCATTACACAGTTGGGAAAGAGATAATTGATCTAGTTCTAGAGCGTATCAGGAAACTGGTAAGACTTCTTTTCACTGAAGGCTCTAACCATCTACATCCTGTTTTACAGGATTTGTAAATAAGGTTATCAAAAATACACAGGCCTATAAATTGTGTTTTAATTTATTCTGTAGTTGGAGAATCTGTGGGCTTAGTATGCATCTGTTTTTATTCTTGGCCAGCTGAGAAAGTTGGATTATTCCTGTCAGATACGACTTTCAAGTGGCCTAAAATACTGATGAGGCGCCCAAAACTTCATAGTTTCATGTTCAACTTCAGAAAGTGAGAACTAAGAATTTTGATTTGCATAGTTCCTGCTGGAACAGGAGTGTTCTCTGGCTGGGGCTCTTGCAAGGAAGTTTAAGTAGGAGTGTTTGCTTCTGTGGTTTAGGCTTTTGTTTGTATTTCCTGCTGTTATAATTTCTGAATTGAAACCGGTAGTAACAGTAAAAAAGGAATAAATAACAGTAAGCTGGGATGTTTCAGGCTCCCCATTGCTTTGATCATGTGGCAAACTTATGAAGATGTCGGCTTACAAGGTTAGAGTTCCCTTTTTAGGTCTGCTAAGCATGTACTTTAACAAATCTGTGTCACAATGGTAAGGAATTGTCATTGCACAAAAAACCCCAGGGTATACATCTGATGCTTTAATACGGAATGCTAAATGAGTTTTACCGAAAAGCATAACTTTTTTCAGATATAAATTGGTATTATTCTTAACACTTGGCTGCCACTGTCTCTAATTAAAGCTAAGTTTGCAGCAGGCTGTACTTTGACCTGAGAAATATGGCTGTAATTTCTTTTTACAAGCTGTTGGAAGTCCCTGTCAGTCCTGGGAATCAAGCTGAGCATCATGGGGCACTTATCTCTGAGGACAGGGCAGTCTAATGTCTTCATCTGAGAAGACTAAACTGGAGTGGCAGTGTGATACATTTTGACATCTCACTTCCCTGAGCTGAGTTACATGCAACTCTTAGAGGATTATAGCAGTAGTTATGGGGCAGGGGATTGCTCCATTTTTGCACAGGTAGAGAATGTCAAATCAATGTAAAGAATAGATAGTCTGTGGTTCCTTGAATATTCTTGCTTTTCTTGGTCATTGTTGATGGCCTTGGCCTGAGAATTGGTGGGGGACAAGTTTTGAGGTAGTAATTTGAAGTGGGGGGGGCTACCCTGCAATAGACAGGGGGCTTAAAGTAGCCAAGAATAGCATGATTTTTAAGAGGCAGTCCTTTGATTATTGGTGGGCAAATCAAATCCAATATTACTTTCCTGAAGTCTGAACAGTTGGTAAGTGTCAGAATTCAGAGTTCTGTCTTGAGCTTGTTTGGGGATTCTTAATGTCTACACAGCTGTCTTAACACATGTATCTTCTCTTTCAGTCTGATCAGTGCACTGGCTTGCAGGGTTTCCTGATTTTCCACAGCTTTGGGGGAGGCACTGGCTCAGGTTTTACCTCTCTGCTGATGGAGCGCCTGTCAGTTGACTATGGGAAAAAATCAAAATTGGAGTTTGCCATCTACCCTGCACCACAGGTCTCAACAGCTGTTGTTGAGCCGTACAACTCCATCCTGACCACCCACACCACTCTGGAACATTCCGACTGTGCCTTCATGGTTGACAATGAGGCCATCTATGACATTTGCCGTAGGAATCTGGACATTGAACGCCCGACCTACACCAATCTCAATCGCCTCATTGGGCAGATAGTATCTTCCATTACTGCTTCCCTCCGATTCGATGGTGCCTTAAATGTGGATCTTACCGAATTTCAAACTAACTTGGTGCCTTACCCTCGTATCCACTTCCCATTGGTAACATATTCCCCAATTATTTCGGCAGAGAAAGCCTATCATGAGCAGCTCTCTGTGTCTGAGATAACCAATGCTTGCTTTGAGCCATCCAATCAGATGGTGAAGTGTGACCCTCGCCATGGCAAGTACATGGCCTGTTGTATGCTGTATCGGGGGGATGTTGTCCCCAAGGATGTCAACGCTGCTATTGCTGCTATCAAAACCAAGCGCACAATCCAGTTTGTGGACTGGTGCCCTACTGGTTTTAAGGCAAGTCTCAGTTACATCGTGATTTTTTTAACAGAATTCTCGTTCACTGTCATGGGCTTGGGGAAGTGTATTTTCTCATTAAGATGTTCTGTAGGTACCTGACTTCCATTTTGAGGCTGAAGTTACACAGAGCTGTTTCCTTAGGAGTGAAGCATTTTATTCAGCTACTGTCTGACTTCTCTGATCGTAGTCACTGTCAAATGCTACAGAGAAACTCATGGTCTCTTCTGCTTTTCCTGTAGGTTGGCATCAATTACCAGCCACCAACAGTGGTTCCTGGTGGTGACCTAGCCAAAGTCCAGCGGGCAGTGTGCATGCTGAGCAACACTACAGCCATTGCTGAGGCGTGGGCTCGTCTAGACCACAAGTTTGATCTGATGTATGCCAAACGTGCTTTTGTTCACTGGTATGTTGGAGAAGGGATGGAGGAGGGCGAGTTCTCAGAGGCTCGGGAAGATTTGGCTGCACTTGAGAAGGATTATGAAGAAGTGGGCACAGACTCGATGGACGGAGAAGATGAAGGTGAAGAATATTAAATACAACAAAAGTGAATTGCAAGTCTTTGCCATTTTAGTGCCTCTTCTATAGCAGTGTAAATCATGTTAAATAATTGGAATAAACTTCTTTAATCGAGACATTTGGTAGTGTCCAAACACTATGTACTTTCATTAACTGTATGCAAGTAGTCAGTCCAGGAGACAGAATTTGTCTGAGAAAGACAGCTGAATAATATAATCATGCTTATAGCTAGGTGAGTTCTTGTCCTTAAGGCACTGCTATTTGAAGAGCTAATAGTTCATATTTTTCCCCCAGAATACAAGACTAGAATGTGCTTGAGCTTTTGCTGGAAGATTAGTTAGCTACATTTTTTTCAAGGCTCTAAAGCTGGTGTCACAAGAGGCACCACAAACTAAACTTGTACTAATCTCATGAAAAGATGCAACACCTCTAAAACCAAAGGCTATTTGAGTTAGTTTTCCCCTCTACTTAGACTTAGCATGGGCCAGTAACTTAGGGATGCTGTAACCTGGAAGGGGAGGAGATGTCCCGAATGGGTGTGCTGGAGCATGAGGAACCTGCCGCTTCTGTTAGAACCTGTGTGGTCGTTGCCCTGATGTTGCTTTGCCCTCCCACAAAAGGACCTGCAGTCCCTGGCCAGCTTTCTGTGGAGTCAGCCTTTTGCATGGAGCTGTCTGGAGCAAAATCTCTACCTTAGCTGGCCAGGGTTAAACACTAGTTTTCCCTAGGAGGAGTACTTTTGCAGAAGTCATTAGTCCATGGGTTCAGATATCCCAAACTATCATCCTCCTCCTGCCTTCCATGTAAGCTGAATTAACGGGAGCATTTGGCTAATGAGCTTATCTTCAGATGTGGACAGCCTCTGCCTGAAACCTTCTCCTACATGGTCTGAGTGGGGCCTTGGGGACACAGGACTGTGATCGACAAATGACTATTTCTGACTGTCTTGGAGCTGGGTGACTCTGAGGAATCTCTCCCATGGAGTAGCAAAGGTGGAATAAGTAAATAAGTTAAGATGGTGACTGAATACTGAGTGTGATTATAGGATACCAAAGTCTGACTTCAAGACTAGATTTAAGCTGGAGAATTCCTTCTTGCCTTATTTCGACCTTATTTATATTCCTTCTGATTTAATAGCAGAGTGTGATTCAGGCCAAGCCTTGAAGCCTGTGTTAGTTGAAGATGCACATACCTGCTTAGCAGGAGTCTGAGCTGGGGTATGAAAAGTGCCTTAACGTCCTTCTGTATGGGAAACCTGCAGTCCTTGGGTGAGGCTGGAGTATTTGACATCAGCTCATGAAATGGGAATCTTTCCATAACCTCAGTTTCAACTGTGACTTTGGTGTGCTTATTCTGCTAGATGGGATGGGCTGGTGCTGTTAAAGGCCTAACAGAATAGCCTGGTCTGCAAGGGCTGACCAGTAATTTGCTAACGCTGAAAACCTGTTGTCCTGAAATACTGTGTTAGTGTTCTTGCAGCCATTGTGTTGATTCAGTCTGGTTTGAAATTAATCAAACTTATTGGAGATGGAAGTTACCAATTTTATATAGATGGGGAGAACACTCTTCAGGCTTTATAAGCTAGATGAGCACCTCAGAGTGTCTTGTCAGCTGTGGTCTTGTGCAGAATATACAGGTGCTGTGTAAATCATGCCTCCTGCCATTCAGAGTAGCTGAGCATGTCTGAAGTTTCAGTGAGCTCCTCATTTGCTTTTGCTTGTGTTTTTATGTTCCAGGGTAGACATAAGTGTAGAGAATTTCAAGTCCTGTTCGCTAACTTATTTTTCTTCTCACTGGATGATTAAGCAAATGTGCTAGGCATAACCAGAGACAGTCCCATTCATTACAAGTCAGATCGGCTTCATTTCAGTGCCTGCATTCAGATTTTTAGTGTAATGGCAGTGCCTGCAAGAGGAATATGCAAAGGACTGTTTCATGCCTTGCAGGTGTCTAGATCTTTGCTGTGAAATCTTGTACTACTAAGAGATCATGAAGAAAGCTGTGTAGCCACGAGTGCCGGCACCATAATTTTCTTTAAAAGTGTATTGGGGTTGTGTGGGAGTAGATTTCTGAACTGGCCTTCAGTGTGGACTTTTAGCAATGATTTGGCTCTTCTATCTGAGATTCTTCATCTCTTCATTTGAGGCTGGCATGCTCTGGTTCCAGCTGATACTGCCTGTTTTTTTTACTGTACGTGTGGATTACCCTGATTTAGAACACTGCTTATGCGATGGGAGTTGGTTTGCAGTGTGTCAGAACGTTTTATCTGGGCGTGTACAACAATGGGTCTGTGCAGGACACAGCACTCGCATCCTTGTAAAAGGCTTGTGCATATTGAATGCTGAACTCTTTGAAAAACCTGGCCTGACTAGGGAATATTGTTCAATGTAGACTTTAGATTTGCAATGCATTATGCTTTTCATTTTTAAAAACAACATGTAATGCTACTCTGAAAAGATGGTAAGCTGAAACATGACAAGCATCCACTGGTGGAAGGCTTGACAAGAGATGTTATGTCACTTGTTAGCCCATCGAACTGATGCTGAAAATACATCATACTCTAATTCTCTTTATATGAGTATTATGAAATACTTGCAGTTGCTAGTGGGCAGTTAGCTCTCAGTGTAGGCATCTGCATAGTGAGCTAAGATAAGGCAGTGTTTTTCTCAGATAAGAAGCCAAGATAATTACAGCAGGAAAATCCTGCTGAAACTGCTCTTGCTCCAGGTAGCTGCAGAAATCCTTAAACATCTTATAATTGCTGGCTGTATGGTTGAATTAACAAATGGGTGGTTCATCTGTTTCCGGAAATGTAGATGAGATCCTCTACTGAATTAAAATATAAGAGTGAATGAATACTTGAAACTTGCAGAGGTTAAGATTAGCTGTCACTTAAGAGAAAATGCTTTCTTTGCAGTCTGTTGAAAGCCTTTCTTTAATTCTGAACTTCAAATGTGTGTTTTCTTCGGTAAGAAATTCCCATACTTCTGCTTTGAGAAGTCATGTGCCTATTTGCACTGGCAGAAGCACAGGCATTATCTAGTGGTAACTAAATATATCTTTACCTGTGTGGTGACACAGCTTTCTCCAGTATTGAGATTGGCAATTAATAGCTATCACCTGATACAGAGTAATTTCTGTGACTCATTAAGTGGAGGAGGAGGAGGAGGAGGAAGTGAGCTGGAGCCCATGGTGGATTGCTATGAACTTTGTTGTTAATTGCTGGTCTTATCTCTAAGATCTGTTCTAAGATGGTTCTGGTGCTATTCCAGGGGAATGCAGTGCAGCAGAATTTGATTTCCGCCCACTCTGCCTTCTGAATAAGCAATATGAATACTTTTTAGTGTGTTAATGTCTATATTATATATATAATTATGTACATTTCTAATTTCTATAGTAAGCACACCACAGTGTAATTGTATGATAAAAATCTCTGGTTCAGCTTTACAGACAGTTCAGGTATCTAGCACACAACTGCACACGCTGCTGCCACCTTCCTACAGAGCAAATTTTTCTCAAATAAAATTCAGAAAGGGCTTTTGGGCCTCAGGTACTTCGAACCATGTCAGATAACATTCACCCCAGCAGCCTGTTGCTGAAAGCATGAACTCGTTTAGAAGAGCCTAGCTCTTTGGAGTTAGAATTTGTGAGATTTTAATTGAAAGTGAGTAAGTAAAGAAACAATAGGGTGACTCCATTATTCTGGTGGAAAAAGGAAAGGTAAGATTGCAAATTATACTGCTCTTGACAGTGTGTTAGGAAAATCCAAAGCATTGTGTGATAAAAAAGGATAATATGACTTGGTATTAAAGATTCTCTGGCTTTACACCATGGAAAAGGGTGGAAGGTAATAGTGAGGAGTCAGAGTGATGTCTCATGGGCAGTTCAGAGTGTTTTCTTGAGAAAATTTTGAGAAATTAGTAAAAAGGCCAAGGGAATAGCAGTGTCAATTCTTTCCTGTGTTAATATGCTGCTGTAAATGTGCCACGTAGCTTTTGATTGCCTTGTCCCGAGCCTTCAGCCTTGTTAGGCCTCCTGGTGACATACTGCCTTCACTCCCTAAGACGAGGAAGATGTCACTCCGTGCTTGACTCTGCTTTTCAGTCAAATCTGCGTGAACACGTTAACAGCGGCGATCTGGACATCTGAAATACAATGTGGCTAATGTGCTACCCCGTGCCTTTCTCTTCTGATGTTTTTAAATGCCTGTATTTCTGCCAAATAAAACTTTCTTTGCCTTTGCACAAGGTCATGTTTTCTTTTCTGTAGGAGATGCTTCTCAAAGCAAAACTGCAGTTGTCACCATTTATAACACAGAGCTATTTTAGTGTAATGGGATGGTCTTTTCACTTTCCTTGCTGAAGTATCGTAACAACCTAAGATTCAAATTATTTTGCAGATTTTTTTCAGTCAATGCATTTGTAACTTTGAATTTTACAAGCCTTAGAAGTTCAGGAGGAAAAATCAGCTAGGGCACTAAATGCAGAGCTACTGTACCTTACATAGGAACTGAGAATTACCAGAGGTTGGGAGAGTACAGAGGAAGTGTAACTGAGGCTCCTGTCATGAATAAGTTACTGGATTAGGTGACTCCTGATCTCACCAGGTCCTATGTTGTGTTTATAAGGAATTACTTCAAAATAAAAGATGTTTTTTATTGGAATTCTGAATACAAGCCCAGTCCCTGTTAACAAATTTGGCAGTGAAGAGCTGAAGAACAATTCTCCATAACGCAGAACTCCGCTGGAAGTGCTGTAGGGATTTTCTATGTGTATTGGCAAGGTGGTAATAATTAATCCTGTCCTATCTTGGTCTGAACCGGAGGGAGGACCTTGTGACTTCCAGACTGTGCAAAGACTTTGATCTACAGATTTCTTCTAAAAGTTGGGCAAGAGGACTAAAGGTTTGTGGCCTCAATCGGCTGTTAAGGAGAGAAGGAATGAGAGTGTGGGAGAAATTAGATTGCTCTGAAGGTATTGTAGGTGCTGGCTGACAAAAGGCTGAGAAATACCAGACTAAATTAAAAAAAAGAAAAAAGGGTAAGTCACAGAGGTGTGGTGCCTTCTGTGGAGCTTTTCAGTGAACTGAGTCAGTTAAAACCCAGTCTCTTCATCTTTCTGATCCATGTGCCTGCCCATTGGCTTTCCGGAGGCCCTACTGTCTGTGGCCAGTTTCAGGCGATATAAAAAATGGTAACTTGTTTAAAGATATTCTTTGTTCCTGTCCTGTTTCCTCAGTGATTTGTAAAACTTCCAGTCATTTTTCAGGAGCATGTTTCACAGTTTCTCTGCAGCATTGTTCTGGTTTCCCAGGTCTGCATCAAGAGCTTGGAGTACTTAGGCACAAAAAGTTAAATTCTTTTCAAATGCTTACTAGAAAAGAGCTGTGAATACTAAGTGTGAGGGTCTAGAAAGCATTCCAGAAACATTTATGAAATACTTTTTTTCCAGCATTTAACATAGATCATTAGAAATGCAGGAAGACTTAGGAAGTCTTAAGTGAATTACTCTTCCTGAGAAAGAGAGGAAGTGCATCTTAGTCCCTTTAGAATGAAGTAGCCCAACCCACTAGATGAGTTCAGTTCTGCTTTAAGGTCTACCCCAGGCTTCCTCTGTGATACCAGGAAGTGTTTATGCGAGTGGTCTCTCAGTTTTGGCCCAATATGTGCAACAGTTATTGTGTTATATCAGCTACAAAACTGAGTGGGTTTTGAGGCTGGGGGAAGGACAAGGGTTTAAGGCTTCTGTTGTGGGTTTCAAAAAGTGTGAAGGGAGGTCTGATCATAGGCAGGAATATTTAAATTCACTTTGTAAGCTTAGGACTGGAGATCAGATGGTCATGGAGAAGTTGTAAAGTTGTCTTAAATTTTTTTCAGGCTTGAGTTTCTGTCCATATGGATACAATCAAGAGCTCCAGAAAGGCTGTCCCAAATGTGCTGCATTAATACTGGTTAGGCATTTCTCCCACTTCAGCTTTGTTACCTTTTGGAGGTGATGGGTGATGTTTAACTGCTCCTGCACTGTGGTGAGGGCCTGTTTACAGCCCTTCCTAAAGAGCTGCAGTTCTTTTATCTCTAGTATTTTAGGATTGAAATGGTGAAATGCTATTCCTGGTCTCTTATTTGCATACTGCTACTTAGTTGGCTTTGCTACTCAGGCCACTCATTGAACAGGGATCAGTGAAGGAGGTACGTAGGCAGTTCATAACTCTCCCAAACTCTGCCTTATGTGCGGTGGGTAAGATTTGTTTCTCCAAACATTATACTTGAAAGTAAGTTATCTATACTCTGAGCTAGGTACACTAGGGTTCTTCTGCAATATCATGGGGATTAGGGGAAAAAAAGATAACAGGAACAAGGCTTTTTCTATTTGGTCTAGATGGTAAAATCAGAATTAAGTGAATTTCCTAAGTACCTGTTGAAGGCCTAAGGGGTTAAGTCCAGCACTATGCACTTAACTTCTAGAGACTTGAACTGGGACAAATTCCTCTGTCTGAAATGGCTCAAACTTTGTAAGAACTTGTTCTTACCCTGTGCTTTTAATCTGTCATTTCTGTGAATTTCTCTAAGACAACAACCTCTCTGAGATTGCTGGCTGTCAGTTCCTTTTTCAGAGGAAAGGCAGCTGTGAGTGGCTTGTTGCAGTACTTCAAAGTAGGGGTGAATTCCAAGCAGTGTTCTCCGAGTAGGCTGCCAAAACCTGAAGCATCTTTGTGTTACTCTTTCTTTTGTTAGAGCTCTGTGGCTACAACTGTCAAATGCATTTCATAGTCTTACATCATTACCACTTGAAAAAGCTACTTTTCAGTTGGTTATACCAAGAGTAGAGATCTTTGTGGCTTTTCAGTTATTTCAAAATCCAGTTTGTAGAACCCGCCTTGAGTGAATGCTGCTGGCATGCATTGTTTCAGAGATGCTGATGTACCATTTTGAGCCCAGCATTGTTTTCCAGCAGTTCTGGAGTTGATCTTGCGCAATTCTGCACAAGTTGTCAAAGCTGTGTCCCATGCAGAGTTACTTTCAGTTTTATGTCTGTAGCTGCTGTTAAACCAGCTTAACTGCTGGCTATTGCAATCCCAGTCCTCCCTCTTCTCACCCGAGCGATCATGTTTTCACCCTTGCGCTGCCTCTGGCACAGAGTTGTGTGTTAAATTGGCAAGAAAACGTATCCCTTTTGGGGGGAAGAGGGCATAGTTTTCTTTTGCTGTCATGAACTAAGATCGCTCATGTAGGATCAGCAGGGTGCTGGAGTGGGGTTCGGGGAAGTGTGGGGTACCATGGGTCAGCTACAGATGCCGTTGAACCACAGGCTTGACTGTTCTCTGCTGGCTGGGGCAAAATGATTTCTGCCTTTGTTCTTCAACTTATATGGAGTATTTATGTGGAAGGCAATAACATGTGCATGTATGCGTGGAAGTGTCCCAGTCACGTCTCAGAGTACATTTTAGAACTGTTTCTGCCATTGTCCACAAATGCTTTTGAAAATGGTGTTAATGTCTTGCAGTAAGCACATATGGCACCCAGAAACAGAGGGTTTCCTTTTCTCTGACTTCCCTCATAATTCAGGCAACAGTTACTGGCAGTTCTGTGCAAAGTACTCTTCTGTTTCTTGTTTTACTTTTTGCTGTGTGTTTAGTGTTTATCTTCCTCTCTGTGTTTTCAGATTCTGTGTCTGTTTCTTTACTTGTTCACTGCTGTTGCAGATACCAACAGTGTGTTCAAGTTCCAGCTTTGTCTATTACAGCATATGTGTGCTGGCTTCATTATCTTCACTGCCTACAAGTATTCTAATGTCTAGTAAGTGTCTGCATGTGTTAGATTTGCCTGATGAGGCTGAGTGGGGCAGCTTGGCTCCATATTGATTTAGGCCTTGTTTGCTTTTGATTAAACATGTTAAATACTCCTGTTTATTGCGGACACTTCTCTAAAGCACCTGTGTGCTGATAGACCTCTTTTTTTTTATATATAATTGTAGGTGCTGGCAGATCAAGAGCAATCCTTACTGTTGGACTTGAGGTCACTAGAAAGCTTTTCTTTTTCAGTCTTGTACTTGTGAAAGATGCTCTAAATTCTGTTGGGTATTTTGAAATTTTTACTTCATCAGATGTGTGTTGTTCCAGATATGATCACAATAAGCCAGGCTTCCTTTGCAAAAACACCTCAGAACTCGGTGCATTCTGAGGGCCTGATATCTGCTTATTTTGGTAGTTTATTGACTGTAGAGCTCCTGAGTTCTTTCCCTTGCCAGGTTGTTTAGTCACATCCTTTCCCCTTTGAATGCCTTCTGGCTCCCCAGCTGGTTATAAACCTGTGTGCCATCTACCAGATCCTGTATCAGTCTGTCTTGTATGATTCATGTGGTTTCTTACCACCTTTGCTTTGCTAACATTGCTACCTTTGTCACCAGTTTTATCTGAAATATCTTCTTCTGCCTTAATTCATGTAGCTTAAGCATTCTCCATTCTGAGTAATGTGCAACTATTTCTGCATGTTTCAATCCCTTCTAAAAGCAGTTTTTCATCAGTGAATGATAGTGGCTTAAAAACCAAACTTTTTCATATGTTCTGACTCCTGTTCAGTCTTGAACTGTAAATTTTCAGTGTATTTTAAGTGACCCATGAGGGCTTAATGACTTTTTGCATACTTGCTGTTTGAACCCTGGACAGTAGTTTGTTGGGGGAGGCAGGGGTGGTGTTGGGGGTTTGGGTAGTATCTGTGTATTTGAACTAGGCATGTAAATCCATCTTGAATGCAGCTGTAGGTTACCCAGGCACAAGGATCCCCTGAATCCTATGCTATTGAACAAACTGATTATGCCTCCTTATTGCTTCTTTAATGTTACCTTTTATGTGTCTAAAAGTAAGTGAACCCTGGAGAATAGGTTTGGGTAATCATGGGGGATTTTAGCTGTAGCAGAGGCGGGAAGCTTGACTAGGAACAAGATTTGTTAATTAAACACTTTCTGCAAAACCAGCTTCCCTCCCTGCCTGGGCCTGCGTAGTGTCACTGAGTTGTGGAGAGGAGGGCAGTGGGTTTGTCTGTGGCAGCGTGACGCGTCACCACTTTGCAATTGTGGGCTTTGCAAGGCTGGCAGAAGGTACAGTCTTCTCTGGGTTTGTGTTCTGTTTTTTCTTTTTTTTAGTGCTGCTTTCACTCACCCTGTGCAGAAACCGCAGATGAGTTCAGATACTTTTGGGGGAACAGTTGTGATTGTACTTTCTGTTTCACTGCAGCCAAGGGGTAGGGGCGGAGAAGCTGCGTCTTCATTTCTGAAATAAGTTTTTTCTAAGAAAAACAGATATCCTTTGTGGTTTTAAGCATCATGGCAAGTTGTATTTTCCACGCTGCTCTGATGTGCTGCCAGGGCTTCATAGTGGGGTTCACTTTCCCAAGCATCTGCATCCGGAGCTGAACTAGTCACCCAAGGCTCCCTGTACAGTCAATGCAGAGAAGTAAGAGGATTTTACAGTGAGGTTACTCTGACTTATTTTAGACACCTGGTTTCAGGTAATGAACCTTAAAGTCTGACCCTTGCCAGCTGTCTAAGTGCTCCATTGATGACTGGTCCCCTGTAAGCCTCCATGCTTAACCGGAAGAATCCCACCCTCTGCGTGTCCTGCCTGGAAGCAGATTGTGTCCCACTCTGCTGTTTGTGATTAGCATGCTGAAGAGCAAGAAGGTACAACCCTAATTAGTTGAGCATGAGTCAGCAGCTGCCTGAGAGCAAAGTGAGGCATGTGAAACAGCACCTCAGCTCTGCCCTTCCAGTGCTTCCTATGGTTGTGATGTGCTTATCCTTGTCCTTATGGCAGTCTGGCCAAGGCTTTGGAGTAAGACTTTATTCAGCCTTTTTAGTAGCTAATGATAGGGTATGAGACTTAAAGAATTTAATAAGTAATGCTGAAGGCAGTTGCACAAGTGCAGAGTACTTCCCATAGTTGAACAGAAGCATTTTCGCACTCCACATGCTAACCAGCTGTTTTTACCTGTCTATTGACATAGTCCCCACTAGGAGCTGTGTGCAGCTGTGGGACTTCCGTCCTTGGCCAGCTTGGTTCTAGCCCACAAACGAGGCTCAGATTTCCTGCCTACCCCTTCAGCGTGGCCCCTCTGCATGGTTTCCTGTAGCTGACATCTTCAGCCTGCGGCCTGAAGAGTTAAGAGCTAGTGGTGCTTGTTTGGCTTCCCCGGAGCGTAGAAGGCATCAGAGAGACATGGAGCAGGCATGTCAGCCAGCACAGAGCAGGACAGTGGCATGGAGCCCAGACCCTGCAAGAAAGGTGAAAAAGTACCAGGGCATCTATGTATTGAAACCACTTTCTTTTGTAGTAGATGTTGCCAGCAAAGCACCTAATTCTCCGTGTATGAATGCATCTGCGGAGGCTCAGGCAGGGCACGATGTGAGGCAGTCTGGGTACCTGGCATCAAAGCAAGTCAGTAGAGTGTCCACGAGCTGGAAGCTATGCTTGCAAGATGTCCATAGTCTGTTATATCCAGACTACTCCATGTTTCCAACTAGGATCCTGAGGCCGCAGCAGCTCCACATTAATAGTCCTTTTTCCCAAGGACTGACATGCATCAGCATCTCTGGGAGCAGATGGCTTTCTGGAAAATATAAAACCCTTTTCTAGCCTTGATGATGAAACTCAAACTGCTTTGCAGGTTTGTACAGGCTGCTGGTTTGCCCAGGAAAACTGGTTTGATTTGATCTGTCATTCTGCTTACTAAATCTGTTTGTTCCCAGGAACCTATTTTCTTAAAGAGCTGACAGGCTCAGCATATTTCCTTCCCTGCCCTGTGTTGTGATCATCTAAACACATAGTATTTTAATTAGGCCAGACTCTGCTGATGAAACGAGTGCTTTGACTTCAATGGAGTTTCACTTATCTATGACTTAAAAAACCGGCTGTACGCACCATATGAGGTGCTGATCGTCTCTGGACATGGTAGTCTAAAACCCCAGACTCTCGTGGGCAGGATCTCCTCCAGCTTCTTTATAGGTAATTCTGGAGTGAAAGCTGTGTAATATTAGCAACTTTTAAGTACTGCTAATTGCGGAGCCTCTGGGAGCAGTCTAGTTAGCTTTTTTTGGTGTCCAAAGTGCAGATACCTTCTGTCTGCTTGGAGGCCCAGGGTATGGTCTTTCCTAAAGCTCACCTTGGTGTTCCTGTAGTCCCAGGCCAGTGCAGCCAGTGCTCAGTGGATGCCAGAGGCCTGGCTGCAGTGAGAGCTCTTGCTGTGTTACTGGGTTAAACCGAACAGACACTGGGCTGCTGGGATGGAAGGTGCCCTCTCCTGACTCGCAAGCAGCTCCCCTTTGTGACTGCCCATTCTTAGCACTGGAATTATCAGCCCTGTAGTGCGTGCCTGGAAACAGATGGGATGTGATTCAAAGTGAGTATCAGTCTGAATTAATGCTGACTTGACTGGAATTACTCTGTTTGACCTGGTACCCAGCCTTTGAAAAGGAGAGGTGGTCTAGGGTAGCATGGGCTACATAGAAGGGGGAAGACAGATCTTTTGCAGTGTCTGACTTGGATATCTAAACCCAAGGAATTCAGTACAGGCTTTATGAATGAGGTGCTCCAGACAGATGATGGGTGGTGGTGCAGAAGAGCGAAGGGGAGGCTTCGCACTAAGAGGAAGGCTCACAGCATGGTTCCCATTCCCACAGAACAGAATTAGCTAAATACCCCTACAGGTTGATGGGCCTTCCTGCAAACAAACAGAGCATGAAGCAAGCTGTGCTGAGGCAGTATATAACGGGATGCTCAGATGCGAAGGGCTCTGGGTGGATCCTCTACACAGGGCTCACAACCAGGCATAACTGAGGGAGGAGGGAGGAAAGGGCAAGGAAAAATCCCTGACCCAGTGAAGAGTACTCGGCTCCCCTCCAGCCAGAAGCCTTGACAGCCCTCACCTTGGGCCAGCCTGGGCCCTTGTTTCTTGATGTCTCTGCAAGGTCGCTGCCAGGACAGCAGCTGCCGTGTCCCCTGGGTGTCATACTGAACCACAGCAAACAGGGCCGTTCTGCTCACTGGGAGCCAATGTAGCGGGCTTGGAGAGAGCCTATCTAATAAGGCTTTAATTAATGACAGTCAACTGAACCATGAAGGAATGCCTGCATTCTCATTCCAACTGAGGGAAATCTGCTTTCCTTTCTGCAGTCTGTGCTTGTGTAATACTTGGGGAATTCATCACAGAATCAGTGATGAAGCCAGACAGTGCTGTGCCACACTAATCCCTCAAACACTAAATGCTCTGCGAGTGTCACAGCAGGAGGGGTTCACAAGAGAAGGCAGTGTGCAAGAGTGCACCTTTGTGGTGATGAAACATTTACATAAGCAGGTAGCAAGGTAGGAGGACAGGTAGGATGCCTGATGGGGCGTACAGACCCTCTGGGGCTTACTGCTTACCTTAAATCTCCATCCTATCCAGACCTGAGCCACCTCACCTTCCCTTCAAGGCACCCCAAGGCCTGTTATCCTTGGGTCATCTCTTGATCTCCCTGCTCTGCTCACCTTTAGGCCTTTGTAGCAAGTGCTTTTTCTCCTCTAACTTCCAGGGTAAAGTACCTGTGTCTTGAGTGGTTTTCTGTCAGAGTCCCGTAGGAGGCCTTTGTATGAGATTGTATCAGCAGACATGGTCCTGCTAACCACGGTTCTTCCAGCTCTGACGGAACAAGTCCTCAGAGAGTTGTTACAACAAAGACTTTATTTGCTGTACACCGGAAAACACCGGTGTTTAAGCATCCTTGAAACTCTTGGGGAAACTCTTAGACAAAGTCACAAAAGTGGTGTTGCTCAAAGTGTTCTCATCTGTGCTGGAGACCCTTGAGTTTTGGGAGTGATGCAGAGCAGCTGTTCTAAGGTGATGAAGCAGCCTAGTTTTCTCTCCAGATTGTGCTATGAGATAGGTGATTTGTACTGGAGGTTTCCTTGGTGTAAAATAAAACAGATATGTTGGGCTTTACATACGTGGTTTAAGATTTCTGTCTAAACTTGATTCTGCTGTTGTACAGGGAAGTGGGTTCATTGGCTTCTGTCAGCTGTAGATAAAATTCAGTGAAGGAAATGGTGGGAGCCTCCTCCCAGAGCTTGTGGAAGTCTGAGGTGTCTCCAGGGCTCTGAGAGCTGGGGCCTGGCTGTGGCCCTAAAGCCAGCTCGGGGTGTCACTGCTGGGGTTGGTGCGGCCTTGCAAGGGCAAGACTTTCCGAAGAGCTCAGCTCCTGCCGCCCAGCGCTGTGCCCTCCTGGGACACGTGCCCATCTCAGACCAGGCACCTTCCCTGGCCGAGCTGGCCTCCGAGCCCCGGGGGTGTCCGATGGGGCCCGCGCCGCCCGGCCTGGCGCGGGTTCCTCGCTTTCTGCACCCTTGGCAGCACAGCGCGGCTGTGCTGGGGCTGGGGGTGGTGGAGGGCCCCTGGTGTTCTGGCTCTGGTGATGATGGCTGAGTGCAGCAGCCCTCCCTCTTCCTTTCTATGCACCAAAGTGCTTTACAAAACCTGCGTCCAATTTTTTTCCCCCTCAATTTTTAAGTCAGGGAAGAATAAGGCTGGCAGTGAATGGTCTGTATGTTTTATTTATTGTAAGATCGAGCAGAAGTTCAGGTAGCTGGCATCTTCTTCCTGCCTCTAACCATTCCATGTGGGAAGGGGTTGGTCTGGGGTAGGGGAGCAACCAGAGGATGTGGAATTGAGGCGTGTTTGGGCTGTGTTTGTAGACAATTGGGATTTCAATTGCTTGAACCATGCCAGGCCTTGGGCTCTTCAGCCACCAGCTGCCTCTGGGCTCCTGAGTCCTGGGGTTTGATGTTTTCAACCCCTTTATTACAGAAGCAGGGAGCAGCTTTGAAGTTTTACTTCAAATTTTAGGTCAGCAAGTAAAGTTTTATTAAAAATTCCCCCATGAGCGCCGTGCACGCCTCTTGAAAGTTGTGATTTTGCCCAGCTAAAGGTCGTTCCTTTCACTCACAATCTCCACAGCGGGGGGTGGGGGGCGGGGGTCCCGCCGTGCGGCTAATGGCGGCCGCGCGTGGGGCGGGAGCGGGGCCGCGCGTGGGCAGTGGCCGGGCGGGGGGCGGGGCCGCCCAGCCACGCACGTGCGCTACGTGCGGCGCCTGCTGCTGCGGCGGGCCGCCCCTCCCCCCGCCTCGAGCACCGCGGGGGGATGGGGGCGCCGTGCCCCACCACGACCCCAGCTCGTCCCGGTTAACGGGGAAGGGCAGCGTCACCGTGCGCCCCGCAGGGTGGAGGGGAGCGCTGCTAACGGCCGGGGCGGGGGGGAGGGCCAGTCACCGTGTTCCCCGGGGCGGAGGGGAGCCCCTTATCCCCGTTAACGGCGGGGGGGGTGTGGAGTCTCCCCGCGCTGCCCCGGGGCAGGCGGAGGGGCACACACACCCCCCCACCCCAGGCGAATGCGGCCGCGGAACAAAGGGGCCGAGCCGGGGCCGGCGGGGCTCGCGGCGGCCGCGCGGGGCCGGGCCCAGACAATGCGTCCGCGCGGAGCCGCGCGGCCCCGCCCCTCCTGTGACGCGAAGGCGGCGCAGCCAATGGCGGTGTGCGGAGAGGCTCTTTAAAAAAAGAAGCGCCGGTCGGCGGTGGCTGTCAGCTGTGGCGGATCCCTCCGCGCATGTAAACAGAGCTCGGCGGAGCCGGCGACCCATGTGCTGCTGGCCCGGGCAGCGGCGGCCGAGGGGACTGTGTTCTGCCGGACCGCAGGGGGCGGCCTCGCGGCGGGACGGCCCGGCCGGGGAGCGGGCGCGGGGCTGAGGGACCTCCCCGAACCAGCGGTGCTGGGGGGAGCGGCCGGGCGCGGGGCGAGCGGCGAGGGGCCGCGCACAAAGGCGGCCGGGCGCGGGAGGGGGGACGACGCTGGGCCGGGTGAGGTCCCGGGCAGCGCTAGCGAGTGGCTGTGCGGGGCCTCAGTCCCTGCTGGCCCCTCGGGGCCGAGCCCTGGGAGTGGGGCCGGCCGCTGGCCGGGGCGAGCTGCGGCTCCCGTGTGTGCGCGTGTCCACCCCCCCCAGCGGCCGCCGGGTGGTGCGGGGAGCGCTGCCCTCCCGGTGCCACCGGGCCCTCCGCGGGGTCCGGCCCCCGCGCCCCCTCACAAAGGCGCGTGACAGGGCGGGGCGGCCGCCGCCCCCTCCCCCCGCCCAGGCCGGGGCGGACTCTTTTTCTCTCGCGCTCTCGCTCCTTGCCCCCACCCCCCCGCCCCCCCTGCCGGCGGAGGCGCACGTCCCGTTCCAGCGGCGCTCGGCGGCCCAGCGGCTGTTGCGGGATTGTTCGGAGCGGCGGCGGCGGCGGAGCGGTGGCGAGCGGCCCCCGGCCGGGCCATGGCCGAGTTCCTGCCCCCGCCCGAGTGCCCCGTCTTCGAGCCCAGCTGGGAGGAGTTCGCCGACCCCTTCGCCTTCATCCACAAGATCCGGCCCATCGCCGAGCAGACCGGCATCTGCAAGGTGCGGCCGCCGCCGGTGAGTGCCCGCATGGCGCCGCCGGGGAACGGCCTTTGTGTGGCGGCCCGGCCGGCCTGCACAGGCGGCCGGCCGCCGCTTTCCCCCGCCCCGGGCCGGCGGCCGCGCCGGTGACCCCCGGGCAGGCGGGGCCGCCGCCGCTCTGAAGTTTGGAGCCCCCCGGGCCGAGGCCGCGGGGCTGGAGGGGCGCCCGTCCCCTCCCGCAAAGTCGCTCCCCAAGTGCCGGAGTTGCCCGGTAGGAAAGTCAGGCGGAGCGGGGGAGCGGCCGCCCCGGCCCCGCCGCGCTCCCGGCCCCGCCGCGCTCCCCGTCCCGCCGCTCGGCCCCCGGCGCTCGGAGCTGGCCGGAGGGGGGGGCGGCCCCCGTGCGAGCCCCGCGGGAGGCAGCGGCTGGGTGTTGCCCTCCATGTTGGCATTGTGGTGGCGGGGGGCGGCGGGGGCTCTCGCCGCCCGCCCCGGGCCTGCCCCGGGCCCGGCGCAGCTCTGGCACAGGTAACTTCCTTCCCCAAGTTGGACAACACCAAACTCCGCGGCTGCGAGTTCGGCTGGTGCCTTTGCGAGCCGAATCCCAGGCAGACATGGCCACCATTTTAGAATGCAATACACAGTGGGAAGAGTAATAGGCCTTCATCCTCCTCCTCATCATCTCGAGTGATGGTGTAGCGAGCTCAAAATTGGGGTGTGAATTCTGATTTCCCTTTGTTGGTCGACTCGATTTACTGAGAAATGGTGTAGAGAAATCTTAGAACCGTAGTTTGTGTAGTCATAATTGTTAGTTTGTTTAAAGGTATAAACAGCCGCGCTGGTGAGGAGAGGGGCTTCTTGGAGTGAAAACCGAATTAACAAGCGTGCGTGAATCGTCTTTATTTCAAGTGAATCACTCTCTCTCGAAGTGGAGGGTGGCGCAGGACCCGGGTGGTGTGGCTGGCTTGAGGTAGTGAATGTGGCGGCAACAACTAGAATGCTAAACAGGGACCGAGAGCTTTAAATCTCACCCAGCAAGAGGTGAAGCTGACAAACAATTCTGCAGAGTTAAGTTTTGTGAGCGAGACTTTGAGTTCAAAGAAATAATGTTCAGAAACACATGCTCTTCAGTTTCATGTTTTGATCATTGCTGGGACTCCCATTAGTAACCATCCCTATCCTTTTCGTTCTGAATTAAAATAGAAGTAACTCGACACATTACTGTCTGAGACGGTAGAAATGTTTGTAGCAGACTGAATAATGCAAATCTCATCGGAGAGGAAGATGTTTCTGTCCTGTGGAGGAAGAGTCCCGGTTTGCAGTGGTACGAAGGCAGACAAGAACGCTCTTGAATGCGTATCTAGGTACAATACGCCAGTGCCCCTTGTTGCGTGGTGTAGCCAAATGTGACACAGCCAAGGGGGTAAGATGGTTTTCATTATATAGTCAATGTTGAACTTGTGTAGTATTTTTGTGTAGAATAATCATCTTAGGCTGTATATTGTCAACAGGATTTCAGCAACTGTGAGCAGAACAGAATTTTTATGAAGGTTTTTTCTTCTGATTTGTGATTTGTTTTGAATAGACATTATCTATGTTTCTTGGCTGCTTGGGCTTTTTACACAAACGCTCTAATAAAGGCTTCTCATAAACTATCTGTTAGAGACTCATAAACAAATAGCTCTCCTAAGGAGTGAGTTAGTTATTACAAGTGCATTTTCGGCACACTCTCATCCTCACTAAAGAGCCAATACCTGTCTGTATTTGTGGTCGTGCGTTTCACTGAACGTATTTAGAAGTAGGAGGAAAACAGTAGGAGCTGCTGAGGGCTGAACACCTCATACTTGCATGGGGCCTGGCCTTCCTGAGAGCTTTGCTACCACGGCTCTTATCTACCCAGATAATTACTTGGATGACTTGTGCAAGTGCAGTTGCTCGTTCACCAGCTGAGAGCATAGAGGGAGCCCTTCCAAATCTACCAGAAAAAGCCTTGAAGTTGACGTAGTTCCTGGCCTTCCTCCTGAAAACAGGAGACGCAATGAATATTCAGTTATTGTTCTCTTCTGTGTAATCCAGTGGTTTATAATGCTGTGAGCTACAAACTATATCGGCCTTTTCACAAAATCATATATGTTCCGACCAAATGTATTGTTTAGTGACAGACGAGGTTTGAAATCTTCATGCATCCAAGCAAAGCTTTTGCCTGTGTTCTTAGTCCGGTACGTGCTGGTAAGCAGGTAGGCAGCACCGTGAACTGTCAGGATCTGCGTTGAAAAAGGAATTAAAAACTTGATTGCTGGGCTTGCATTACTTTAGCTTAAACTCTACTGGGTAATTATCAGCGGGTGAATTTGTGCTTGTGTGTCTGAACTGCAATATGGAATAATGTTGCGACTGGTGGTGCCCAGCTGTAGCTTCACAATGTGACTCATGAAGAAGCCCTTACTCCTAAGCTAGCTTTGATGTTTCAGCACCCGACCAGGAGGAGGAGAGCTCCCTGCTCTCTGAGGGACCAGGGTCAACTCGGTCTCTGGTGCCTTTGTGCTAGCATTAGCTGGGCGTGAGGGAAGCCTGGAGAAACCCACAGCTGTGGTGGCTTCTCTTGTGTGGCAGGTTTGGAGGACACTGAACTGTGTTGTGAGTGGGGTATTGAGGTGTCGGATGTACTGTAGACATCCGGGGGAAGATCGTGGTTTTGGGGTGATTGTTGCATGTTCAGGGGGTGAAAGAACGGCCAGGAATATAACGGGAGGTATAATTTCTGCACAGCAGTTTCCAGTTGAGCGCTCAAAAGAAGCTTTCTTCTCTTCATTCTGGTTCAGTTTGTTCCAGTCGTCACTGATGACTTAGTTTTGCTCTTACTTGGGTGGTTCTGGGATACTGCGATGACTGTCTTATAGAGGGTGCAACAATAACCACATTCACTGTTTTGTATGACATGGGAGAGCAAAGTGAAGGCTTTTTGTCAACAGTCTTGAGCGTAAGTAGACAGTCCCGTTGGCAGCAAAGTGTTCAGGTGAGATACCGGGCTTTACCAGCGGTGGTTGCTTCAGGTAGTTAATGTGCTATGTAAATTAGAGATGCTTTGGCTCCTTGCTGCTGAACTGAACGCAGGGGACTAGATGCAGAAAAGTGGGTGGTGTAAAACTTCTTTGCAGTCCATTGCGTGCGGTGTTGTAGTTAGGGTTTTCTCCTGTGAACTGAAAACATAAGTTATGATTTCTTTACATTGTAATGTGGAACAGTGGTTTATTCTGAAACTTGGCACATCAGGTGGTGGCCTTATGTTCTGGAAGATTTTATGATAGCTCTGTAAATTATTGGGGAGGAATGAAATGAAGTATTGCTTGAGAATGGCATCAGTATTATTTGAAGGAGGTAGTTAATAGTAATTAATGAAAGCAAACAGTCTAATAAATTTGAAGTCCAGCCTCAAGAATGAAAGGTAAAACGTAGAGCATCTGATACCATTCCTGCCCCGAGTCGTTCTTGGGAATGGATTCTTCCTTCCACTTCATTGTGTAGTCGCTTTACTGCCATGAAGAAATAGGTAATAACAATTACTTAAGCCTTACTTACCATAGTAAACTGTTTCAAAATACACAATATTGTACAATATACTCGAAACATTATAATTTCCCCATGGCCAAACATTAAAATTAAGACAGTTCAGGGTAAATTTCATTGCTTTAAATAATGTGAATATCAAGAAGTACAGTTAAGGCCTCCAAGTAACCTTAAGTCTGCCCTGATAAAACTAAGTGTTTTAAGATTAGAAAGTCTGTGAAATCTTGAATTGACACTGGAGTTCTCTAAGCTGTTGACTTATGTTTTCCAGTGAATCCTGGAATACTGGGAAATTTTAAAGAGGGCAGGAGGAATTAACTTCATTCTGGGTTTAAATTCCTTATGGGCGCAGAAGTTGTTTGCTGCATCACACTCCAGGGTAGAGGAAAGGCTGATACAGTCCTGACTAGGAACTCGAAAGGTGGTAGGATGAAATGTGATTGTATGAAAACTGGCCATGCCAAATTAGTTTTATTGTTTTCTATGAGACTGTATTTGGTTAAATCAGTTGTGTTGTCGTGATCTGAGATCTATAAATTAATCAAGTGTGTTTCAGTATTCTAATTGTAATAATTGTTATTGTGCAAAATTGATACGCTGAAGGAATCACAAATTATTTGACCTATTAATGAGAATTTGTAATGAAGGATGTGTTTCTAATGGTCTTTCAGAACCTCAAGCCGAGGGTATCTAATTTTCATTGAAAGTCTAGAAGAACAAAAGGAATTACTCCATGTAGCTCACAGGTTTACGGCGGGTAGCTCATTGTTACAGAGGGATCCTGATTGCCTAATAAATGATGGATGTTATGAAACAGTAATCGCTTAAGTGAGGCTCAATGTGAGGTTGTACTTTTAGGAACAAAGGAACATAGGTCAGCCTTAGAGGAGAGAGGATTATAGAAAAAGAACTGTGGAGCCTTGTGGAAGCCAGTGTAATAGAGGAATGGATGCTTTGGCTGAACCGGTGAATGCAGCTCTTGAGGTTCTTGGTGAAAAATGGCATGAATTTATCTCTGTGGTAGCTTGAGAGCAGACAACACTGCATTCAGAGTACTGCGCTTGCTTGAGAAGTTTTAAAAAATTTGACAACTAGAGAGGATATGGAGAAGTGTCGAGAAAGTTCTGCACGTGAAGGAATGAATTTTGAAAAATTTAACCTTAACAAAGCTCGAGTGGTGAAACCCAAAGCACAGGGCTTCCAAGAACTGAAGCCGCTGCTCCGGGGACGTATTTTCAGGAGTAATGTTGATTTAAACAGTGTCTGTTCGGGCTGCTCATTCAGCTGCTTGCTTGACTTCTTTTCTTTTTCTCCATAAAAATGAAAATAAGTCACAAAGCAAACCAAAACCCCTTCATTAAACTATGGACTAAAACCAGTTCACTTCTGGAGGGACTTTGTTGAGGCTTCTGGGAATCTCCTGGTGCTGGAGTTGTAAAACATACCTCAGCTAAACCAGGAGTTAATGCAGAGAATTGTTATACTTAGGCCTGACCCAGCAGTTGGTGTTATCAAATCCCTCTGATTTGATAATATACAGAGACACAGTCAGTTGATTTTTATCAAAAAGAAAACAGAGAGATAACTCAATTACAGTACATAAGTGAGCTTCATAGGGAGAAAAATCATAGGTACTGCGTCGTTTGTCAGTCGCGACGAGAAGGGCTGGAGCCGCTGGTTCCTGTTCAGCATAAGCCAGATTCACTTGAGTTAGATGTCAGGGTGTGCATTTGTACCTGTGAAGGTGATCGGCTGTCAGGGAAAGAACGGAGGGTGGGGTGGGGGGTGGATTTGCCCCTTTCTGGCACTTTGGGATCAAGAATGGGTGGCTTTTTGAGAAGAGATGTTTTAGTGCTGAGGTTCCTATTCACATGCTGTCCAATTCTTGTGTGGAGAAAATCATATCAGCCACCGAAGCTTGTGAGGAAACATTTACTTTAAATGAAGAATTTGCTGTATTCAATACAGGGTTGTACAGTGAAATTAGGTAAATTCAGAGTAGATTATTTACTGGTCTCCTCTGATCTGTAGTTATCAGGAAAATATGAGAAAAAGGACTGTTATTTTACTAATGGCAGCTGCCATGTGTGGCACTGCTGCGGTCACCAGCGGTTATGGTTTCTGCTCTTCAGAACCACTGAAACATTGGAGTGTGCTTAAAGGGTGATGAGAATATCCTCTCCTTGACTCAGTCTCTTCCAGTGAGGGGTTTTAAACACTCTGCTCAGCTCATGGAGAATTTGAGATTAAACAATTTGGTCTGGAACACTATATGGGGAAATAGTAGCAGCAGGTTTGGGGAGTTCTTATAGTTTTTTGTTTGCTTAACTTGAGATAAGCAGTGTCAGTTAGCTAAAAGCTGAAATTAGAGTTTCAGACTAAACGCAACTCCCTTTCCCAGTATTGAAACTAAAGCTGCTAGTGAATGAAGCTAACTTATGCCTGCGTATCCTTTAGGATGTGCTTTCTCTCAAGCCCAAACTACTGGGTGAGATCTGGGGAGTGCTGCGTGCGTGTTCAGGAGACCAGGCTGTGTTTTTAAAAGCCAGTGAGAACTGGGATTGTACAGCCTGCGACCCTTATACGTGTCTGAGTAAATGCTCTTCACTGAAAGTAGGTGCTTTACAAGTGAAAATGGATCTGAGCAGCTCGAGTGGAGGGTGTTGCCCATAGCTGGGACAGCAGGCCGTGGCCCTTGCAGTGGCAGAAGCTGCGGGAGAATCCCCCTGGCAGGGGCAGAGCCCTGGCCAGCTGAGGCTCCGCGGCTGCCGAAGGATGGAGCCAGCAGCATCATCCATTGCTGGTCCCCTTCTGCGCTGGGATGGCTGTTAAATTCAGATCTTGCCTTAATCCAAGTTACATTGTGATTGAAAATCCAGGTTTGAAAGCTGTTGGTTACAGATCTGAAGAGGGCACAGACTGTGCCTGAAGACTTGAGATGGGAGAGCCCAGAAACGGCCGTCTGCACCGCTCACCAGTTGGATGTCCTGTGGGAATGTGCTGTGGGGTCAGACCAAAGGTCCACGGTACTGCTCTTGAGCGGAGATGGCAGCAGCTCTTGGGGCCGGGGGCCCTCGGCCGCTGACAGCAGCCTCTGGTCCCAGGAGTGATGGGCACCCTGCTTCAAGGTCTAGGTCAGTGCCTTGGAGGTGAATCAGTGATCTCTGATGCGCTGCAAGTGCACGGACCCCAACGCGCCATGCATCGCCAGCTGTTTGCACAGTGCTGCTGGTGCGTTGCTTATTCTCACCTGGTGCTGCCAGAGCCTCTGTATCTGTTCCTTGCGTGCAGTCGCCTCCATGGAGTTCTAGGAAACTGTGTATAAACCCCGCTAGCTATCTTGTGTTGATGTTCAAACACTACATATAGTTTCCATCCTCTACCTTTTGGCTCCCAAGGAGCAGCTGGCTCTGACACTTGAGAATCATCTCCAGTTTACCTAAGCTTTTATTTCTCTCCAAGTTCAGAGCTGGCACAGAAACGTTGGGATCTAGAGAGGTGGCTCCCATTGCAAGCTCATCTTTGGCTGTGGTTCTCAGGTGGGAAGGATTTGTTGTGTGTGTTCTCCTTTGCTAGTCTGCAATACATAACAGAGCCCAATTTTGTCTCAAATGAGAAATATTCCGCCAAGCTTACGTTACTGAAGGTGTAAGGTGTGTTACTGCACTGGGGGCCTCTTCTTAGCAAGGAGGAATTAAATGTTTTTGGGAAAATCACCTACGTTCAAACTGACCAAGCAAGGACCGTGTCACCACAAACTAGGTTATATGGTGATTGGAGTTACCAGTTACTGTTAGCCTTTTAGCAGGGTCAGAGAGGGCTTAGTTCCTCTTCAGGAGGAAGCTTTGTGGATGACCCACTGACTGCTGGGCTGAGAAATGGTGGTGCATATCAGTTTGGCAAAGATTCTGCCATCCAAGATTCTTTTGAGTGTGTTTTTAATGTAGTCATAAAACCTTGAGACTAAAAGGGACCTCCTGAGTCACCGAGTCTGCTCCCTCCCTCTCAGAGGCAGCAATCACGTAACACCTTTGCAAAAACAAGATCATAGATCTGGGAACAAAGAATGTAGGTCACGCTCACAGGGTGGGCATCCTGGGAAGCAGTGAATTGCTATAGTTAACTGAATGAATATGTGTTTCTCTGGCAAGAATTGCTAAGGTATTCTTTTGGATCTTACTATGAGATGCTGTCTAGCAAAATAATGAAAGTGACATCTTTTTTTTGTGTCTGACATTGGAGAGATCGCAACTAAAAAGCTGCTTCCAGTTTTCAAAAGATGTTGAAAAATAGGAGAGGTTTCAGAAGAAAGCCTGAGGAAAATCTTTATTTGTGGGGCTGGGAAGCTGGTCCTGTAAAGAGAAGAAAAAAAGATGTTTGTTTATTGAAAAATATCTTGAAACATTGCTTCCAGGGAGCATTCATGAGTAGCTTCTTGGACGGTAAACAAACAAGATATTTGGTTAAAAATGAGATGGGGATAAGGGAAAAAGAAAAGCTGAAGCTAACTAACTTGTAGAACAGCTTACCATGACAGTGGTAATTTCTTGTTCGCTTGAATTCAAGGAGAGGGGGTGGTGGCTAAATTTTAATTAGAGAGTGAGTTTGGATGAGGTGCAGGGCTTACCAGCTGAAATTATATGAAGCCTGCCATTGCTGCAACAACGAATCTGGAAGGAGGAACGTAGAAATAGTACGGAAATAGTTCTCCTGACTATTTGTCAGGAGTAATGCAAACTATTTGTAGTTTGCATTACTACTTGAAATGTTAATGTGATTCTGAGAGCATGCCTTCTGCACAGCTAGATTTGTCTATAAAGTTTATAGAAAAGTTTGAAATTCTGATGACAGTCTGGTTTTTTGCATGGATTTGTATTCAGGTTTACGCTGCTAGGTCTGGTTTACAAATGCATGCTCTCATAGGCAAATGATTTTGCATGTCTCTTGCAGGCTTCTAACAACCATGTGTGGGCAGTAGAAAGCAACAAAGTCAGATGAAGCACCTGGGCAGTGTAAAAACTCCTGATTTTTTTAGGAAATTCAGGTTTTCTTTTTGCGTATCCTTAATCTTAGTGTTTAGCATGGTTGTTGAAAGAAACTTAAATTTATCTTTTGGAACTTTCTTTTTAAAAAGGAGGGGGGGAAATTCAGACCAGTTGCTTTTGAGGACTTTGCAAGTGCACGCTGGATGGAAATGGCTAGCCTCACAGATTTCCCAGACACAAATTTAAGGGAAGTGGGCCCACAGAGTTGGTTTGTGTGTGCTCTTTTCTTCCACAGCAGACCTCATCATGCGGATCAGCAGATTTGCAGAATTAGCCTTGCCACGAAAAAGCTCCCTCTCGTGGTGCTGCAGCATTTCCTAGGTGCATAAAGGCATTTCTTTCGAAACATACATGTCTCTTAATACTCCCTTTAATGAACATTGCATTTATCTTAGTAAGTTGTGCTTCAAAATGTATGCAAGCTTCTTGTTGAGTAAATAATATTGAAGAAGGGTCAAAACCATCTTGTTTAGGAGTTGAGGAACTTGCCGTACACTGGAATATAAGACGATAAATTTTATTCTCATTGGTTATATGGACTTTTAGTAGTTCAGATGCTCCAGAGTGAACTGTTTGTGACTTTGAAATGAATTGATGACAGTCAGGATGGCCTGTTTAGTACATCTGCTGTAATTTGTCCAAATGGTGAATGGCTCCGTGTCTGTAACTGTGACTAATGTCATATGAAACATTTTGTGATAAATGGGATGTGCAGTAGTGTGTTTCTAAAGTCAGAAGTCTTTTTATCATGATCTAGTATGACCTATTACGTAGCATGCATTTCCCTCAGCTCTACCTGCTTAAAAATATTGAAAGCCAGTGTAAATCCCTGGTATCTCTCATTAAGCCAATTTACCATATCTCAACAGAAGTTCTTGCAATGACTTTCTCCTTGTTAAACACTTTTAAGGCTGTTAATTTTTTGTTTCTAGTTGATGGACCCATCTGCCTGATAGGCTGAAAGTCCTGTATCAAATAGATCAAGTTTCTAAAGCTTCTCTTTGTAAAACAGCTGATGTACTGTCAAAGTGCTCTGGTGTGTGTATTGCTCATTCGGTATCATTAAACTTAAACTGCAGAAAATACCTGTTTTAGAAGCCTGTGTTGTCAGGAGTCTTGTTATTTTTTCTGATGAACTAGATAAGTAGTGATTTGCTAGAGCAGGTGTCTTTCGGCTGAAAAGGAAAGTATTTCCCAAAACGTATGCCAGTCAGTAATAAGGAAGAGATATATGGAGCTAATCAGCTCTGTCCTTGGGACCCTTGTATCTCTATTTTTTTAAGACTGAGCATGAGCTGGAACCTGTAGGAACAGGTAGGAATCCGGTTCCTCCTGTTGTGCCCCAGTGGCACGCAGGCTTTCCTCTGGGCTCCTCCCCAGAGCAGCAGACTGTGCCAGGGGACATGTGGCCCAACCTGAAGTCTCCTGCGCTGTTCTTTCCCTTCTTCGGCTTTACTGACGGTCTGCCAGTAATTTATCTGCAAGCGATAGCCCTGAAGCACAGCATCAGGCTCAGAAACAGTGTTAGAGGTAGTGTTATTGCCTGTGTGAGCTGAATTCTTGCTCCCATTCTTTTTATTCCTCTTTCTTGTCCTCTGCAGATCTACAGGACCCTGTTCTAGGGTAATGCATGGCTTGGAGACAGCCTTGTCTTATTGCTTAGCTAAGCAGTTAGTCAGCACATGCCTCTTTGTTTTCGTTTACCCTCTCAGCCTAAGCAGATTGCTTAGGGTCTTACAGCTCTCCCTTCGGCAATTTAATTTGGTCCCCAGAATGTCCCATGGGTGTTCTGTGTGTCATTGCAACTGTGTGTCCTCTCCTGGTTTGGTTGCCGTTCTTCTGTCCTCACATACAGAGCAAACTCCAGACTTGTGCCTAATGATGTGACCAGTCGGTTCTGCTTGAAAGTGAGATTTGCTGTGTGAAGTACCACACTTCAAGTCTTGCCCTAAATGTTCCCGGTCATGTTTCTCATCTTACAGCTTGGGAGCCATCAGATACCAGGACGCTACAGAAGAATGTCAGATGTTTTCTTTGTCAGACTTGGAATTTTCATTGCAGTTGGTGCTCTGGCAAACAAAAATGTAGCGTAATTTTATCTAGTTGTTCAAGAACACCATGTCATTGGACACCAGTCTTAGTCTTGCGGTTAAAAGAACAAAAATGAACTAGCAATCTACGCATGTCCCGCTGGTTGAGGATTGACCATCCTCTTGATCGTTTGCCATCCTGACCCCCCTGTTGTCGTCTAATTTCCAGTTCAAATTTTAATTTCAACCTGGCCTTGCCAAGTTTTGATGTCCTGAAAATGCCTTGTAGGATCAGAAAACTCCTATTACTAATTTAGAGGTCTGGATTAGTCAGTTTAGTAAAACATAGACAGGCATCTCCCTTTGCTCTTCAGGCTTTCCACGCTCTCGCTGACTCTTGTATCCCTCCTCTCCAGTTGTGAAAATACCAGGTTCTGCCGTGGGCTTGCTCCAGGGACAGGGTGGGGTTGTCACAATACAGAATTGAGCCTGGAGGTTTGTGTGTCAGCTAACTGCTGTGCAAATCCTGTATGGTTGTTTTTGACACTAGTTAGTTTAGCATGTGTGCTAAAATAACAAATACTCTGCTCGTGATGCTGATCTTATTAAAGTTTCCCTAATCTACGGGCATTAAGGAAACATTGTTCTTTTCCCTGGTAGAAAGCTCTTGTCTTACTCCACTACCAGTAGCTCTGGTGCACATTATCTTCATTCTGTAATTAGTGATAATAAGATAGTTTTGTATGTACTAAATTAATGTCAAGTTTGAATCAAATCTAATTTGGTTTATTGAAGCTGTGTATTGCCAAACCGACCGCATGTGATAGATGCCAGATATTGAAAAGATAAAATTGCTTTATGGTTGTATTTATAAATAACACTACCAGTTTGCAGGTATTTTGACAAAGTAGTAATAGTCTTTTTTTAATTGGTCATATTCCAGCTGTTCCTGAATGTTTGCGGACAAGGAATTAAGAAAAGAAGCTTTTTTCCCTGTTTTTTAGTGCAGCTGCTGTTTGATTTGGAGACCAGCATTTATGAATGCTAACTGATGTGTTTGTCCTTCAGGAGCGTTTAAAGTCTCTGCTATCAAGTGTTAGCCATCCCGGTGGAGGCAGGCGTTACGGTTTGGATCACGGTTTACAAAACTTCGCTTTGTTCTGTTTTGCGTGCTCACGTACCGAATGCACTAATAGCAGCGATGCCCTATCTCAGCGTTGTAACTGAGTTTCTCTCCCGTTTGAAGCGCTGCGTGGGTTTGACTTGCGTGGCGGCAGCTTGCAGGGAGTTCTCCTCCTGCTCTCTGGCAGACACAGCCCTTGGCTGTTGTGGTTCTCATTTGGGAATGGGCTTGGGCAGGGGACGGTTGTGGTGAAACCAGGGTGATAGCCTGAGCCATGCCCTGACGCGCCCCGCGTCGGCAGGGAGAAGATGGACTGACTCTGCGTGCAACTCAGGGCTCGTCTTTGAGGACAGGTCCTTAGTCTCCAAATGTCATTTATTTCACAGTTTCAATATCTGTCTCTTTTAAAAAGGCACAATGAAATATTTAAAGGGTGAACAATGAGATTGGCAGGAGTTAACTCAGGTTATTTAATTTTTCCCTGCTTTCTAGGCTTGTTCAACAAGAAGTAATTTGGAAACAAAAGTAGAGGCATAGTGGGGTGCGATGGCTGGCAGGTTGGGATGCAGCCCTCGCCTGCGGGGAGGTGCTGTGCAGCCACCGTGCTGCGACCCTGCCGTGTGCCAGAGGGACATGTGCTGTGCTGCTTGGGCTGAGGAGGGCTTGGAAGCCACGGAGACCTCTTCTGTGCTTCGGGCTTACCTGGCTTTTGATGGCATATAGGGAAGCTTCCTTCATTTTCCTGGTCTTTTGATGAAACTCTTCTGTTTTTTCCAGGACTGGCAGCCTCCATTTGCATGTGATGTCGACAAGCTTCACTTTACACCGAGGATCCAGAGGCTCAATGAATTAGAGGTACACTGTAAAGCTGAACATTGCTTCTGCTCCAAAACATTGAAATATTTTTTTGAGAGGTGATGTTTTCCAGTGGATTGACCTTGAGCTGTGTTTGACTTGAGCTGACAGCACTCAGGACCTCTGAACGTTAGTTTTTAATTAGCACAGAAATTCATCTGTCTCAGAACCTAGTTAAAAACATACCAAGCATAAAAAGTAAAGTTAATGCTCATTAAAGGAACATAATTCAGGCGTTTTTCCACACAGAGGTGCTTGTAAGTGGTTAAACTCAAATTCTAAAGTGCCGTAGATGAAACATTTACAGAGTGCTTTAAAAATAACAAGCCGTTTGGAAGGAACAATTAGAAAATCTGGATTCAGTTGGTGCAAAATTTGCTGTTTGCAAGCACTTTCATTCACTGCTTTCATGAACTCAGACTAGAAGGGGGGAGTGGCAAGGAGTCCTGGTTAGCTCGCTCCTGGTACAAATCGGAATGACGGCGACTCTTTGCCTGCCTGATTTTTCCCATGGTGCTGGCTTTCTAAAGTCCTGATGGGGTTGTGCCAGGGTAAGGCCTCGAATGCTAAAAAAAAAAAAGAGAGATTTGTGTGGGTGCAAGCTGGGTCAGAGCTCTTGCTGTAGTTTTGGGGGCAAGCTAGTCTGAATAGATGTGGCCATTTTTTTACCTTAAGAATAGAAAACTGTGGTAACGATGAAATGCTTCAAAATTAGTCTAAGCCACTACTCTTTAACACAGTAACAGTCCAATTATCTTACTGGGTGAATTGCTGTGCAAACAGACTCGTTGGCTTTCCCTGCCCTGACCAGTTTATATCCATAGAAATGAAATAAATGCAGCTGGGAGTGAAAAGGGCTAACAAACCCCCGCCTTTTTTGGTGTGGTTTTTTGGGGGTGGGTTTGTTTGTTTGCTTGGGGTTTTTTTTGTAATAAACAAAAAACATTGGTTTATTTTTGATTTATTATAAATAATAACTATTACATATATTAGAGTAATAAATGTAATAAATCCTAGCAACACAGTTCAGGTTGTTTTTAAGCGGTAATAATTCATAACTCATTGCTTGTCTGTTCTCAGAAAGTACTTTTCTAAATGCAGTAGAAGTTAACAAAATTGACTTGAGGAAAGACTGGAGTTTTCTGTATGGTTTTTTTTTCCCACATATGAGAGTGAAAAATGCAAAATTATACTTGCTGAGGCTGCAACATTATAAACACTGGGATACAAGAGCTCAATCTGCATTTAGGATGCAGTTGGTTGGGTTTTTTTCTCTTTCAGGCCCAAACTCGTGTAAAGCTGAATTTTCTGGACCAGATTGCAAAGTTTTGGGAGCTTCAAGGATGCACCCTGAAAATTCCACATGTGGAGAGGAAGATCTTGGATTTATTTCAGCTTAACAGAGTAAGACTGTTACAAGGGAGGAACTTTTCCTGAAAAGATGATGTGTTATCTCAGTTTCTGGGATGCTATCACAGTTGTTCAAGGGACATTACGGGGTATATCTAAGCTGGGAAAAGTATTACTTTGTTTAAACTAACATAGCTAATGTGGGCAGAATAGTATAAAACACAATGCTGTGGGAGTTCCCATGTGAGCTAGGAGATCAAATAAAATTTCCAGCTCTTCTTTAAAGTTGAATTTGGATGCAAACTGGTTGAGAATAAACCTAGGCTTAGCTGAAGGAAGCTTCTGAACAATGACAGCAGTGAGAAGAACATTCTTCCATGAGAAATAAGGGAGAAAAAAAATCCAAGTACTCTTAGGATGAAGTTTGTTAAACTTCTGGAGAAATGTATGTATTCTGATAGCAGGGGATGGGATTCACTGACCCCAAGGATGTGTTCCCTCTGTTTCTTTATGTTTAGGTTAGTTTTTATTTGGTTGATTTTGAGCCTATTTCATAGTACTTCTTCCAGTGAGAAGAACTGTTTGTTCTGTGCTAGAAAGTCATGTTGGAATACAAACTAGCGGTGTGACAAACCACAGCCAGACAGATTCTCAAAAGTAGGCTGAATTACTGTTTGGTCATTTAATAAAGGTGCTGACTTGATCGTAAAGTAGTTCAACAAGTTTACTCTTTCTGAATAGGTTCTATGTTATGTGTTCCAGTTACAGCTTTAAAACAACTCTCATGTTTTGGCTTAGGTTCTTTTGGTTGTTGGGGTTTGGTTTTTTTTTTCTTGTTTTGGTTTTGTTTGTTCTTTAAACCTATGTTTTTCTGGTTTAAAATAGCAATTGTGGTGTTGTCTTCTAAACTAGCAGTGCTTTCCTTAAATGCTGATAATTTTAGTGTTAAATATATGACCATTTTGGTTTCACTTTTTAGCTAGTTGCAGAAGAAGGAGGATTTGATGTAGTTTGCAAGGAGAGAAAATGGACCAAAATAGCCACTAGGATGGGATTTGCTCCTGGCAAAGCCGTGGGTTCGCACATCCGTGCACATTACGAGCGCATTCTCTATCCTTACAACTTATTCCAGTCTGGAGCGAGCCTATTGGTAAGCTATATTGAAGCTAACTGAAGCCCAATTAATTTAGCAGCGAGCCTGTTGTGTTTTACTTACTGATGGAATGTTTCCAAAGACTGCATTTTATGCTTTATGGCGTGCAGGTGACAAGACGCGATCTGTGGCGTTGATGCAAGCAATTCAGAAAGCCGTAGGCAAACTTCTGATCAAAAGTAAAGTTTTTAGAATTACCTTTTAAGGTAACCTCTTACCAACTGCTTTGAATGCTCCCTCTGTGTGTGTTCTCTCTACAGTTTACAGAAGCATCATGATAACGGACATGCAGGGTTCTATCATGATTTCTTTAATGCTGTTTTGTCAAATGCAAAATACTGCTTTATTCACAAATCATTGTAGGTCCATCTCTCTGATACAAGAAGAGAGCTGTGGGTCTGTATCACTTGTACGTAGAGTGACTGAAGGAGTATATCAAACCGTTGCAGTGATTTTCACTAAGGGTGTCCAAGAATGCTTCGTGGTTAACATGGTGTAGTTAACTTTGGCTTCTTTCAAGCTTAAATCTTCATCCTTCCTGCTTAGATTTGGCCATTACAACAAAATTCAGGGTTGGTTGAGAGTGGAAGCAACGGAATCTGTGATGAAGAATAGAGCTTTTCTTATAGAGCAGTAGTCATTTCTTTGGAAAACCAAAATAGGTTGCAGTTGCCAACACTTACCATGATGATCTTTTGAGGAGAGGAGTGTTGGCCTTTTTTAAGCAATAAAAGCCTGAATCCTCTTACAATCATGTCCTAACCTACAGAGGTCAACACTAGCCTTCTACATAAAGCTACCAAAATGAGGAAGGGATTTGACATAAGTCAAGAAAGGTTGGAACTGAAGGCTTCCTGCTTAGCTGGGGATGATCACTTTTCAGCGAAGAACAGCTACATTCTGCAGACCCTTCAGAAAAAGTAATTTAACTTGCGTAGGCTTAGGTGTTGTACAAACGGAGGGTAAGAACAAAATATAGTTGAAGATAAAGATCTTGTGCTAGGGAAACTAGCAAAAATATTTTGCCTTGCCTCAAACACATTCATGTTACGTAATGGAAAACAACACCATTTTCTGAAGGCATTTAATTGAAAACATATTTTTATTAGCTCTGAAAACTGAGGATTCTCATTTTTCTTGAAGCTGGTGTGTTCTGTGACACCTTGCTTCGCTTTCACATTTGAGGTTGCAATTGCACAGGGAAAGATCTAATTAGAAGCCGTAAAACAGTTAGCATGGTACCACGCTCCCCAAGCGAGTGTCTGTCATGCAGTTGATGTTTCCATTCATGGTTTTCTCAGTAGTGGGCCCTTTTAGAAGAGAAAAGCCTTCTTAAATGAGGTCACACTTCTTTTTAAACGTAACTCTCCAAACTCTGTCTTACAATGGGCACCTGACATTTGTTCCAAACTGATGTGTTTAGTGGATGTCGCTCCGAGAAAGCTATGTAGGTATGGTTAACTTAATTTTTTTAACTCCCTCCCCCCTCAAGCTGTTAAAATATTCCCCTCCCATATGTGGCAGAGATGTGTATTTTCAAGGAACTGAGAGAATCCACAAAAACATGTTGGGTTTAGCTCACTTCTCACTCTAAGATTTGACTTTTTTTTTCTTCCTGACAATGTTGTTCTCCAGCTGAGTTTGTTTTGCAATGTATTTTTTGAGGTAGAATCTCAGATGAGATTCTTTTTGGCTTTCTTCTGTGTGTTCTCAGTAAGTGGTACTTTCCCACATGCTCCTTGCATAGGTGTCCGTTTCATTGTGTGTCTCAGTGCTTTACCGGGAATCTAAGCATCTGTGATTTTTTTTTTTCTGGAGAAGATGTAGCTACTTGATTTGACAGCTGTCAGTTTGAGATGTGTGGTTCCTTCTTGCAGTATTTCAGCAAGCCTTTTGACAGAAACTCTTCATGCAGCCAGGACAGTTGTCCATAAAAGATTAGTGCTGCACTCACTGAATTTTTTTGAAATTTTTAAAAATTGATACTACTTGCAATATTCATTGACTTTTTCTGCGAAAGCCGACAATACGGAATGTGGTAGTTTCCTCTGATGACTGTGCCATAACTTGAATGTCATCCAGCTCTGTGTATAGCATTAATTGTTTATGTATGTGTGGTTTAAATACACGTTAAACTGGCTCCAGGAGTTATTTTGACAAAAATCCCAGCTGGACATACTCTGTATACACACTAAAATAGTGACACTGTCTGGAGCTGTTCAGAGTCCAAGAGATTGCTGTCTTTTATTAGAGCTCTTCTTCGGTCAAATAGCAAAAATTTCTTAAACAAGCCAGTTTCTAATACTCCAGCTCTCACAGGGGTGTGTGTATTTCATTCTTATCCCGAAACATTGGACTAGACAGGCCTTGGGTGTTTGTCTCCAGAGTAGCCACAGTCAACCCGTTGGGGTACCAGTCCTCGCTATCTGTGCTTCGCTTATATTCTTAGCCCCAGTAACCATGAGTATGGTACTACAAAACCACACTGTATGCCCAGAGGGATCCATGTCCCCCTACGTGGAGTCCAGAGTCTTCGGTCAGTGCATCTTTGGTGAGGCATTGCCCAGATATTTGCATGATTTAAAATGCAGCTACTATCTCGGAGGGCTAGAGATAGTCTTGTGGGGTTCTGTTTTTCAGTGAATACTACTGGTTCAGGAATTCTGGGTCTGGAATCTTTTTCAAACTAAGGTGTTAATGTCCTAGTGGGATTCATATGTCAAAAAATTTATATGTGATGCCTCTAACAAAGATGTTTCTGTGTGATAGTTCTCTAGCACCCTGTATTGTTACTGGAGAAAAATAAGCACCTCTGGAGTGTGATGGTCCTTATCCTCACGTGGGTGCATAGCAGGGGTAGACCAGTTCTATTCAGTAAGTACAGGGAGCCTGGGTGATTAGCTTATGTGTAAATTACTACTTCATAAACACCTAAACCTGGAGGAGATGAGTTGTATCTCTATTTTTTCCCATCTTTTGACATCCTGGAGGCCTCATGAACATTCCTGCTGTGCCCTTCGACAGCCGGCGAAGGAGCTGCTACTTAATGGTTTCAGCTGATGGGCTTTTAACTTAGTCTCTGCCACCATTTGGAGTTCAAGGATTACATGTGCAGCCATCTTCTCAGAATGTGGGATCACGATCACAATCTAGAGCACAGTAGGTAGGATGACCTTAGGGTAAACTGTTGATAAAGCTTAACCTTACCAAAAAGGCTCTGCTAGTTGGGAGAGGAAAGGACTGAAATAGCAGCTAGTGTCCTTGGTTCAAGACCTATGCTGGCAGTTGATGAGCTCAGGCTAGGAGGAAAATATGTTCAGAGGAATTCCCATCCTTGAGACAGGACTTACACTTCTGGTTCTTCTTCTAGGTACAACTGAAAATGTTAATTAACAGCCATTTCATACTAGTGCTTTGCCTTCAGGTTACTGAGGCACTGGGAAATGTTTCTGCTTAAATAGCTGGTGGAACCTCAATATTTGAAAAAAAGCCCAGAAGGGATTTCCTAATGAACAGGGCTTTTTCCTGCTATTTTTTCATTTCTTTCTTTCCAGTTTTCATTGCCCTTTTGTTTAGGAAAAGCTGTTTGCCTTCTAGAGACTTGCTTTCACAGGTCATGTGTCCTTTGTTACTAGAAGCAGTAGAAACTTTTTGTAGTGAAAGATTTGGATATCACACAAGAACATGATGCTCAACTTTGAGCATCAGCCAGGACTTACTGCCCCGTGCATAAGCTGCAAAGTTAGGTGGTTTTGTGTGTGTATTTAATGTGGAAATTTAGTCAGACATTGGCTTTCAAAGAATAAGTCTAGAGCTTACAAGGTCTGAGGTCGAAAACAGTCCTAAATAAAATAGAAAATGTGGAGGTTTCTTTGAGCAGTGTTGTGGGCTGTCTGTGGGCGACAGGTAATGATATCCTGCTACCCTTGACAGATATTTCTCTTTAGTTAAATAGACATTTCTTTCAGCATGGACTTTTCTTCTAAAATACCACTTTTTCCTCCTTCAGCCCTTGCTTCTGACTATCATTTTTTTTCTGAAAGTCTGATTTCTGTGCTGTCCACAGAGCATCGGTCCTTATGCCGCTGCAGTGGTTCTCTTGCAGTCCCTGTCCTGTTTCTCTGTTGCTGAGAAAATGCTTGTGATGGGAACAGATGTTGGTTGGGGAGCTGGGGAAATGTGGATCTGGCAATTAGTGTGAAATACTTCCTGACAGCATAAGACTTTTTTCTTTCTTCAAGATACGTTGTTTACTCATGAAGAACTTATGTTTTGTCTGCTGTTACTGAATGTTGTGTGCCTTGATAAACTCGGAATTATCATTAATTGTTATTTTTCTTGACAACTGTATGCACAGTTTTCAGCAATTAAATGTGTTCATTTGGTGACTTGAAAGAACTAACACTGTTATTGTATCTTCTTCCTTTCTGCCCTTTATTCATGCAGCAGCATTGTCCTCTCCAAAATACATAAGGAATGTAACTTCTGCAATGTTCTGCAGACAAAACAGTATATTGTTTAAGGCAGGGGCATATGATAGGCTGTAATTTACTTTTATATTGCTTTCTATGTTAGCATTACAGTAATGCAACCTGAGGACACTATAGCAGTTCCCAGTATGCTGTTGATGTGCTCTCCAAAAGTACCATCTACTAGAAGAATTGGTATTGGTATTCACATAGAGGAATGTTTGGTGCTCATAAAATTTAAAGGATGACTTCAGCTTTATTTAAGATCCTTTATTATGATTATTGCATTCAGTAAAAGGGCAGGAAAAAGTGACTTTGACTTGTTCAAATAGGTAATGTTACAATTGTCATAAATACTTAACTGTTTTTATTAGCACAGTAATTGTTAAAGCCCTGTCTACATTCTTTCACATTAGTCAGGAAACTGTTCTACACAAAGTCTGTATTAAAGTGGAAGCAGAAATGAAGTAATCAAACTGTGTGTGTCTAGTGCTTGCAGAAACCAGATCTCACCAGTGACACAAAGGACAAGGAATATAAGCCCCACGATATTCCACAGAGACAGTCTGTGCAGCCATCTGAAACCTGTCCACCTGCTCGTCGAGCAAAACGCCTGAGAGCAGAGGTGAGAGAATCTGTCTTTATATGGGTGACCGAGCTTGAAATCGTAATGAAGTGATAGTTTGCCTAGCAACACGGCACAAGAGGTTTTAGTTAAGTTGCAGGACAGATTTTATTTCAATCAGATCACTAAATGTATATGCATAGTAAGCAGCTGTTTAACTTTCTTTGCTGTTGTTAAACATACCTACATATTTATAACTGCATAAATTATAAATAGGATAGTAAGGGTTGTGTAATACTTCAAAAAGTGCGTTACGCTGGTTGGGAGTTCTGAGAGGCTCTCTCACTGAAGCTGTTCCACTTTTACAGTAGTTACGAGTGTGTATGCTATAATAATGTTTTTAGCAGAATCATTTATAATATGGGCCTTGAAGATTAAAAGACAGATGACAAATTCTAGAAATGAAGCTTGTCTTCTGCAGCTTTGATCTCTGTCGTTTCCTCAGAGGACAGCCAGTGAACAGTAGTTATTCTTTAAATGAGTTGGGAGATTTCTGTAAATCATGAGCTGAAGCATATGTTAGAGCAGAGGAGGGGTTTCTTATATTATTAGCACTGTTGTATTTAATTTTTTACTCTGAATTCTGTCAATTTGCTATACTTTCACAGGATTAATCTTGTGCTTAAGAAATAGTATTTATTTGGATAAGCATAAAATTTATTGATTATATCTGCGTAGAGTTTTCCTGTGACGATATATTTTAGGAAATCACTATGTCTCCTTTGCTGGAAAACCATTCTACTGTGACTTCAGTCCTTCCAGACTGATGTTCCTGCCTTCAGAGAGTTGACTCTTTTGTTTGAGCAGAGGAAAAGTAGGAGAGGGTTATTCCCCAGAGGCGGTCTTACTGGCGGTGACATTGTGAGTTAGGAAGGTCACAATTAACCCTTTTTGTTTATAATCCAGGTTTCTATCTAAGTTTGTTTCAGACTCTGTAACTCCCGTTGTTCTACTCTTGGTCTTCATGGCTACCAAGTAGTACAGCTGAGTTGTTGCAAAGTCTGCCTATGGTTATTCTTAGTTAATAAGTTACAGTTAAAGTTTTCTAAAGCTTTTCCACTGAAATACTTGGTTACAGGTAGGTTTATAATTCTGAGAAAACCTTGGTAGTTTGATCTGAATCTTTCCATTTGAAGTATCTGCCTGCGGCTGAAAGATGCTAGTTCTCACGTATCCTCTAAAGATTAACAGCAGGGCAAGTATATACTCAAATTTTCTTTCTCTGACAGTGGTGCCAGGCAGCACTGGGTAACCAAAAGCACATGTTTTTGTCATTTCTCTGAAAGGCACGTACTTAGCCAAAAAGGAAGGCCACCCTGTCAGCTCTTTCCCCAGCGCTACTGATGTCATGCACCTAATTTTTGTGGAAAGAAAATACTTGATTAAGAATAGAATTGAAGCCTACAGAGCTAAGGCTGAATTAAGCAGCATGGACTGACTCGCTTAGGAAGGAACTGCAGTGCATTAACAATAATTTCCAAAAGTTAAGATTAGTTAATGTATTGATGTTCCATTTCAGTACAAAGTCAGCTAAGTTGATTAAATCCATTTTACTCTTCACTGAAGCTACACACAGTTGATTTTTGCACTGACCTAGTTGCAAAGTAGTAATGTTTGGTTAATGTGTCTCGACTTTTTGCTCTAATGAGAATTGCAGGGATTTGTCAGCATCTTAAATTGAAAAACCTAGGTTTATTCTCATGTTTCCAATTTGACTGCTTTTCAAAGGCTAACCATCTACTATAAACCTTTAAAACTAGTGAACTACAGGAAAATACCATAAATTAGTGTTACTAGCAAAAAATACAGCCTGTGGGATAAGTGTTAGTTCACAGTTGTAAGATGCATAGATTTTACCTTGCCCCTTCCTCCCAGGTTAGTAAACAATTAGGAGAAAATGTCATTGCCCTTTTCCTTTGTTATAGGCTGGTTTTGAAATACAAAGTATTTAGACGCTTGATGTAGAAAAGACAAGTGTAAAAGACTAGAACAATGCTGTGGAAGTGAGATGAATCGATCTGGTAAAAGGCTCAGGCTGAAAAAGAGCTACACTTGTGAAGCTAAATATAGGCTTAAGCACAGAATATGGACATAACTCATAGAAGTTAAAGATGCGGAAGACGGGGCATCTGTTAGTGTGTCACTTAAGGATCCATGCAGACTGATCCTGATTCAGTATTACTAAATATAATGACCAGCATTTTTTTTGCATATCTTAAGCAGTGGGACCTCTGCCTGGTCTCATGGAGACAGCAACTGGGACAAAGAACACCAAAAGTGAAGGGGAAATAATGTCAAAACCACCTCTGTAAAATCCAAAACCAGCCTACAAAAAACCCCAAAGAGAACAGCAGCAAACCCTGCCCCTTGCAGTACCTGACAATGCATTCAGGCTGGAAGTCACGCTTTTAGAGCTCGGCCAGCGAGTCACATTTCTGGGGTTCAGGGAGATGTGACTGACCTGTGTGAGCAGCAGGAGAGTGGTTGCAGGACCTCATTTCCTTAAGAAATTAGGCTTAAAAAATACAATGTTGGAGAAACTCATCTTTTTTTCAAGGGGTTTCAGAACTGTTCTCCCACAGTCTCAAAACTTGAGGGAAGAAACATAAGAATTAAATAGAAAAACATGATTCTGTGTTGAAAGCTCCACAATACACCAGCTGAGTTCCCTGTGTAGAACACCGGAGCATGCTCTGCTTCTCAAAAGTAAAAGAAGATGTATGAAACCCTGAAGTTCCTTGTTCCTTTGCTTCTTATCAAGTTCCACTGAAATCAAACCAAAACCATGGTATCGTTATTGGCATAGGCTTTTTGTAGGATTTTCTTTCAAATCTCTCCAGGTTGTTCCCTGTGTTGCTTCTCTCTTGGCTCTTTTTCAAATAACTGAATACAAGTATTTCAGAGATTCAGGTTGCCTTTTTAGATTTATTCATTTGTAAGTATAAGATGGTTCTTTGAGTTTAAATGAAGTCCTCAAAGTCTAGCTGACTTCCATCCGTCTGGATTTTTCCTAGAACAAGTCAGGTTACAAGTTTTAAGACCTCCATTATAGCGCAACAAAGTCTTTGTGTCTCACATCAGCTTGTTCTCAGAACCTTTGCAGTCCTCTCCTGGCATTCATCAGAGTGAATTAAGAATTGTATGCAGAGATATTTTTTTTGAATTTGGACATCAAAATTGTGTGTTCTCTTCCCAGTTCTCAGCTCTTGAGAGTATTGAAACGTGTATTTTAAAATCTTGCAGGGTCTGCACCAAAGTTGCTCAACTGTAGCGACTTGCAGAGAATTATTTAGACCTTAATAGTCACCCTGTCATCAGGACTCTGAGTTTGGACACAGCCAGCTTTCTCCCTCCTCCAGGGCCAAGGCGGCTCTGAGGGCAGGAGGAGTGGAGCGCAGGTGGATCTCTTTGGGCGCGCAGCCTTTCCCGCAGCCTGCGTGCAGCGGCCAGCCGGGTATTCCAAAACCGTCGGTCCATACTTGGGCAAGCAGCCCTCAGTTCGGATGGCAGCAAACGTTCTCCCAAATGCAAGTGTAAAACCAAAGTGTTCCATCTAAGGACATGAATGACTTTTTTTCTTCCTTTTCTTTTCTTTTTTCTTAAGGCAACCAATATTAAAACTGAATCTGACCCTCCAGAAGCCAGAACTCATAATCTGAGGCGTAGAATGGGGTGTACACCTCCGAAGTGTGAAAACGGTGAGTGGCAAGTGGGGAGTGGGACAAAATGCGAACGCGATTTCTGTTACTTTGTACAAACTCATTTTAAGACCAGAGTTAAATTCAGCAGTTGGAACAATTCAGAGTATTAAAAAACAAACAAAAAGACCCAACAAAAACAACAACAAACTTCTGTTAATTTCACTTTTAAATTGGAATTTCAATAAAGGTTCTTTTTATGGATGTGAAACCTTTTGTTTTGGAAGCGGTTGGGTCTTCTCGAAGATATTTTCAGCTGAAAAATAATTTCTACTTTTGAAACTTCAGTGTCTCTTATGGAGCAATCAGAAAGGAGATTTGAGCCACATTTCTATTTTGTATTTCAAATAGCTAGCATCAGCCCGCTAGCTTTAGAGAAAACTCTTTTTAAAAACTTACCAGGTTTCAAACACTTTCAGGAAAGAATTTGAATTTGAAATCAGGAAATGAAGCTCATGAAGGCAAAAGATAGTATGTTGTGAACTTGATGAAGTTCCCGTAATATGATTTTTAAATTGCTTCTATCAATAGTTCTGAGTCTGTTATCTGTCCTTAAAAAAATCATAATTTCAGGCTGAGAAGAAATGTTTAATGCCATCAAACAGAGGATAAGCTTGTTGACAAATCATTTACAACTTAACAAATCAATACTTAATAATCGCAATTAACTAGGTAGTCCCTCAGTCTCCTTTATTCATTCAAACACACACCCCCCACCACCTCCCCACCACCCCCAAAGGATTTGCCTAGGTTGTGGTCTCCTTTAATTTGAGTTTTTTTTCTTTAAGGTGTGTCTCTAGGCATTAAGCTTCCCCCCCACCCCCACCCCCCGAGTAGGAGGGAAAAAGCTCTAGATGTAAATTTCTGCTAGATATAGACATTCTTCTCTTTAATTTCTTTGTTAGCTCTTGGACTCCAAGAAATGCTTCCGATTGTCTCATGTAAAGGTCTCTAGCTCACCTGTAGCCTTAGCTAAGAACTTAGTGCCTGCTTGCCTTCAGCACCAGAGCCCTGGGATCCTCCGCGCTCTGTTGTGTGGATTTGGATGTGCAGGTTTCGTTTTGGGTTTTTTTTATAATGTCAGGAATGAAGGCTTGAGTAGAGACATGCCCAAATTAGGTAGGAGTGCAAGAATGTAGAGGAACTGCTACTTTGTCAGGCCACTTCTGCGTGCTCATCTTTGGTGATACGTTCTCACGAATGCTACCGCTACGAGAAACAGAAATGTGAAGGTCATCGTAGGAAACTGTAGGGTTGTTTCGTGTCTCTGTGTGACATGCTGCTGTAAAACTGGAGTGATTCAACCACATTTATTAACACCACATGGAAACAAAATCTTAAGCTTATGAAGGTATTCATAATTTAAATTAATTTAAATGGGATTTACCATACCGACTCAGTGTGGGCTGTGATAGTCATTGCTAGCTCGTGATGGCATGCTTGGCTCTTCTGACAGTACCGCTTCTGTAGGCATTGCAGGTGTCCAAGTCTTGCTGGAAGTGAACTGAAACAAGTAATTCAACAAATAACTTGGAGCGACGCAATCTAACAAGTAATAACAAATAAAATAAGTAGTAACACTAAGTATTAAAACATTTTGTAATACGCTCTTATTTTTTCTGTTGCACCAGAAAAGGAAATGCATAGCACAGTGAAGCTTCCCGAGAAGAGAGAACACGCCGGGGAGCTGGAGAAAGACAAATCCAGAGTCCGATCTAAAAAACCCACTAATGCTGTGAGTGCGCCCTGCCTTCCTGCTGCTTCGTGTTGGTGGCAGGTGTTTCTGGGTCTCTCTTGAGCATGTAGTGAGATCTCCTGTCTCTTGTATCACACTAAGGATTCTATTCTTCATGTAACCCTGTGGCTGAAACAAAACAGTGTTTGCCTGCTGGGATATACACACTCATAAAGCTTCATGCTGTTACAAAGCTGAAAATAACAGGATAGTTAAGTGTCCCTATCTATAACTAAGGTAACTTGTTTTCTGTCTCCAAGGTAGAGTCTCAAAATAAGCATTTTGAAAGAAGAGTCCAAATAGAAGTGGTTCTTCTGTGACCTGATCTCTCTCCCCATTGCTCTTTAACCTTAAGGGAGCTTAATGTGAGCTTTGGCACCCGACTCCCCAGCAGACCTGCCACTTACTCCACGATTTCAACACTAACTGGAAGCTCTGTTGTTCAAATGCTTCTTAAAAACCGACCTTGTCCCTCCACACACCACCACCTCCCCTCCAGAAAAAACCCAAACTGAAAGCAAGGGTAGTTTGTCTTGCTTTTGAGAAGATGATACGGAGATATCCATGCTGCTTCTTGGGTCCTTCCTAAAACCACCTTTATTTAATCCACACCTCTAGCTACCTACCTGAGAATTGAATGTGCAATTACTAGAAGCCTGGCGCCCCCACCCCTAAACAGAAAAAGCTTGTGGGAGGAGTGGGAGATGCTGCTGCCTTTTTCTTTTTTTTTAACAACCTACGGCAACAGAGTCCACTTGTCCTCACAGCTCTAGTCTGTATTTGAGAAGAGCCTTCCAGTCTGTTGCTGATGAAGGTGTGGTGTAGGACAGGCAGCAGACAACCCTTCCCATGCTTGGAGACGTGCCTTTTCCTTGGGGCTCGGTAGCTGCTGAGTGGGACCTCTATCAGACTTCAGCTGCCCCCTGCCCAAGAGCACGTAGCTCTGCTGGGAAGCTGGAGCCTTTCCACGTTAAAACTAAGTCGTTGGCCAGTATCTCCGGGGAAAAAGGGTAACAGTCACATCCAGCGAAACCCCCTCCTCTCTTCTGAGGCTGCAAACAGCTGGTCGAGGAGGAGGATAAAACATCTGTGCATGCTGCATGTGAGAGCAACAAGAAAAAGGATCTGTGAGCCACCGATGGGTGTTACGTTACACCTGCCGAATCCACAGTGCTGCTGACTTAAACTGTCCTGGCCACTGAACCACGTCTTCTGTCACTTGGGGGAAAAAAAACAAATGGAAGGTCTTGCAACTCTTGTGGCCCTTCCTTAAAGTACAGAGGGGGGTTATTTAAACATAAATATTTTGTGTTTGCTTGTCTCATTTCCATTTCAGAGATAAAGTAAAAATAGGCTTTGGTAAATGTCACAGGTGACTGAGTTACTAAACTGCTCTTCCTGTGAGTTACCCGAAGCGCTGAAATGCCCACTTTGGCAATTTCTTGTTACAGGTGGATTTGTATGTGTGTCTCTTATGTGGCAGTGGTAACGATGAGGACCGACTCCTGTTGTGCGACGGCTGTGATGACAGTTACCACACTTTCTGTTTAATTCCACCCCTTCATGATGTTCCCAAGGGGGACTGGAGGTGTCCCCAGTGTTTGGCTCAGGTAATTTGACAAACTTACATTTAGGCTGAAAGTTACTTTTTATTTTGTGGTTGTGTTTTGGTTTGGTGTTTTTTGGTTGGTTGGGGTTTTTTGTTTTTGTTGTTTGTTTTTTTTTTTAACTTGATCCTAGGGATTGAAAATAAAACTTAGTATTACTTAAGGTTGTACAAGCAAGGTGATAGAGGGTCAAGCTAAAAAGACAACTGGACATTCTTCAAACTGCAAAGCTATCACTTAGTATTTTGGAGCCAAAATTGATCTGCCTTAGCATCACTAAAATTGTAAAGAATACATTGAATTTTAATTGGCACCTTTCCTCTGTATCTACAATGGGAGTCTCACTAGGTGCCTCAGTGTGGAGACTATGCATCTCTGGGTTTTGCTTAGCTCTACTAGAAGGAGAAAATAGGTGTGCTACTTCATTAATGTTTATGCAGATTTATCAATAAATATCGTGGTTTAGTGAATTAAGGAGAGCAGCTTCTTCTGACTCTGCGACTTGGGGCAGTCATTTCACTTCGGTCAGGTGCCCTGCCTTCTTCCCCATCGGATGCTGTAGTAGTAGTCCATTTGTGTAAAATCTGAGCACAGATTGTCTTACAAGTTACAGAAATAATTGTCATTTCAATTGCAGGAGTGTAATAAGCCTCAAGAAGCATTTGGTTTTGAACAAGCAGCAAGAGACTATACTCTTCGCACGTTTGGAGAAATGGCAGATGCGTTCAAGTCAGACTATTTTAACATGCCAGTACATGTATGTTCGTGTATTTATCCTGACGCCATAATGTAGATTTCATTTTTTGTTAAAATATAGTTTTAGTTAAAATATGTAGCTGGGAGGGGGGGCGGGGGGGAATTCCCCTTTTGAATGGGATGAAATCCCAAATCAGAGGTTCTCATTTATATCAGTGAATCTTTGTTCTTGCTGGTGTCATGGTTTCTTGTTCCACCAGCTTCTTGTTTCCTCACTTTTGAAGAAGTGTCTGTAAGGAAGAGAATACTCTCTCTCACCCATTCCTGAGAGAACAAAGAAGCAGCATATCCTGTGTGGAACCACATTTCTGCTGCTTTTTTTTTTTCTCTTGCTGAAGCAATTTTGAAATGGGGAAATGCTTCAAGCCAATGGAGATTCCTCTGTGAGATAGCTTCTATGCACGTGCTTTTTATACACTGATTCCTGAGTATGTCCTCCTTGTTTTTCTTCTTCTCATGCCTAGATGGTCCCCACCGAGCTGGTTGAAAAAGAATTCTGGAGACTTGTTAGTACCATTGAAGAGGATGTGACAGTAGAATATGGAGCTGATATTGCTTCAAAGGAATTTGGCAGTGGCTTCCCAGTTAGGGGTGGGAAATTTAAAGTTAGACCAGAAGAAGAGGTAGGTCTTTATTTGTTCACTGCCTATGTTTCTATTGCAGTTCTTCATTAAATAAGTCTCTTCGGTTCAAAGTGAAATAATGGAACTGGGTTGTGAAGTGTGTGTGTTGTGTGTCTGGCTCAGTATTTGAAGAGAATTATGCAGAGTTTTTAATGAGTAAAATTTGCTGTGATCAGACACTGAAAGCCACAGATTTATTCTAGAAGTTATTTATTAACTTCCAGACTGAAAAAATGTCTCAATTTAAGAAAGCAGGTCAGATAAGGTTTGTGAAAAAGGCAAAGACATGGAGGTTTTGTTCCTTGATTCATTGTTCTGTTTCTTGTATTATTTAATAGGAAGGATGCTTTTCTTCTGTGGCTCTTTTGGCAGTTTTACCTTCTTGGGTTTTTCACTTCGTGCTGTATAAAGCTGTGACCATTCTGTTCAACTTGCAGGAATACCTCGATAGTGGCTGGAATTTAAACAACATGCCTGTGATGGAGCAGTCTGTTCTTGCTCACATCACTGCAGACATATGTGGAATGAAATTACCCTGGCTATACGTAGGAATGTGCTTTTCCTCATTTTGTTGGCATATAGAAGACCACTGGAGCTATTCCATTAACTATCTGCATTGGTGAGTCTGAAGAATAAACTCAGCCTGAGAAGCAATTTCCCTTTCAATTATTCCCCCTTTCCCTTTTTAATTAGTGGACTAAAACCAGATTCAGAGAGTTCAGGCCAGAATAACCCTTGCAATCCTGCCGCAGCAGGGTTAAATTTGGCACAGTGAGATTCCTGCATTGATTTGCTTTTGGGCAAGAGGTCATATTTTGGAAAGAGACATCCATTCCCTGTTTCAAAAAAATCCATGAGACGCAGCAGATACTCCATCAAATGTTTTATTATGCTCAATGTAAAACTAAAAACCATGCAAGTTTTTTTTAAAAAATCATCTAGTTCCAACTAACAATCTCAGGATCCTGCATATTTCTTTGTCTGTTAGATAGATCATTCTATCATAAATCCTCTCATCAAGCGAACACTTGTCAACTGTAATCAGGACAGATCTGTACCATTTCTTTCATATTCTGAATAGATTGAACTTCTTAAACTTTTCACCTTACAACAGCTTTTCTAGAGTTTGAATTATTCTTGTCACTCTTCCTGAAACCTGTCAAGCTCTTTCCCTTTCTGTGTTCACACAAGTATTCCAGCAGAATGGTAAAACCACATCTGAGCTACTATTCAGTTGTCCACGCTGTCAGTGACTTAATTCACTTGCTTTCTTAGTACTTGACATTATTAAAACTGAGTGACACTAAGTAATGAGTGATCAAACTTCCATTGTAAAAATGATTTTCCTTGTTATTTGTTGCCTTTTATTTTTTGTCTGGGTCTTCAATCAGACTGAAGACTGTGGGAAGGAGAGGAAGATTTTTGTTTGCAGTAGAAACTTTATTTCCTCTAGGAGAGCCTCCCCTTGCTGTTGTTGGAATGGCATTATGTGCTGCATAACTTGTCCCAAATTGCACTGGTGTTTGCAGTCAAGGCCAGTAAGATACAGAAGTGCCTGTGAATATATGTGTGCAACACACGTGTACCCTCATATATACATTCACAGACACATGGGAAAGCAGCGCTACCTGCTTGGAATTTAGTTCTCCTCCAGCATGAATGTCCTTTCTTTTTATTTGCAGATATTATTCTATGTTTCCTTTCAACTTAGAGGTTTATATCTGGGTATTTCAGCCTATTTAAGAGCAACATATAGTTGAGAATAATAATATTCTTGGCCAGAGGAGTCAATTTTAATGACCTGCCACTGCAGACAGTACTTCAAACCCCGAAAAGACATCAGGAGGCAGGAGTTGTTCTTGTGAACTACCAGGAATGGCACGTCCATCTTCAGTGTTCCCATGTGCTCGTATCCTGGTACAGTATTTTGAGCAGACAGTCCCAACTGAACCAGGCTACAGCAGCAGACCTTTCATAGGGTTGAAGGCAATAGTTTTCCTGCATGACCCTAAATGCTGTGTTAATTCTTGAAATGGTAAAAAGGGGGGGCGGGGAATCTTTGCTTCTGAAGATGCTTGAAGATAAATAAGATGTCAGTCCCAGTCAGAGGAAGAATAAGAATTACCATCATTGATGCTGGTATTTGTAAAGGCAGGAATGTGGAGCTATCGGGTAGCAGCGTAGAAAGAACTGTCACCCTCATCAATTCTGCAGCTGGCTGCCTTCATAAGGCTGACACCTGAATACCTCTGTTAGAACCGTACCTTCTCCATTATCAGTCCTGCTGAAGTCCAGAGACCCCTAGTACCCGTATCCTTGCCCACAGTTCATAACTGCTCTCACCTTTTCCTTGGCATGGACACATATCAAGGAGCAAAATTCTTGACTAACCAAGTACTGGGGCAGGACACAGTGTAGTTTCTAGTTGTGTCTATGGCTGGTCTTCATGAATTCACAGAATTGTTCCAAGACGATGACCAGGCCCAAGGCTGCACAGTCATTTAACAGCTCTACCTGTGGTGCTCCTTGGGATACTGATGTAACTGCCCTTCCACAGTCCCTCCTGCTAGCTGTCCTCCTCACCACGGCAGGTGCCGTTTGAGGGCAGGAATAAGTTCCTAGGCGTGAGGGATATGCTTCTTGAATCGCACTTCATTCTTTTCTTCTGGAATCTCCCTGCTTTATGAGTTATGAAAAAAAGGACAATGGTGAGTCAGCTTTAGTCTGCCAGCTCTTCAGGAGTCTTGGAGAAAGTGATTTGTCTGTTATCTTCCTTTCTGAATACCTTTCTAATGTTCTTTATAAGGGATCAAAAGGCATTTCATCTTCATGGTGCAGTGGGCCAGCTTCTTTGTACACCTGAAACAATGCCTCCTGGAACACAGAGGCGTAACCTTGACTTTCTCAACTGTCCTGCATTGGGTTAAACTGTTGCTAAAGGTCATTCCTACTCTGGATATGGATTTATTTTTTCCGTGATGTCTTTTATGTCTCTTATAGTCGCGTAATTTGGAAGTTTAATTTCTGCTTATTGTATGTTGCTCTTATGGCAATTATGCACAAGACACGGAACTGGCTTTGGTTGTTAGATCCAAGAGGGAGGGTATGTTCATGGTAAAAGACAAACAGCTTAGATTTTCAAGTTGTGCTGGAAGCAGCAGAACTTCCCTGAGGACTTCTTCAGTCTCTTCCTCCCTCCCTCCCCCCCCCCCCCACCCCCTCACCCCCCCAAAAAAAATATTTTAAGTATGTGCTCAGAAATGTAGGCAGTTAAAATCATAGGTCTGGAGGAGGGTCCTGTGCAAAATGTGAAGGTTCAGGAAGGGGCATAATCTTTGCATTCCTTCCTCATGATATACCCTTCTTTTGACATGGTGTATTTTAAAGCAGAAGACTGAAAATGTAACTTATAAGATTGCTTATATTTAACTTTTTTTAATAATCTTGCAGGGGGGAGCCTAAAACGTGGTATGGAGCCCCAGGGTATGCAGCTGAACAGCTGGAGGATGTAATGAAGAAGCTTGCTCCAGAGCTATTTGAATCTCAGCCAGATCTCTTGCACCAACTTGTCACCATAATGAACCCGAATACTTTGATGGCCCACGGAGTGCCTGTATGTTGTTGGACTCCTGTGCTACTCCCCCAAACCCAACCCTCTTTCATTTGCACTGAATTCTACTTCAAAGCTGATATTTGAAGCCACTTTTATTACAGAGGTGGTGTGGTAGTTTCCGTGTGTGTTGTATCTTCCTTGTCTAGCACGATGTGCCAGTAGGAACAGATGGGCAATGGAGTCATTGCTTTTGGAATTGCTTGGAAAACGCTTCTCTGGAGATCCACCTTAGTGTGTTTCTGTGTCTCAGCTGGAAAGTTTAGTCTTGACCTTTGAAACAATGGCAGGAGCTCTTCCTATGTCTGTCTAATCAGACACAAGTTTTTTTGGCATAGAGTTTCTGGCAGGGGGCCAAAACCCATTCTTCCTTTATTTGTCATTCACATCATCTCATTTTTTCTGGATAAGTTCTTAGGTATTTAAAAAACATTTTCATCAGTTTCCATCATACTTCATACTAGATTATTCATGGGAATTATGTCCCTTTACAACTTAATTAGCTTTTGACTAGCTGACCTTGGGACTTTAAGGAAAATATGAAAAAAGTGGCAAAACTTGTGGTGTCTAGTATGCTGTGAGAGACTCCAAAATGGAAAGATGCAGGAAGACCTGCATGCTCTCATGCTGCTTGTCTAGCACCAGAAGCATGAGATTTACAGCAGGGTGAACTTCTGAGTAGGTTCCAAATTTCTCTTCCCCTTCACCTGCACGTTGAAGAGAGCCTTGCCTGTGCTTTATTTGTGTAACTGTCAGAGCTAGCAAAGGGCACAGACAGCTGACTTAAAAGGGCATACAGTGCGGGTATGGCTGGATGAAACCCCTTTGCTTCCTAGGGTTTTATATGACAAGTTACCAAATGCCAGTTATAATTCTTGGGCTTATGCTTTAAAACTATACAAAGTCGTCATAGGAGCTACCAGGAACTGGAAATCCATATTCTCTTCACAGCCTTCGGTTCTGTTCAGGTTTGAGCTAACGCTTGTATGTCTTTTCTCCTAGGTTTATCGAACCAATCAATGTGCTGGAGAGTTTGTGATCACCTTTCCAAGAGCTTATCACAGTGGCTTCAATCAGGGTTTCAATTTTGCTGAAGCTGTGAACTTCTGCACAGTTGACTGGGTACGTTCCAAAACCAGTTTTTCATCAAGTATGCAGTTGCAGAGTTGTTCCAGCTGATGTACGGCCCCAGCTTACTGCTGATGCACAAATCTAGTCCGCAGATCAGAAGGAGCCTGTTACTGGAAGCATAATGTTTTGCTGAAAGCATTCCCTTAATGTGGTGAACTGTGGGCTTTCTCTAAGGTTCCGTTTGAAATTATACATTAGGGCTGATGTATCTTTCACAGCAGGAGGAAGGCAAGATCCTGTGCGTGCCTAGAATATGAGAAGCGCCAGTGCTGCTAGAATCTGCTCCTTTTGTGTCCCCAAATTCCATTCAAATCGTCAAGAGCTGGCATGAATTTTTACTGTTTGTTGCACTGGGAATTCTCTAAGAGGAGCTTTCTACAGCTGCAGAGCAAAGCCAGCTCGGCTTTCTCTTCTACTTTAACTTCTGTGATTAAATCGGATGATACGTTTAACACATTAAGAACAGTTAAAGACTTCAGTAGTCCTTTTGGGTGAAAAAAAGTAATACCAAGGATTGCATCTGATGTGAGTGCGTCCTCTTGGATAGCAGAGGTGCTGTAGGTGTGTAAGGAAGAATACTTTAATGAGAAGGGGACAGAAAGTGTTAATGTTGAAACAGAAGGTTTACAGACCAGTACGTTATTGCCAGTAAGCTTCACTCAGCTCATGGAAACAACAGAGGGGCCCATGTTACGATTAGCAGGTCACAGTGATTTATTGAGTTTTTTGTCTTTTTTTAAAATGAAAACAAATGGAGGATAGTTGCTCCACAGTTAGAAGTAATCATTTCTCCTTCCCAGCAGATTTCTCAGACACACAGTGTTGCCTCATCTCAGGAAGATCCTTTGAAGCTACTATATTTAAAATTACTCCTCTTCTGATGTTTTTTATCGTCCCCCCCCCCCCAAATTTGTAAATGTATTTGTAAATGTAGCACATCTAAAAACGTTGCTAGGTTTAAAAAACATGACTTAGAAGCAGGAGATTACTAAAATTGGAAGAAAGCTTTCTGCATTGTGACTGTGTTTGCGTATTGGTTGGGTTGGTTTTGGTTTTCCTCTTGTTCTTCCACGAGTTTCGTACCAGACTGTAACACGTAACCTTGTTGTAGCCTGAACATCACTACCCGCCTGGCCAGAGAGAGCCTTCAAATAAAGCTATGAGTAACCTGCCCAGCTCGTAATGAATTGTTTGCTCTGCCTGGGGTTAGTTAGGGAGTGTAATGGTTCATGGAGTCAGCAGTTTCTCATGTTGCAGCGCGGTTCATGGCCTTCAGAAAACAGCCATATCATCTGTGAGGAAGGTGCAGCGTGCCTTGCAGCCTGCCTTTGTCAGGGCATCCCTACTCTTCCCTTTGCTTCCCCAGCATCTGTGTATTTTTAGCTTGACTCTTTCTGAGCCTGCTGTGGTGTAGTGATTTCGTTACCCCCAGTTATGGTCTCTTCCAGATAGTGGATGCAAGTTTTTTCGCTAGGTTCATGGGAGAAACACTGTGTTCACTGTAAAGGAGTGGCCTAGGAGGCGTGGTGGTGTTGGGCTGACAGTTGGACTTGATGATCTTAGAGGTCTCTTCCAACGTTAACAATTCCACGATCTATAAACAGTCCTGGTTTACAAGAACTCAGGGACTTGATTTGTCTAGTTTTACATCCTGAATGATGAATATTGTTGCTAGAAGGATTTGCCTTTCACTTGGATAGCTTTTGGTTAGTAGCATAAAAAGTCAGTAACTTAATGTAATTTTCAAAGTGAACTCCTCATTCACTGAATGTTTTTCAATGCAGCTACCGTTGGGTCGCCAGTGTGTGGAACATTACCGCCTGCTGAACCGTTACTGTGTCTTCTCTCATGATGAGATGATCTGTAAAATGGCTTCCAAAGCAGATGTTCTTGATGTTGTGGTAGCATCTACAGTTCAAAAAGACATGGCTATTATGATTGAAGATGAGAAGAGGTTGCGTGACAAGGTTGATAAACTGGTGAGTTGTAGGAAATAATATTGTATCGAGTGAAGGAAGAGTTGAAACGGTGATGTGAAGGCATGCTGGGACTCGTCAACAGCTTAAAGCCACATAGTACCTTCCTGAGTAGCATTGTTGATGTCAGAGGACCGCTTGCCTAAAGAATCATTTATCGAGCATCTTGTTTTAGCATCTGCCCTTTAATACTGTTCAGAACATCCGTCTCTTTTAAAGTAATGTTTGTTCTTTTAGTAATTGACTCAGAAGAGCTGATTTTTCATTAACCAAGATTTCTGTCTATGTGGTTTTAAAATCTTACTTCTAAACTTCATTATTGCTTTGATAAATGTTTTGGCTTGGAATAATCACCTCTTTGTTACACTTTGAAGTGATGTGCCTTACCCTCTTGCAGGGAGTGACTGACTCAGAGAGAGTGGCTTTTGAGCTGTTTCCTGATGACGAGCGACAATGCCTGAAGTGTAAAACCACCTGTTTCATGTCTGCTGTTTATTGTCCATGTAAACCTGGATTATTGGTATGCTTGTACCATGTTGAGGATCTCTGTTCCTGTCCCACCTACAAATATAAACTGGGGTAAGCTTTAGATAGCAAATAATACTGTGTTCTGGAGATATTCTACGTGGAGATGTTGTGGTTTGATAATCTGGTGCCTGCTCTGTTTTGTCAATGGTGCTTGTCTCGGTATTCTGTTTCTCAGTCCTCTGCAAATACAGCCCCTCCAAAACAATGTGCCTTTTTTGTGCTCGTATACAAAGACTCTCTTTTCAGCGTTCAGCTCTTCTTGCTCTAAAACGGCAAAAATTGCTGGATAAGTTAGTTTGCTTTGTTATTTATAGCAACAAGGTCATCATCCCTTACATCCAGTCCTTGCCAAGTAATATTTTTTTGCAGTTGTTCACTTTCCTTCCCATTGTCATCTCTCCTTTCCTGTTGGTTGTTACATCTTTGTCCTACATGAATGCAGCTTGTCCTAAGACAATTTCACAATTGCTTCAATTGTCATGTTGAAACTGTTTTTTGAAGTAATTGCAATGTTGAAATTGTTTTAAGAGGAGCCCAGTGCGCTTATGTGTCTTAATTACATAACCCTGGGTGCACAGTAGATTGTTCCTGTGTTGTATAGACCAACACGTCTTGATGCCCCTCCCTTCCACCCTCCCCCCCCCCCCCCCCCAAGTTCTTGCTGAAGAGTTTGATTTCTGTGCTACTGTAGGTACCGCTACACCCTGGAGGAACTCTACCCAATGATGAACGCACTAAAGATGCGTGCGGAATCATACAACGAATGGGCTTCCAATGTTAACGAAGCTCTGGAGGCAAAAATTAACAATAAAAGAAGTACGTACGTTACCTTTTGTCTACAGCATATAATTTAAAATGGCTAATTTTTCAGTTTTTAGTTTCTGAAACTTAGCATCTTCTGTCTTGTGTGAGAACCAAAGGAAATGATATATAACTTAATGTTTTAAAGTAAATATTTTAGCTGTTGTAAACCCAGAAATTATGCTGAACTGTCTCTGTGTGAGAAGATTATAAATCACTTTGACACAAAATATAACTGAAGTCGAAATGGAAATAGATTTAATGCATTGTGTTATTCAGCCTTACCATTTAAAAATCCATCACAAAGGGGGACTTCTGTTAACTCAGTATCTTTTCCAAAAGGTCTCATCAGTTTTAAGGCTTTGATAGAAGAATCAGAAATGAAAAAGTTTCCAGACAATGATCTGCTGCGACACCTCAGACTAGTTACGCAGGACGCAGACAAATGTGCCTCAGTTGCACAGCAGCTTCTTAATGGCAAAAGACAAACCAGGTAAATGTTACTATATGTGTTTGCAACAAAATTGAGTCACTGAGGATAAGTGCCAGTGGCCAGTGATAGATGCCAGTGTTCTGTAAGACTTAAAAATGAAAGCAATCTTTTTGTCTTCTCAAGAGAGTCATCTGTTACAGGGAGATTCACCTTTCCTCCACGTAATAAGTTAAACACCCTGAGCTTTCAATCTCTTCTTCTTCTCTGTTTGACAGTTTGGCAATAAATTCATTCTAACATTCCCCAAAGGGAAAAAACTGGTGTGGTGTTTCCAGACAAAGCAACACCCAACAAGATACAGTCCACTTGTCTTTGTGCCACAGGGACTGCAGTTCTGTCAGTGGTGCACATGTCATTATATTCATCACACTTAATGCCTTGTGGAAATAGAAAGCGCCTCAACTTCCTGAGCTGATGATGATGGGAATACTGTATGAGATCTCTGGAAAACACTTGCTCTTTCTTTGGCAGCAGTTACGTTAAATCTTGTAGACAGGTTATTTGCTCGAGGAATTAGAAGGTAAGGCAGTGTTAGGGTAATACGTTCTTTGTGTACTGGACGTCTGGCTGCCCGCTCCTGCTAGCACTTCCCATGTCTGAAATGAGTTGAAAGGAGTCAGAAGCTCCAGAAGGACAAGGCCACATTTCCTCATTACATCAGTTTGTGACTGATGTAGTAGCCTTTCTCTTGGGGATCACAAATTACCATCTTCTGTTGCAGATTCTCCAGCCAGGCTTACAACGGCTGTATCTAGTCTTGTGGGATGGCAGGTTTCTAAGCAAATACTGTTTTTATATATGTGGAGGACATTATTGCTCAAGTCTTCATAGCATGAAGTACTTCTGGAAAAACTGTTTCTCTCTCTTCCCATCTGGACATCTTTCACCTGTCTTTGCTGCTTTGAACAACATGGTGTTTGTCAGAGCAGTTGCTCTTTGTGCTGGTATAACTGCACGTGTGTGGCTTCTGCGTGTTGCCTGCCTCAGCAGGTATCTTGTAGCTTGTCACTCCCTGTGTTCTTGCAGTACTTTGAAGGCTGACTTTATACTTTATACTCCAGATAGGTAATTTCCAACCCAGAGATTCATGGCATTGTTATTTGAAGGATTTATCCACTCCTAATCTCTTCCTTTATTTCGAGTTGACCCATCTCTTCTTGGTCTGGCATTCCCAGTCCATGTGTTCTCCTGTCCTTGGTATTTGCTCAGGCTTCCTAATGATGAGCTTGGAGCCTCAGCCAGGGCCTTTCCAGCTGTTTTGTGCCAGATGAGCTCTTCCAAGAGTCTGTCCTGCTCCTAACACGTACCTGAGTTTGCTTGACCTGGCAAGAGCAGGGAGTAAGTTTTATCTTCATCTCATTGAGTAGGTCTGTTCTTTTGTCACCAGGATAGTGTGGCAGCCTTTGATGGCTGTACTCACCAGCTCCTTCAGCGCTGCAGGCGGTAACAAAGGATCCTCCCGGTGCTGCACTGCACAGGAGCAAGGCAATGCTTGGACTGCATTTCTCGTTTGCTCCAAAGTGGTTTTAGCCCTTCTCTCATCTTTTTTCCTTTGAGCTTTTTGTAGCATACTTCTGGGAGAAGTCCAGTTGCATGTCTTCATAATTAGTTTTAAAAACCCATGTTATTTGATGGATCTTTTTTTCCCTAAAAGATTGACGGGGGGAGTGCTCATAACCTATGTAGAAAGATAAAAAGAAGGGAACGATCTGCATGAAATCTTAATAAATGTTATATCAAATACAGCTTCATCTCTGTGCAGCTCACGTATCGGCAGGGTGTTGGGCAGCCTTCATCACACCGACTGCTGTGTGTTGGTTATGGAGGATTGTGGATTCTGCCTGAAGTTTGGTTCATACTTCTGACAAACTTTCCTTTATGGACTGAGCGTTTCGTTCTGATCTGCGGTTTGGAAGAGTCATGCCGTAGGCTTGGCTCGACTGGAGAGGTCGTCTCTTTTAATCATGGCAGTCAGTGATGCTCAAGGATTTCCTCCTGTACAGTGTGCACAACAGTTGCTGGAGAGAGACGACCAAGGTAGATGATAAACGTTCTCTGAGATTAAATCCTGTGACTCTCGTTCTCTGAGAGTAAATCCTGTGACTCTCGCTCGCCATCTTCTCTGTACCACCTGAAGGAAGGCAGGCGGGCTGTACTGCCATTTTCCTTCGGTTCGTACGGTGGTGGGGGACGAAGCGGTGCTAACAGATGCTGTGTGGAAGGTTGTTCTGTGAACAGCTGTCTGACCCGGGCCAAGGGACAGCGTGGCCCTCATTCCTCTCTGGCACTAACATGGAGATGATGCTGGAAGGGAACAGTGCGACAGCAGGGATGTTCTCACTATCCATCCCCGTCCTTCTCCAGGCCTCATGGAACCTTTTCTGCTTAGAGACCTTTGGATGGCTTGGGCTTTTCTTCTGTGAATGCTCTTCTTTATTTTTTTTATTTTTTTAGGCCCATGTAATTTCTGGTTACCAAAAACATCTCATGACAGTAGGTTTTGCAGTTTAGATAGGTGTATATATGCGTGTGTGTGTGCGTATGTATGTATACGTAACCGTTTGTTTACTTTTAAAACTTGCGCCTTTTCCTGGAAGGTACTGCAGAATTTCCACAAAAATGGTAAAACATTGTAGGCCATAAAACAGCCTGTGTGGTACCTGAGACTTTGAATTCATTTTATTCTTTGCTTACTGTGGATTTTGGAACTCCCAACGTGATCTTGCATGTTGTTTAAAAATACCTATTTTTAACATAGAATGGTAAATTAAAATTTATTTTATAGTGTTCACATTCCACTCCTGCTGGCATATCCTGCTGGGATGATGTTTTCCTCTTTAGTTTGAATGACAGATTGTGGATTAAATTGGAGCCAGCATTGTAAGAGGTTTCTTTCCTTTTCTGTTCAGGGTTCTCAGACCTAGTTAATATTGGCTTGAGTTTAGAGAGATTTTTAATATTAGCCAATTTGTTAACGCTTATAAGCCACTCATTCGATACAAAGCTTTTAGATAAAAATGAAAATGATGATTTCAGCGTAAAGAGGATTTTTCAGAAGTGCCTACACAACCTGCGAATATAAAACCCATTCAAAATTGGGATTTGTTCTCTTTTGGTACGGGTATGGGGAGAGCTTACCACAATAGCTGTTGCAACATAACTGAATGGTTGATCCACAATTGCTCTGTGTTCTGGAAAAAAGCCTAATTTTGTTCCATAATAACCAGTGCTCTTCCAAGGCTGAGTAGCTGTTCCAGAATGCCATTTAATATGAAAGAGTATTTTCAACAATAGCTTATTCTGCTGTAGCGAACTGAAGTGTTCCCATGTATGTGAGCCCATGGCTGCTCGGATGCTTTTGAATATTCTATTATTTGTGAGTAATATTTGCCTTACAAGAAATCATAAGCAGATTTTTGAGAAGTTCAGATTTATTTTTCTTCCTTGTGGCATCCAACGAAGTTGAATTGTGTGTCACTGCAGGTACCGCTCCGGAGGAGGGAAGTGTCAAAATCAGCTGACTGTGAATGAGCTCCGGTTGTTCGTGAGGCAGCTGTATGCTCTGCCCTGTGTCCTCAGTCAGACACCGTTACTGAAGGTAACTTGGAACATTCATGGGGAGGGAACACGAGCGTTTCAGTGATGTGTTTGCACTGCATTGATCTCCTTCGTACAATTTGCTCCAAGAATAAATACCTTTGAACTGGCAGGCCTGGGTACCTCGTGCACGAGTTGCTGAAGAATGGAGCTCGCTGGCTGGCTGGCATTCATTGTCAGCAGATTTTTATACTACGTAGGGGTATGAAAATGTTAATGTTGTATGAAGTAATGCAAAAAAGCGGCAGGATGACCTGGGTAACTACAGCTCAAAAATTGGAGGTCAGTTAACTAGTCTTCTCTTAAGAGTAAAGCCGGAGAATATTCAAAACTCCATCATGCTCTGAGTGACAGTTCTCCCATTCACATCTCTCTTTCTCCGTTAACCCAGAATCAGCTTTCTCATAGTCTTGTAATTAGATCCTCCCCATGCTGTCCACGGGTAACCCAGGCCGAAGCTACCAGCCTGGGCTGTTACTGAAATACTTGTTCTCGCAGAGTACCTGCTGTTGGTGGCGAGTCAGATCGCGTTGTCTCCCGTGACCATCAGCTAGTGCTGATTATTTGCTCACCAGATGATCAGCCCTTGGACAAATTGAAAGTAATTAAAGATTTTATTTCAAAATTTGCCAAAATGTTGCATATCACAGAGACGTAGTGGGGGGCAAAATAAGAACGTAAATTCTGAGCAGCTGCAATTCTGCCTTAAAGGAGAAATGCTCTGTAGATTTGGGACTCTCGGGACCAGGACGTGCAGTGGCCGGTTCCTGAGCCATCTCTTGTGTCCACACAAGACTGTGAGACCAGCCAGTATCATGTAACTTTGAACTAGAAGAGACCAGTTCAACCCAGCTTTTGAGTATTGCTTTGGATGCTTTATCAGGTCTGGAATGCGTGAATCAGACCTTATGTAATCCTATTTACAGTTACTTGTTTATAGCATTGCAGCTCTGAAGTTACCTAACTATTTAAAAAGCAGAAGTTCAGTAACGCCAGACATGCAAATGATTCTTCATCAAACACATGTGGTCAGGGAATTCTTTTATATCAATCTCAACAATCCTAAATTATATGTAGTCATGCAAATTAGGCTGTTAATATAAATGGCCAACAGTTACTGGAGATTCGTTCACAGTTTAATATACCTCTAAAAAGGCTTTATTCTGTTATGGGTGAGATTGCCTACCCTGGCAGACAACTCTGGCAAAATACCAACCCGTCGGCTGTGAAGGAGGAACTTACTGCTGGAATAGCATTTCAGCCAGTACTAGAAGCATTGGGCAGGATGGCTAGGTACGGAATAACTCCAGCCTTCGCGGTGAGGTTTCTCTGGCCAGCTGTCCGTTATCCTGGGTGAAGTACAAACAGCCACTGATGTACTTTTTTGGGGTAATGAGGCTTTTGACTGTATGTAGAGAGAGAGAAGGTGTTGCACTGCATGAGAGAGTAAAACACCTGTGGCTTACTGTGACTGTGCTTGGCATAAAGCATGGATATCAGATATCTAATCCTGGATATTGGATATTAGGGAAAGGCTTTTCCCCCAGAGGGCGGTGGAGCCCTGGGACAGGCTCCCCAGGGAGGGATCACGGCACCAGCCTGGCGATGTTCAAGAAGCACTTGGACAACACCCTCAGAGACATGGTGTGAATTTGGGTTTGTCCTGTGCAGGGACGGGAGCTGGGCTCGATGATCCTTGCGGGTCCCTTCACACTCAGGACAGTCTATGATTCTACGAAGCCTCAACAATGCAGCAGAAATGAACCCCAGAAGCCCCACGCCCTTCCTGCCTTTCTTCAAAGCCATCTTAATCTTAACCTTGCTCTTCTTCAGCCACCTTAATCATTCCAGAACGAAACCAGAAAACAGCACTGATGGAACACTTGAAATTTCCCTTTAGATCTTTTCTAGTCTTCTGAGACCTCTTTTTGACACCTGTCTTGGTTGAAAGGAGTTTGGAGTGGAGTTTCCGTGTTCTATGATCCTCGAGCTGGTGGGCGCGTTATGGATGAGGAGATGCCAATACATACACTGTGTGTTGAAGATACGCTGTTTAAGTGTTGCAAATGTCATGACAACTTGCTGTGCGCATTGTGTGCGTTGCAGTGTGGTGCGTGCCAGGAGGCTTGCACTGAAATGTTTAAGAGATTTGGCAGTGGGTTTTTTTCTGATGTTTTTGTTACATTTGTATGTTTCAGGATCTTCTTGATCGTGTGGAAGCTTTTCAACAGCAAAGCCAAAAACTCCTTTCTGTAGAAATGCCCAGTGCTGCAGAACTTCAGGAGCTGTTGGATGTCAGCTTTGACTTCGACGTTGATCTACCCCAACTGGCTGAGCTGCGGATACGTCTGGAACAGGCACGCTGGCTCGAGGATGTGCAACTGGCTTCCTCAGACCAAAACTCTCTTACTTTAGATGATATGAGACGTCTTATAGACTCAGGTGTTGGACTCGCTCCCTACCCAGCGGTTGAGAAGGCAATGGCGAAGCTGCAAGAGCTCCTTACTGTATCTGAACACTGGGATGACAAAGCCAGAAATCTGATAAAGGCCAGGTAGAAGCTAAATCTTAGTGTTGCATTTTGTAGTCCCGTGAGCTGTTGGAGATGGAAAGAGTTGGCCTTACTTCTGAGGGGGCTCCCTTTTTGCTCATCCAGTTCACAGCACGAAGGCAAAACTAGTGCCATTCAGAAGGGAATGGGATGGAGACAGGATGAGAGACTGAGCGATTTTAAACATTGTGTTGATTCCCAGGGTTTGTGGTGCTCCGCTACCACTGTGCGAGTTCTCCTCTCGCCACAAGGAAGCATTTTAAGACACCTCTTCCTTCCTTTCTGCCTCCTTCTGTCCCCAGTGTGAGACTGGAGGATGCATGTCCAGATGGAGCTCAGCTATATACTACCAACTGGTGAAATGTTATTATGTGGACTACTTCTAACATTGAGGAGATTTTTTTTTTTTTCCAGATCAGCTGGTGCAGGGGAGAAGGAAATAAGCCAAATACGTCCTTATTGAGGAAAATTTTCTTGATCATTGCTTTGACCTTCTGATTTATAAAGTAAATGGGGGAGAGCACAGCCTATGTAAAGCTTAGAAAGGTGGCACAAGCTTGTATGCAAGGTTTCTTCCCTCAGGATTCCTGATTTAAAACTTTTTATTATTTTTTTTTTTAATTTTTTCCCTCAGCCTCCTAATTGTGAAAGCATTTGAGTGTTTCTTACTCATTAGTAACCATAGTATTTTAAAACAACTTCATAAAGTACAAAACTGAAACAAGCTTGGGTTTACGCTCCAAAATAGAGATGCAGTTGAGTGTGTACTTTTCTAAAATGTCAGAATCAAACTGTGAAATACAGACAAGCCATTTCCACTTTTTTAGCCTTCTAGTGTGGAGTCCCTTGGTCGGTACTGTTTTGAGGTTCAAGGAGGATCCAGGAGTCTATCACTCAAAAGCTAATGAATGTTAAAATATCCCGTAGAGCCCAAGTGTGTGAATATTGAAAAAAAACAGACAACAGATTCACAGACTCACAGAATCCCAGCTTGGAAGGGACCTCAGGGATCATCTAGTCCAGCCTTTCTAGGAAGAGCAAAGTCTAGACAAGCTGGCCCAGCACCCTGTCCAGACAGCTCTTAAAGGTGTCCAACATGGCCGAGTCAACCCCTTCCCTGGGGAGATTATTCCAGTGGTTGACTGTCCTCAATGTCCTCAATTCCTTAATATCTTTAGCATTTCTACTAGGAGTCTATAGCAAGCAAATCTCCAAAAGCGTACCTGCATTACCAATGCCCCGCTTGTACAGAAAGCATCTCTAGTACTGGACATAATGTCATTATTTGGTGTAACCCTTCAGTTTTAATAAGCCAAATGAGTAGAACAACCTCAACTGTATTGCAGTGTTCTACATCCTGAGACATTCTGTTTGCACAGGCCACGGCAGTCGCTGAGCAGTCTTGTAGCAGCAGTGAAAGAAATAGAGGAGATCCCAGCCTATCTCCCGAACGGCGTCGCACTGAAAGACGCGGTGCAGAAGGCCAAAGACTGGCTGCAGGAGGTGGAAGCTCTGCAGGTACGTTCACTGCGCTCTTGGCGGGTGGTGGTGCCTGCTGTCGGGTTCAGACCCGCGCCCTGCGCTCCGGTACGGGCACTTGGTGCTTCAGCATCCCACCGGATCAAGAATGCTTAATCTGTAACATCTGTTGCCTGTTTCTGGACCTGATTTGTATTCCTTCACCTCTGCAATTAGCTGGCTGCGATAAAAATCTATAAAGGAGCTAGTAACAAAAATCTAAAGTTAAAAAGATATTATACTATGAAACTTTAAGGTAAATTTTGCTCTGTTGCTGCTAATAATAATCACGTTACCTGGTGATCGTGCTTTTGCGTACCATTCTGCAGCTGAAAGAAAAATACTGTCTTTGTAGTTCTCTTTTGAAGATCGCTTTCTCGTTAAATAAGGCTAAATGTTTTGCATGTTAGTGGAAGTCATCGTGCTAAGACGCTCCAACCACTGCCCTAACTTAAAGGAATGTGTCTTATTTTCATAACATCAGCAAGCTGAAGACCAGCTATACCGTAAATGACGGTGATCGTGATCTTGCTGCACTCGTGTAACACAGTACAGAGCAGGTGACACACAGTTCTGATTGCTGGGTCCTGAATAAACAAACCCTGTAAAGTATTCAAGTCTCCAGCAATGCCTTCTCACAGCCTTTATTTGCTTGGCTAAAGAAATAATTTTCCTCTAGCAGATTCTAAACAAACCCCAAGATTTCCTGATCCAGGAATATCCCTGATCAAACAAGTGTTCTTGTATTGTCTCTGGTTTTGAATGCCCCTTTCTGGCGCAGGCCTCGTGCTGCACTGCAGGTCCCATCTCATCTAGATCTGGTGAAGCAAGTGTGTTGATAAATACTGGTTGTGGCGTTGCCGTTTCTGAGCCCCCACAGAATTCATTTTCTGTTTCCACAGCTGTATCATTAGTGATATTTCAGGCATCCTGTTATTGAGAGGGATTCCCTCGTTTGTAACCACTAACATGGCCAATCTCCAGGCTGTTTCTTGGTCTAGTCCTGTGTGGTCGGTCTTTGATTTCATAGAATAAAATACTGGTGACTTTGTAGTAGTTCAGTTGGAATTTTGAGGTGGAAGTTACTTGGGTTCTTTTCCTTCCCTCATCTCTTCATCCTCTTCCTTTTTTTTTTTTTTTTTTTGAGACTCCTTCGGGCTTTGTGTGTTTTCTGTTTCCATGTTCGTGCTCTGAAATAAGTCTTCAACTGAACAAACAGCTGATGGCAGAGACTGAAAACCAGAGTCCTCTAAACAAAAAGATCTACACAGGTTTTCACCTTGGCTTCTAGCACTTCCCACTTGAACCTTTTTTGTTTTTAAACCTTTCAGACTATTTTATTTGAGGACTCAGTCTTTAGGTTCTTTGCTTCTTTTACAGTTCAACGGCAGCTTAATTCTCCCCTCTTCTCGCTTCCCCTCATCCATTAGCACGATTGCTTGGGCAGCCAGACACCATCCTAGTTCAAGCCCAAGCGAGCAATTGTGGCCTGGACCAACCCTTTGAAGTGTTTCATGGCTCAGGCTCGCAAGTACTCGTGCGAGGGGTCAGTGGGACCCGCACGGATGAGGAAAGGGTGGGACTGGGACAGCCCTGAGTTCACATTTAGCTATAAGTTGCCAAATATTGTCTTGAATTTTCATTTGTCCTCATGTTTTTTCCATGAAGTGAACTCTGATCTGACTAGTATTTTCAAGCCAGTCTGAACTAAACTCTGCTTTTAATAAAAGCTTTTTGAGTCAAGAAGCTTTTAGTTTAAAAATTAGTTGTCCTGGGCTTCAAAAATGTTGAAGGAACAAAGTTAATGTAATAGCAACGTTGGTTTGAGGGCTATCTTGAGAGGGCGTCAGTGAATCAGTCTTGGCATCTGCTGATTTCTTGTTTTGGATTCTGAAGTTCTGCCTACTGAATATGGAAAAATGTGTCTGTACGTGCCAAGAATTTTTGTTTCAGTCTGCAAAGATTTTAGTAAGTGCCTGCAGTTGTTGTGACTTGCAGGAAGTTCTTGGTATCCGCGCTTTGCGGTTTGCTGCTAGAGAGTTGGGGTCATTCTGGATGAATGGTTCTCGAGTCCCACATCACTGCCTGTTTCAGAAGTGACCCCTCGGTGCTGCTTTTCTGCTGGACCTCCTGTAACTGGGCTGCCTTGGGCGTAGGCTGCTAAGTGCATGAACAGAGCTCACTTTCAAACGGTACATTGGATACTTGAGATGGTGCCTTGCTCTTGGCTGCCGGGGACTGGATTAGACTCGCCTTCTGGGTCTACTTTAAAATGACTTTGATTTTCTGCTGTGAATGCAGATTGTTAGATTGGGAGTCTGCTTATATTGTTGGCAGTCTCTTTTTTTTAAACTGTAATTTGGTAAACGTATTCCTGTCCACCCCCAATGTTTTATTAGTTTGGTCTATGTTCTTAATGACTAGAGCATGAGAAGTGCAAACGTTGGAATAACAGCTGTGGAAGTGACTGAAGTGTCGAAGCAGTAAATTCTTTTTTACCAGCTCTACCTTCAGTTAATCTAAATGACTTGCTGTGATTCATGGAAGTGGTATGTCTCACATCCGTCAAGCACTTCTTAATTTATAATCTGACAGGTTGGAGGACGTGTGCCTGTACTGGACACACTGGTGGAACTTGTCACAAGAGGTCGATCTATTCCCGTGCATCTGGACTACCTGCCGAGGCTGGAGTCCTTGGTGTCGGAAGTTCAGGCGTGGAAGGAGTGCGCATCTAACACGTTTCTGTGTGAGAACTCCCCTTATTCTCTTCTGGAGGTAAGAGAACTCGGCCCTGGAGAAGGCCGCGATTCACACCACAGCAAAAGCACATCTGAGTTACGGTATTAACTCAGAAAATATCAGTAAATGTTAAGTATATTTGCAGAATTGTTTTAGGATTATATTACTTATTTTAACATAACTTGTGTTAGATTGACCTATGCTTTTAATGATAATTTTAAACTTCTGAATTGCTTAACATTTAGCTATACCTCTCTATTCTTTTTAATCCGTGGCTAATGAGAGCATGCTGTGCCATAGTCTGACATTTTCAGTATGAATATGGGGATATTGACATTTGTGGCACTGAAGTTACTTCAGGCTGCAGGTTCCTGCCCGCTTCGACCCCCTCGGTGTGGCGACAGCCAGACCTTAGGCTGGGCTGCGGTACGGGTGAGGCTGGCCCTCTGAATTTGCTGCCTGTGTGCCAACACCTGCAGCTCTCGAGCAATCCACTCCCTCCGGCCTACGCTGAGCCCCTCTTGCCCCCAGCCCTCCCCTCTCCGTTAGGGCAGACAGGGACGCAGTGCAGCCCTTGGAATCCTCTGCTGTTTTCCAGGGCTTGCAGCTTAAATCATGTGGAGGCCATATCAGCGGCTCTACACCAGCAGTTCAGGTGACACATGGAGGTGTTCGTGGTCTGCCTATTTTATAAAATTGAATTTTTAACTTTCCAGCTCTCCCCATGTTCCAGATAACCCCAGTCATTGATGGAGAAACTGCAGGAATCCCTGTTCTAACCAGTCGTATGTGGCTGCGTTAGGGCAGGACAAATGCATTTAAAAGGTTGCAGACAACACTGCTTTTCTGTCCACCAGGTGTTGTGTCCCCGGTGTGATATTGGAATGCTGAATCTGAAGAGAAAGCAGAAGAAGTTGAAGGAGCCAGTGCCGAGTGGAAAGAAGAAAAGCACTAAGCTAGAGACTCTGAGTGACTTAGAAAGAGCTCTCTCCGAGAGCAAAGATACTGCGTCCGCAGTATGTGGTTTAAGACTTTTTTTTTCAAACTGGAGTTTCTTCTATGTTCTTTGAATCTCTCTGTGTTTGGCTCTCATGCAGGAGTGTTCTCTTCCACTCTTTTCTGCTTGCTCTGCTCTTCTGCAGTGGAACTTCTAGGACTGCGCTTTTCTGTGCTTGCTTCAGACTTCCCAAAATTGCTTTTAGTGGAAGAGATGTGTGTTGTCTTTGCACATGAAGTAGCCTTTCAGTTTGCCAGGCAATGCCCGTAGCCTAAAAAAGCACAGGAAAATTAAAATTTTAGACCTATTTTAACCCCACCATACCAAAACCTTATTAAAGATAGGATAGGGTTTTCCCAAGTCAGACCCTTTCAAAGAACGCAATAACCCAACACCATTTATAATTAAAACAAACACCATAAATAATTAAAGAAAACCTCATGCATTATGGAGTCAGTAAAACACTGGTTCTGAGCAGAGCAGGCTTCGTCACTGGGGGTGAAGTGCTTCATCCCAAAAGGCCTATTTCAGAGCCTCCGCCACAGTCGGATTAAACAATGTCCCATGTTTAACGAGGAGCAGTAGACTGACAGGGTAGGGTTTGAATATAATTGTTCCTGTAGGTATGGGATTCGCAAGTCATTGCTGTAGGTTAAAACTTAAAGCCTTTATGTTCAGTGCTTTGATTTTGGCCTCCCTTGTCTGGGAATCCAGACTTTGACTGCGTCCCTCTGAGCGCTGTAAGGAGAGGCCGAGTCCCTTGAATCGCCCACCCTTCTCCTCTTTGGATACTCTCGTTAACGGCTGGAGTATTGAAACAGAAGGATGCTCACATGGGCGTGAGTATCCGCACCCACGGTGCAGGTTTGGACGCTCCCCCAGCCCAGCGCGGTAGCTGCGTTGCTCGGCGCCTGTGCGTACGTAGTGCAGGGCGCTCTGCCTGAGTCCCGGACCTGCCCGTGATGGACACCGTTGTATAACTTTTGCAAAGCTGATTTTTCTCTAGTCATCACATTTCAAGGCCATGATGTTACAAAATAACTTTTCTATATATTTATAAACTTTCCTGCATACATTTATTTTTATACACATAATAAGATGCATAGAATTTATTAGTTGCAGCTTCTACTAATAGCGTTTATGTCACCGAACTATATTGCTGTGTTCAATAGCAGCTAATCCTAAAGATTCCTGAAAAAAGCGTCGTGAGCAGGTGTAGAAAGGGCAAACGCTACATTTGGGAGTACACCTGAATTTCACTGGTTTTAGGGTGTTTACAGACCCTGGAGCGAGTACATGTGTGTTCAAACATTCAGAGCCTTAAAGCTGTACAGGCGTGAGGAGCCTCGTAAGGACCTGAAACACTCGCTGGCATATCTGCAGAGCGACTGTGCAGAGGTTGCCCTGTTCCTAATGAGTAATGTTCCTGTGGAGATAACATCCCTTTCTTTGCACTCCCTTTTAGATGGCGACGCTTGGGGAAGCCCGATTAAAGGAGATGGAAGCTTTGCGTTCTCTGCGAGCCGCAAACGAAGTGAAGGTGCTGTCCAGCGAAGAGGATGCAGAACTCAAAGTCTGTCTGTGCCAGAAGGAGCCGGCTGCTCCGATGATCCAGTGTGAACTCTGCAGAGGGTTCTTCCATACCGGCTGTGTTTCGGTGCCCAACATTTTGCAGGGACCTCGTGTGTGGCTCTGTCCACACTGTCATCGATCAGAAAAGCCACCTTTAGAAAAGATCTTACCACTGCTGGCCTCCTTGCAGCGTATCCGTGTGAGGCTTCCCGAGGGGGATGCCTTGCGGTATATGATCGAGAGAACTGTGAACTGGCAGCACAGAGCACAACAAATGTTATATTCAGGGAATCTAAAACTTATACAAGACAAAGTTGGCTCAGGATTGTTGTACAACAGATGGCAAGCCACAGCAGGCCAATTGCCAGAGACAAACAAGGTGAGGCTGAGCCGCTGCCGGGTCTCCTGGTGGTGGGTGGCGCGTGGTCAGCAAGAACAGTCTGTAACATCTGACTGGTGCCGGTTGGGTTCCTTGTATCTGCACACAGATACTGGCAAGGCAGATCGTTTATGTGTTGCTCTATGGATATAAGGAGTTTGGTCTGCCTTGACAGTTAGCCAGGATGTGCGTGTCGTGTCCTCCAGCCACAGCTTCATGTTCTCCTTCTGTGCGGGAGTCCTGGCAACAATTACTCCTAAAGGGCCTATTTTCCCTTCTCCTCCTCCCAGCTCCTGTGCTCTACTATGACACTATTAATGACAGAGTTGCTGGAGCTATTGTTTCCAGAGTGGTTAGTGTTCAATTAGTCTTTATATTCTGTTCTTACAAGTATTTCAATATCGTTTTAAGTGCTGAGAATTAGTAACAGAGGCACAAACCCTCCAGTGTGTTACCATCTCAGCTCTGTGATGAGGTTGTTTTCAAGAGGGTATCTTCCTCCGTTGCTTCTCCTCCCTTCTCCTTATCCCTTACACTAGAACTCCCAAGCTGAATGTTCTGCTAATATTACTCAGTTAAGCTACAGCAGCTGTTTCGGGGGTGTTTCATGAGGGAGTTTCAAAATTTCTCCAGTAAAGATCGTTCAGCCAAAAGCGTGGGGAAAGTGGGGAAATGGGTTAAGGATTTATAGTTTTCCTGAGATAATAAATGCAGAAACAAATCTGAAATACAAGGTCTGTGCAGCATAAAGAACATACAGCATCCCAAAATGAAATGGACTCTGTTTTTACTTTTTGATGGAAACACCTTCATTTTCCTACTCCGACCCTGTTACAGTTAGTCTGTGTTTTACTCACTCGGTTGTGTTAAAACATAAAACATGTGGCTGAAGAGGTATGTAGCTGCTTCTCTGGTAACTCAGCTATGACAAGTTGCTTGTGTTGACCACATTTTTCAAATAGGCAAGCCTAGTTTTAGAAATTAAAACTATGTTTAGGCATCTAAGAGAATTTTTCTGATAATTTAGGTTTGAAAGTGTCTTTTTACTACACCAATAATATAACTGAAAAAAAACTGGGCAAGATTTTGGGCATATAAGTTGATGTTTGGACCAGAAATGGAAACAATAAGCTTAGTTCTGTTAGCTCAGCATGGTACCAGGAGGTTCCTCCAACCTGAAAACAGTAACCGTTTTTGTATGGTGTGGGGCTCGAGTCAGTAAACCGCCTGAATGAAGGTAACTAGCAGAGCTAGTTCAGGTCCTTGTGACCATATTTCCCGAGCAAGTCGTCTCTGGGAAGCTCCATGGAAGACCATCTGACCATGTGCGTCAGCTGTGCCGGAGCCGGGGAGCCTTCCTGGAGCCAGCGGTACTGAGGGCAGGCCAGAGGTGTCCTCCACAGCCGTCTCAGCACAGCGCTGAGCTAAAACGTTGGTCTCAATGAATTTGAGTTGTTTTTCAGTGAATCCAGTGTCTCAGCATTGCTCTCCTGTCCTGCAACAACCTTATTTTCCCTGTTATCTGGCATAATTCAAGATTCTCGTTCCCCCAGAGAAGCTTGTAGCAGTAACCGCTGGAGTTGGGCTTCTTTGGCACTGGCCAAAGTGAAGAATGTGGAGCATTTAAATGAGTTTGACAAATTAATTTGAAAAACAGCTGTGAGGATTGATGAGAGCCAGATTTTGAAAGGGGCCCAGACACTTGATATTTTGGAAGGCATCTGGTGGGATGCCTTTCTGACGCTCATGAGCCCAAAACTGACACTTGCTGGCTTGTGGCGGTGGCCTTTGCATAAGGAAGCGCACGTTTTGCCATTGGCATGTCTTCTGAGTGTGCTGAGGCAGAGAGAAGTGCTTTGGAACAGTTTGGTGCCTCGTTGGCCCAAGGCAGTGAGAAATCACTTCTTTATGGTGGACAAAAAGAGGAAGTTATTACATCTACCTGGAGTCAGTTCCAGAGCCGAAGCCCTCGCTCCCACAGGTCAGGGATTATCCCCGCAGTGCCTCTGCCGGTGTTGCTGCTGCTCCACAGGCTTGTCTCCTCTGGTGGAGCATGCTGCTGCGTGCGCGGGGGCTAGTTTCTGATCTCTGTGGAAATGATATTGCCAGAATTCTCAGCTGTGCATTAAAGTGGCTTTTGCCTGTTTCCAGGTGTAGGACGAAGGATTTGGGTGTACTAGGTTGAACAGTTTGTAGGAGTACAAGATCTAAGCAATTGTAGGAGAAGCAAGTTTTGATTCTATAGCAGTTATTTAACACTTCAAAGCCACCTGATCAGCAACAGTATCTATGCGTTATGTTTTGTTTTCTAGGTTTCCCAGACAATTGGAGCGATGTCATTCTCCATGCCTCACGACTGGGATAACAGAACCATATATTTACATTCTCCATTTTCTACAGGACATCAGTGCATCCCACTTCATGGTTTGTAATCTGCACTTTGTTTTATTTTTTTCTGATTCCCCTCGTTTTTTTCCCCCCCTGCATTTGGTGGAGAAGAGGGGGTGTCCTGGTCAAAGAGAGATGGCTCCGGCAGGGAGGCACATGACCGTGCAGTGCCTCTGATTGTTTCTCCATTCCAGCTTTGGAACTTCGTGTCCAGCTTTGGCAGAGGGTGAATTTCTGAATTATAGAAATTTCCCACATGTAACGAAAAGATGTGGGGTGGTAGGAGAAGAGGTATCACCGCGAGCTGGCCCCGTCCCACGTGCACAGCACGCTGTGGGCTGCAGGAGGGGAAGGGGGGAGACCACGGAGACTGTAGGAGCTGGATGGGAACGATGTAGGGAAGCAGTGCTGGAGACCACAGGGTACTTCATCCATAGGAGATGAGTCCCTGTAAGTTTTGCTGCAGCAGAACTGCCATGGAGCCACGGAGACTCGAGAGTTTTCTTAGCTGCTGTGGCATTTGCTGTGCTCCAGGTCACTCAGTGCAGTTTGGCACCCTTCCTAGCTCAGACTTTGTGCTTATTGGACTAACACAGACATGCTATAAACTGCATCATTTTACAACTCTAAAAGAAGCTATTTATCCTGTCTTTCCCCCTGATCCATAATGCTCCAGGGACACAGGTCTAGCCTTATCTTCATGTTTTCAGATCAGTGCAGCTTAGTCCATGCTAATTCTACACAAGACACTTCAGTTTAATGTTACGGTTAAAACCAAATAAGGCGGTCCTTCGTGCTGCCAGGCCATATTTCAGTTGTACTGAATACTGTATTAAAAGGCTGTGAAGTACACAATGATTTTGACTTCCCCTGGCTGCGACTATCTCAAAAGCTGAAGGCAGGGTTGGTAAGCTCGACAGCAGCAGTGGGTGGTGACCACAGGGCAGGACTCAGTTGTGCGAGGCTCACCCGCTTAGCTTTTCTTCCTCTCTTCCCTTGGCATCACTTAGGGATTTCACTCTGTTGTTCATTGTACCCACTTGTTACATAGCGAGGGGGTCATCACACTTCTTGCAGCTTCAGAAGCAGGGGAAATTGCCAGTAATGATGGCAATTGCTGATCTTCAAACCAGCAAGAAATGCAAGCCTGGAAGGGTGCTGAGCCACAGTACAGTAACTTCTGTGAGAACCTTTATCTTTCTTTTTAACCCTGCTGTTAAAAATGAGCAGTGAAGAGAGAACAGATAAGGGTTAATTCATACAGTTGCAGATTCTTAAAAAGTCTTTCACATTTTTTTTATGCTACCAGAGAAGAATTTTCATTATCTGTGTAGATCTCATCAGTGCTGACACTGAAGAATTCCTTTTCTCCTCTCTCCCTGTTTTTCATAATAGTCATTAGCACAGAGCTGGATGAGCTGATGATGGAAGCCCAGCTGCTACAGGTTTCTCTGCCTGAAATACAGGAGCTGTACCAGATCCTATTCACAAAGCAAAGCCCTGTTCTGCAAACAGAGCAGAGGTCATCCGTTGGACCGACAAATGAAAAGGCAAGTGTCTGACAACAGCGGTGAGATGGGGGTCACTTGGGAGTAGAGGCTCTGCCTGAACCCATGAGCTTTACAAAGAGGTTTGAGTATGTGTCTGTACTTCCATGAAAATACGTTTTCCTTGTTCAAAAGGGGTCAAGAAATTGATAACTTAAGGGATCTGTTACAAGTTATTGAATATAGTTTGTTGCCTAATGCATTTTTGCAATTTGAGTCCGGTTTTCATGGTCACTCTGTATGTTAAATATATCTATCCCAGCTTGACCCTTGTCCTGTGTTCAGGAGGCTTTGAGAGAGCTGCCGCCGAAGCAGTGGACTCAGAGGCAGGAAATGGGAATCTTTTTTTTTTTTTTTTTTTCCTATAAACTATCATAGAATCACAGAATGTCCTGAGTTGGAAGGGACCTGCAAGTATCATTGGGTCCAACACCTAAATTGAGTTGACAGTGAAATTCTGTCACTGGAGTGTGACCCTGCCCTTTGCTCCCCTTACCATCCCGCCTCTGCTGAAAGGGCAGCACCCTGTCAAACACTGCGCTTTTACTGAAGCCTGTTCCGAAGAGCAGGGTACGTAATAACGGGATAACGAGCGTTGGCTGCACGCTGATGATTTTGCCAAAATATTGTTCCAACAGAATGAGTGTTGCCGAGGGAAAAAGGATGGGATTAGTTACATGGAGAGAAAACTAAAGCGGCGTTTTGAGAGAGAGAGCTTCTATGATGAGAAAAGAGCGAGAGTAAAAAAAATGAGAACTCCCAAAAAGAAGAAACTGAAACTGAATCACTCAAAGGATCTCTGCACTAACAAACTGGAGAGAGAGCGGGAGCGTCTCTTTGAGATGCAGCGTTCCAGTGAAAGCCACTTGCTTTCCTCAGACATGTCATTCTCTGAGCAGGAGGACTCTGAGGATGAGGATGCCATCTGCCCTGCTGTGAACTGCCTCCAGCCGGAGGGAGATGAGGTCAGTAGAGGCTGAACGCTGGGATCTGGGGCGTTCAGCTGCCCTCAAAGTGTTTGACTACAGAAGTCCTGCGTACAAAGGGAGCGCGAGGGAGTTGGTAACCCAGAGACAGGGTCTGCCACTGCTGGGACACACTTACTAACGGTCCTTCCCACCTCCTCCAAGAGCACCTGGGACTGCGGAAGGCAGGTGGGCATGAAAGCACCTGCACGGAATTGGGAGGAGGTGGGGCTGTGCAGACACCCTATTCATCTGTGCTCTTGCAGTAAGGGTGTAGATAGGCTTTGTGGGTTGCAGCCTTTCTGTGGGCAGGGGTGGTGCCTTGGAGCCCTGCACAGGTCCATCCCTGCTGGAAAATGGAGACAAGGGATGTCCCCGGGTGCCTGGGAGGGCCGTAGTGAAGTTGCCACCCACCACCTGTAGGCGGGAAAGCAGCGGAGGGATGAGGGAAGGGGGAAGGGTGCCCTGCTCTCAGCTTTGGAGGAGCTGGGCGGCAGGAGTCCAGAGAACAGTGATCAGGAGTTGAACATCCAGCACTAGCCAGCTGTAGAATGGGACGTTTCGCACTCATTTAAATAGATTAAGTGCCCCCAAATGACCAATGAATGCTGCATTTGCTTGGCTCTCCTCTGAACACCCGTGTGTCTGCTCTGTTAGGTGGATTGGGTCCAGTGCGACGGCAGCTGCAACCAGTGGTTCCACCAGGTGTGTGTGGGCATCTCCCCAGAAATGGCAGAGAAGGAGGACTACATCTGCATCAGCTGCACTGGGAAGGACTCTCAATATCGGAAGTAAAACTCCCCGTAAACCGTTCAGGACTTGAGTAAAGAAGGTTGTTAGAGTTTTCCAATAAAGCCACAGGGGCTGGTTTAAGAACCAGATTGCAAATGGTGCTACTTCTATCCTTATGGGATCATTTTCCAGAACTCAAAACAATTTTTGACACTTTTGTATTTTCCCTTGATCTGTTTGTGGTTGTTGAGGTTTGAGATGCTGACTGTTTAGCAGGGGTTTCCACCAATTTGGAAGGCATTTGAAACATGCACCTTTTATTGTACAGCATTAAATTACCTCTCTGGGATTTACCGGCGTATTTAATTCAGCTTGGTTTAGGTGCAAAAAAACCTGCACCATGAATTTTCCAATAAATCCTCTTTTGAGGAAATCCCTGTTTACTCTGTTAAATCTTTGGAGCCTTTAGTTTTTTTCCACTTTGTTTTTCGTAGACTAGGTTTATTTATCTAAGCAATAACTTCTATGTCTGGTTTCAGTGACTGGAATGACAGTTCTGAACAGCGTGTTGCTTCTAGCATTGGTTGATGTACAGAAAGCAAATGTTAGATCCTAGTGTCACTGATGGCCCAGTGATGTAGAAGACAGAAAAAAAACAAAACAAAAAAAAAGGTCTGTAAAGTAATTGCCACAGCTGTATTTTGGCTTTCTCCTTTTTTGGGTAGCTTGTATCAAATGTTGCAGTTTATATTGTGGAATAAACCCCTGGTTATGTTATAAAATTAAATGTTGGTGTTTTTAGAGAGCTTGAAATGCAGTTTCATTTCCCTCTGGAGCGATACTGATTGCATTGATGGGTTCTCTTATTCAAGAGAAACCCATCTTTAAAAAAAGAAATGCTAAAGCCATGGTATTTTCTTACCTTACTGGTACATTCGGCTTTGGAAGGAGAGGGCAGATCAAAATCTTATTTCAAAAAAAAAAAAAAAAGAAAACTCAAACCTTTTACAAGCCTTTTGCAAAGCTTTTCCAAAACTGACATTATTTTTACAGGTTGGGTGAATAAAGGGTTGAAACAGCGATTTGTGACTTGGCAGGGGCAGGAATAGGGAATTCACACCGGAGGCAAAGGCGTGGGGCAGCTCGGGCGGCCGGCCTCCTCCAGCTGGCGTCGGACGGAGAGGCTTCCCCGCAGCGGGCTCAGCAGAGCGCGTGCCGGTGCCGCAGAGCCCTCTGCCTGACCGCGGGCGGGCTCCTTGCAGCTGCTGCCACCTGCGCTTCGGCTGAAAACCTGAGGAGTGAGGAAATCCCTGGAGTGGTTGCGATTCTCTCCCAACACTGCGTAGGGGCCTCAGCCTGGGGGTCAGAGGAGCAGTGCTGCCTCGAGGGGACAAGACCTCTAAGGAGGAGGTATTTACTGAAGCCCACCGGGCACTCCACGCGGGCTATACCTGAAATCCTTTGCAGAGCAATTGCTAATGCAGAGTATAGTTGTTGCTCCTGTGGAAACAGCCAGTGCTGTGGCTCCGTGGCCCGCCGAAGGTGGAACTTGTGGAGTGCTGCAAGGTGGGAGGTCTAGATCCTTGTGTCAGAGTGCTCTGCTTGCAACATCCTGTCATCACCACTCCCTCCCCTCATCATCAAGAGGAATTTGGTGGTGAAGGTTTCCCTGCTGGTTTAGGCCCGCTCCCAGAGGCAGAAGTGTGGAGAGTCGCTGGGCGCAGGGCAAAGCCTTTGAGCTGTAGGTGGCCCCAGTCGTGCTGTGGTGGATCTCTGTGGAGGCAGAGCTGTGCGGGAGGCAGGTTTCCCAGGGGTTTTGGTTTGGGGTGTTTTTAAACACAGTATGCTTTTTATTCCCATGCTGATTATTAACTGTTAGAGAATCATAGAACCATTAAGGTTGGAAGCATCCTCTGAGATCACCAAGTCCAACTGCCAGCCCAACACCCCCAGGCCTCCTAAACCATGGCCCCAAGGGCCACGTCTGCACGTTGTTTGACTCCCCCCAGGTACGGCGACTCCCCCACCTCTCTGGGCAGCCTGTGCCAGGGCCTGACCACTTGTGCAGTGAAGGTGTATTCCCAATATCCAACCTAAACCTGCCCCGACGCAGCTTGGGGCCAAGCTTCAGCCTGGTATAGATGATTTGTCTAAAATGGTTGGTGTGGGCAGGAGACAGCCTCACCGCATGTACGTTAGTTAAATGTGTATGTCCTTCCATAGTGTGACTTGTCTTTTTTATTTACTCTAACACCCAAAAGGAAGTTTTGTGATTTTTTTTTTTTCTAGACTTTTGTTGCTGTTGGAAGTCTGTGCAAGGTTAAGATAACAGTCCAAGCTGTGAAAAAAAACCCTGATTTGTAATAACTTCCTTTTAAAGGGGGCAGACGAACGAACTTGAAATAGAAAGAGCTTGCACAGTGTTTTGATGGAACTGAAAACATTACAGAAGTTTCCCTTGCAGTATCCCTTTTATTTTTCCCAATTGAAGAAACAGCAGTTTACTAAAAAGCACTAGAGGAAATACAATGCAGTTAAGTTCAGCGTGACAATTCAGTGTAGGAGCAAGGGAAGGGTGTCATTTTGTGGACCGTAGGGGCCAGAGGAGACCATTGTAGTTCTTGCAACAAAATTTCTCATCAGGACTAACGAATGCAGTAGATTAGAGCATGATGTTTTGGAAATTACCACATTTTTGCTTGAAATTTTTCAAGAAATGGAAAAGCCTGTCCCTGGGTGACTGACGCCTACAGCAGGGGGTGTCTGCGTAAGGATTTGCATTTTATTTTCTGCTGAAATTGTGACCTCAGGGTGGCCGGAGGTTGCTGCGGGGGTGGTGCCCGCTGAGCCACGGGCTGTGCCCGTTAGATTTCATCCCCGTGTGGATCCTTCAGACTGGATTAGGTCAGGCTTTGACTTTGTCAAACTAAACGAGCAAGAGGTTTGGTGTTTGCTTCAGGGTGGGCTCTTCTGTGAGCATCCCTTGCGCGTTCCTCATCAGGGGAGATGATGAGGGCGGAACACGCTCAGCAGCTGGGGCTGTTGGGATCAGCTGTCCCTTCCACCTCTCCTCTGTCCATCCTAGATTTCCAGAGGATAAACCAAAACAAGCTAACAAAAAACAGTCCTTCCCACCCCATTTTGCTTCATTGTTTAAAAAATTTTTTTAAACGAGTGAAACAATCAAGTGTATCAACCTCCCTCGATTGCTCAGACGCTGATTCTTTAGTAAGAATAATTTATGGCCTCTACATTAGTTTAATCAAAAATAGGACAAAAATAAAATCAGTTCCCTACCTGTGGAGCTGAGGCTGAAAAGTCTGATTTTATTTAAAGCCTGCCTGTACCATTGGTCAGGCGTTGGGATCATCTGTCTTGGGCCACCCTTTAATCCAGCTGATGTGTGCTTTCTTGCTCCACGTGAGGAGCATCAGAACAGGCTGATACGCGCCCAACTGCATCAGTGGCTCTCTGTTTCAGAAGCCTTGAATCCAGAGTCACTGAGAGCTGTGGAACCACAGGCAGAAGGTGCTTTGGCAGCTTTGGAGGAAGATTGGAAACGATGGTAACCAGACTGGTCTGGTCTGCGTGCTCCGACCCACAGTGGTGGCGGGCTTCCGTGTGGGTCTCTGCAGAAAGCTTCTCTTGAAGGTGGCAAAAGAGGTTTTAGGCAGTTGTGTCAGCACCTGTTAAATGGTGTCAGAATTGGTGCTGGGTTTCTTCATACTCTCCTTAGCCCACCTAATGTGCCACCCGTTCTCTCTGCTCGCACCCTGATAATGCACACATGGGATTTCTTTTCCACAGGCAGAAACCGGTGCTGGAATTGCGCTGTTGGTGTGGTCAGTGCTCAGCCCCGGCCGCCAGGGTGGAACAAAGTACACTGGGAGAAAAGAGCTATAAACTCCTTGCCTCGAACAGTAAAGTAATCCCTTCCGCAGCACCATCTGGGTGATGGTCTACGCTGAGACCTCTTCTTCGGGGTGAGGAGACAAGAAAGGTACGCTATTCAGGGGTTTAAATGAGTTCCAGGTACAAAGGATATAATTTCTTAGGGACAACACATCAGTCCCTGATACTTTGGATACAGCTGACATTCGGGTATCCAAATGGAACTGATTCAGGGCGGGGGAATGTTCCCTTCACAGCTGCAGAGTGGTGTGTTAACGTATTAAACAGCACCGAGCGGGGGAAAAACAGAACTGAAATGTCATCTTTGTGCATTGTGGGACTTCAGCCGTCATTTGTTAGCCCGATGCAAGGACGGGGATGAGGGGTGTCTAATACTGATAAAATACATATATATTCAAGTAAACAATGCAATAACAAACACAGTTAATTTTACAGCTTGACAGAGGAGCTGTTTTGTGTTACAGCTGACCATGATGCGTGGAGGATCCTTAAAGCATTAGCACGCTTCAGGGAAAATGGAGTTACAGTGAGGGGCTTCGGCTGTAGGCCAGATGCAGGGCAGGCAACAGATCAGCAAAGAGAAAAGCAACGATGAGTGTTTCAGCTGTTGTATCTGCAGTAGGAGGTGTGTTTGTAGGACACAACTAACGTGTCACGTGGGATTTAGGAAGGGAAGGTCTCCAGAATGCACGCGCAGGCAGCAGCGACCTGGAAGCAACGTTAAGGAGCCAAGATGACTCTTCCGTGAGTCTAGAGATGAATGTGCTTTTCCAAGAGAAGGGTTGAGGTACAGCCGTGAAAAACAGCTTTATCCTTTCTTCAGAAGTGAACAAGCCGCATATTGAGTGTTCTCCTCTAGGACGTAAACACGTCAGTCTCTGAAGGCAACAGCCCCGCACCAAGAGCAGCATCAATAAAAATAAAAGCCAATGTCTGGAAGAGGAGATAAAACAGCCACACTAGATTAACAGTACTGCAGGTTCAACACGCAGCTTCTATTTGATACAGACTTGAATGGTGTGACTGGCTTTCAGTAAAAAGATCTTGGGTAGAAGGAACAGATACTTTACAACAAAAGTAAAAGCATGAGTGATGATGCCATATGCAGCCAGGTCCAACATTCCTCTGCTGAGGGTTTGCTGAAAGGTGGTTAAAAAGGAATAGTGACATATCCTGAATTAAAAGTGGTGCAGCTTCATGAAGGTACCCTAAGTATCTCAGTTTTTCAAGTTCTGAAATGTTTGTTATTCCTATACTTAGAGTGACATTTTTAAAGGTACTTGGCTGTTTAATCACAACACTGGTCCAGATTTTCTCTGTGTGCGCTCGCCTCCTGAGATCTGTGTGAGCTGGGCATCTAAAAATGTATAAATATTTTATAAAACATCATAAAAACAGTAGCTCCCTGTCTGCAGAACACACTGTTCACTCAGAGCATCTCTGTCACCCAGGGTTTGTTGAGGACAAAACCAATGTTGGAGAGTATTGGCCGGGTGTTTGGGTGCTTAGGTGTTTCTTTGGCTTTTGGGGTTTTGTGTTCTTGTTGCCACCTGGAGTTAAACTTTCATCAAGTGGGGGACGGTCAGGCATGTACCGCGTAACGTCTGTGGCCAAGGCCTTGTAGTGGGGGCTGATGCGGCGCCCGTCCCTGGTGCTGGCCCTGATTTCTGTTGGAGGGTTTTGCTGGTTACAGCAGTCCCGTGTCAGCTGCACATCTTCCTTTGGGGCCTTCCTTGGCACGGGTCTGCAGGGCTTAGGCACCCGTGAGCTGAAACATCACAGGAGGAAACAAGTTCTTCATAAAGTGTCTTCTCCTGCTAAGAGTGTAATCTCTTTGTGGTGACTGAATTTTCTTCCCTGAAGTATGTCAAAAGAAAAGATGAATGTCAGAACCCATTTGGCTTTGAGGCAAAATGTATGGCATTTGAAAGGGGAGCTCTACATTTGCTGGTTTTGCAGGAAGCAGCTATGCAGAAAACGTGGAGAGAGCGTGCAATGTACAAACAGATGGGAATTCAACCTGAGAAAGCCTGCAAGATTCAAATGAATGTAATTTCTGCAAATACAGAAGGACGAGTTGGAACATTCAGAGCAGTTGTATGGTCACTTGAGCAAAAAGGATTATGGGCTAGACAAGCATTGCTCTGGGATGCCCCTCCTCCCCCTAAACTGCATCCTCATTTTCTGCGAAATGTCAGCAAGGGCAGAGGAGGCAGTTCCGATTGCTAAGAAGGGACAAAACTGATCACAAATACTTGCACAGACGTCCTGGCCTGATGTTAGCCAGCCAGCACTGGGTGCCAGCAGAACGTCTGGTGCAATAGTCCTGGGCCTGCCCCGCTGCTCGTGGTGCAGTAGGAATTCACTCATGTTTTCCACTAAGCCAAAATACAAGGACAGTGCAAAGATGAGCAGATGCCCCTGGGTTAGCAGGAGTTACGCCCTGTATAAATGTGTATTTGTTCCTCCAGCAGAACAGTGTTTTGGATTGGGAAGAACAAGAGAGAAAAATCATCTTTATTCACCTTGCAGAGAATTCTGGCACCAGTCGTGACCGGGGCAGCGTGGGGGGAGCGGGGGTATATTCGCACCCTGTTCTGTGCCAAGGCCCAGTGTCTGCCTCTGGGTGTGAGTGGAGGGGCTAGAGCCTGTTCTCCTCCCCGCTCTCCACAAAAACGCCCACCTGAATGGGTTGTACCTGTGCCGACTGGGAATGATCTCTGCTATCCCCAGCCTGCTGCTGCTGCTGGAGAGAGCGTGGCTCGGCATGGGACATGGGGGGTGCTGGGCGTTGCCTGAGCCCATGGTCTGGTCCTGTCATCTTAGGGGGAAAGATGGGCTCCATCACCCCAACTTCCCTAACTTTTGCAGAAGAAAATCTAACTTTGTGGTGTGGGGGATGTTTTTATAGTGAAGTGTCACAGTGGATTGATTTCACCTAACTGTGGCTGTCCGGACAGCGTCTAGTGTAAGCACAGAGGAGCTTCTGGAGAGCAGTTCATGCCACCTCCACTGACTGCCTGTTCTGGATGTTAAGTCACCCTCTGAAGACCTGTCGCTGCCCAGGCAGGGCTGGGGCAGCCACAGGAAGGGCCCCAGCCAGTGTAAGGGCTGTGCTGAAGGAAGGAGCTCCTCGTTTCGCAGGGGCTGTGGATTAGTGCTAACTAAAACAGGGCTCCTGTCCTGTCAGTGATTTGGCTGTGCAGCCCTTGTGCTGGTGGGACTGCAGGACGGGTGGGCAGTGGGACAGTCGCCTCTGAACTGTGGCTGTCGGGAGCTGAACCCAGTCTTGTGTTTCTGTAGCATCTCAGGTTGCTCTTTCTACTTGTAGAGAAAATCTTGAACTCAGGTTGCAAAAGTTACATGCATGATTTATAGAAGCAGTTGCCTGCATTGCTCTTGACAAGAACATTTAAAAACATATTGGTGGGAGAGAATGTGACTGGACATGTTATCCCAGGAGAACAGCCTCCAGCTCGGAAGAGGGCGGCAAAGCTGTCTTGGAATACGACAAAATACACAAAAGGAGCGATGGATGGATGGGGAAAGGATGTCTCTGGGAGGGGACCAAGACTTGTGCACAAGTGGTGAGGCATGCTCGATTATTAAATAGCACCAGGACAAGCCTAAAAGCCAAGTATTCCTAGTCGTAGCACATCCAGGTAATCACTTGCTAACCCTCAAGTAGTTTTCAAGCAGAAAGTGTTGTGGGCAAGGAAAACAGTCCCTCACAGAAAAGATCTATTCTGGTCACTATGGAAAGAGAAGTTTCCCCCAGGCTGGAGGGAGCCCAAGTCGTAAGAGACCTGTAGGGAAGGAGTTAAAAGCTCATAACGCAGCCAGAGCCAGCCTAGGGATTAGTTACATGACTGCTGTCTCTGTCGTGCTTCCCAGGCTCACCCCTGGCAGTGGACTGTGTTTATATACGAATCGCTGGGCTGCTCCCGGGGGTCTTGCTGCAAAAGAGTTAACAACCAAATAGCAGATTGGTTCAGAAAAATCCCCAGGAGCACCACGCTCCAAAGCACATGGGACCTACTCAGACCTGTTAGCACCGTGTCAAAACACAACCCCATCACCATCCCTCACACAAGAAGGCCATTTTGTGTTAATACTGCTTTTCGGTACTTGTAATGATTTGTAAAATCGCTTATACTCTCTAAATAAACAGTTATAGAAAACAGAGATGGAAAGAGAGCAGTACTTTGCTCCCCTCTGTGTGGCTTTCATTCTACTCACAGCTCAAGGCATCTACAGCTGCCTTGTTCCCAACTCACACAGGGCGATGGTAGCCCACTTTCTTTTGCTTCCCCTGAGCATCATGTACAGCACTATTCAAACCTGCATCAAGAATGTGAGGCTTAATTCACCTTCCAGCTCTGACATGGAGCAGCATGCCTGTAGCCTGCGCCCCCTCCTCTGCTGCTGCAGACAGGCTGACCCCTCAGGGATGAGAGCAAAGCTGCTTGCAGGGCTGGCTCCCTCCCTCGTGCTCGAGCTGCTCGGAGCCAGAGGACCACCATGGTGCCCTGCACCAGTGCTGCCTCGAGGCCCTGCCAGCACCCATCCCCTCACAGCTTCTGCACAGAAACCAGGCGCCGAAGTGGGGCGGGAAGGAGTCAAACCTCTTTGTATGCCGCCATCTCAACGCCTCTGCAAGGAAACCTCATGCCCAAGGTCACCCTCGCACCATTTAAAAGCAAAACTCAGCTGTTTTGGCCCAGGTGGATACATCTGCCCTTCAGTGTAGGGACACCCCCCTCCCCCCGGCCCTAAGCAGCCTCACCCAGCTCCTGAGGGCTCCTCACGGTGGGAGCTCCCCACCGACACGGCGAGGGAAATGCTAAGGGGCTCAAGGCTTTTCCCGGGCTCTGACTAACGCCCGGCTCCTGCCGTGGCAGGAGTTCCGCGCCTCTGAGGAGACTGAAGCACGAAGGGTCTCACGCCCCGCTCCGGGCCCCTCCGCCGCCATTTCCCATCCCGGGGCCCGCCGCGCCGCCAGGGGGCGCTGTGAACGGCGCGCCGAGCCCCGCCGCCGTCTCTGCGAGGCGGAGCGCGCGAGGCCTCGCTGCCCGGGCGGCGCGTGCGTGCGTGCCGTGCGGTTTGGCGCGCGCGGCGGCGGCGGCGGCGGCGGCGGCGGCGGCGGCGCGGGGGGGGAGGGGGGGGGCGATGGCGGGCGCGGCGGCGGCGGGCGGGGGAGGCGGCGGCGGCGGCGGCGGCGGGCCGGGAGCGGGGCCGGTGGCGCAGGGGCTGAAGGAGGCGCTGGTGGAGACGCTGACGGGGATCCTGTGCCCGGTGCAGGCGGTGCGCGCCGCCGCCGAGGAGCAGGTGAAGGTGCTGGAGGTGACGGAGGGTGAGTGAGGGCCGCGCCGCGCTGAGCGGGCCGGCGGCGGGGGCCGGGCAGGGAAGGGCCGCCGCCTTCCCCCAGCGCTTCCCGGTACCGGCGCCTCGTGGCCGCACCTCGGCCTCGGCCAAAACTTCCATCCCCAGCGCTCGGGCCGGCGGGGGGCGGCGGCAGCGGCGGGGGGCGGCGGCCCGGTGCCTCCGGGGCGGCCCTGCCCCTCCTCCGGGGCTCCGCTGCGGGATCGCCGGCGCGGCCGGGCTGCGGCTGCCCCTGGCCTGCGGCGGAGGGCGGCGGGCAGAGCCGCGGCGGGGCTCCGAGAGGGGAGCGGCCGTGGGGGAGCGGGGGGAGCGCTCCGAGCGCAGGGTGGAGGGGCGCGGGGGGTGGCGGAGCCGCGGGCCAGGCCGGCTGCTTCGAGCACCTCTGTCCGCCCGAGGCGAAGGCACCGGCGCTGCCCGCGGCGCGGTCCCGGAGAGCCTCCACGGCCGGGCGTGCGTGCCTTGTGTGTGCCCACGTCCTGTGGGTCATCGTCCGCACCTGGCCTGTGCCGGGCTGAGTGTGGTCAGGGCGAAGCTGTACCCTCGTCTTGTGTGAAACCCCTTTGACGGGGCTCCCGGTGCTCCAGGGTCTGTTGTGGAGAGCCGAGGACATGCGGGACGCTGGAGCTGGGTGGTAGCCGGCCTGTGGCTTTGGAAAGGCAGAGCTTAAAAGAGCAAGCGCCCCAAATTCAAACACTGTCTCTAGTTATTCCATTACTTATCTGGCCTTTTTATGGTGGCACTAAGCTAGCTCATGCACTTGCTGCTTTTCCTGGGTGCAAGCTACAGTTAAAAAGCCTATTGATGGTAACCTTTTATTGTACTTCACTTAAATTTTATAGTCCACCCCAAAAAACTGGCATTTCTAGAAACCACTGGAAGATTTGAAGACTCTACCGCTGGAGAGCGTGGCACTGCAGCCCGTGGCCCGGAGTCGTGCCCGTGGCCCGGAGTCGTGCCCGTGGCCCGGAGTCGTGCCCGTGGCCCGGAGTCGTGCCCGTGGCCCGGAGTCGTGCCCGTGGCCCGGAGTCGTGCCCGTGGCCCGGAGTCGTGCCCGTGGCCCGGAGTCGTGCCCGTGGCCCGGAGTCGTGCCCGTGGCCCGGAGTCGTGCCCGTGGCCCGGAGTCGTGCCCGTGGCCCGGAGTCGTGCCCGTGGCCCGGAGTCGTGCCCGTGGCCCGGAGTCGTGCCCGTGGCCCGGAGTCGTGCCCGTGGCCCGGAGTCGTGCCCGTGGCCCGGAGTCGTGCCCGTGGCCCGGCAGCTTGATGGGCTGGTGGTTTGTGGACCCTCCTGGAAATTTTGCCTTACCTTTGTCTGCTTGTGCCCATATGAAAGTGTTCTGTGAAGTGTTTAAAGTCTTTCTGCTCCTGAACTTTAGCTCAGAAATGTTATCAAAGGAAGTTTGCGGTAAAGGGAAGGAAGGTATAAGGACGTGACTGGGTAAGAACAGGGTTATGATTACGTTACCCTGGGAATGAGACCGGGTCGATGAAAGGAAGACAAATTGTTCGATAAAATGTTTCTTCTTATGCGGCCCCTTAACAGGTGCTTTAACACTCTCAGGTTAAGTTTTCCCTGATGCATTACCAGGAAATCTGTGTATTGCCATGCAGCTATTGGAGCTTTTAACGAGTGATTTGATGGCATTTGCAGAAGGACAAGTCTGGAAGTGGTGTGGGGTTCACTGACCCATGGTCACTGGACCATGCAGCCTTGCAAAGCTGCTGTAGTTGGTGTGCTCTGCAGTGGCGGCTTTTCTTTTTCCCAAAACAGTTTAAATCTTACCCCAAGAAATGAAATCAAGTTTGTGTAATGGTTTGGGTAACATTTCCAGGAAAAAAAAATACTTTTTGAGAGCTCTAGGTGATGGATGTCCCTAAGGTCCCTTTGAGAGCCCAGGAACGCAACAGAATTGCACTTGGTGGATAACATTAAGGGCAAGAGGAATAGAGGCACCTATGCTTCTGTTTTTCCACTGTTTTACAAATGTCCTAAAGTCACCCAGTACTCCTCTGCAGTTGCCATCCCAGAACTGCCCAGGTCTGTTGCAGGACCTGCACCCGTGACCTGGAGGAGGCTACAGAATGCCCTCTCATGCAGTTTGCTGGTGACACCAAACTGGAGGGGAGGTGGCTGGTGCCTTCAGGCAGGGCTGCTGCCCAGAGAGCCCTGCAGGAGTGGACTGAGAAGAACCTCCTGAAATCAGCAAGGGCAGATATCAGGTTCTGCACCTGGGACAGGAAAACCCACCACAGGGGTCAGGTGCTGCCTGGCTGGGGAGCAGCGTTCCAGCAGCCTGGGAATCCTGGTGGCTGGTGAGCTGGGCAGGGCCAGCAGCGTGCCCTGGAGGCCTCCTGCATCCCCACAGGATCAGAGGTAGTGACCAGCCCTCTCTAGTCAGCGCTGGTTAGACCACATCTGGAATACTTGTCTGGTTTTGCTCCTGCCCCCCAGTACACGAAAGGCAGCATCAAACAGGAGTGAGTTCAGCAAAAGGCCATCAAGTCGGTTGGGGAACAGCAGCCCTTGACACATGAGGGGATGCTGGCGGAGAGGGGTTTTCCAGTATGGAGACGAGGGTTTTGCGGGCGGATCTGACAGCAGCTTCTGGTAACTGTGAGGAGGTTGTCAGGCCACTGGGTGCTGGGAGAAGATGAAGGAAAACAGGCAGAAACTGAAACAAGAGGTTCAGACTGGATATAAGGAGACATTTTTTCACTGTGAGGAGAGCCAAGCTTTAGAGCAAATTGTCCAGAGAAGCCGTGCCGTTTCCAGCCTTCAGTATCTCCAAGACCTGCCTAGAAAATGCCTGGAGCAACCTGATTTGATGCTGCTGATGCTGCTTTGATGATGGGGGTTGGACTGAAGACCTCCTGAGGTCTCTTCAGCTGAATTATTCTGCGCTCTGTGATTCCTCCTCTGTTGTCCTAGTCAAGCAGCATGGGAGGAATAAGTTATATTGTCCTTTCTGTGCTGTCTTTGGTATGGAGAAACTTGCAAAAACCAAGAGGAGGAGCTAAAGGAATAATGTGTTTACCAACACAGTATTATTGAGGTAAAGAAATGTAGATTATGTGTGTCAGAAGTACTTTAAAGAAACAAAAACTATATCATTAAGCAGTGTAAAGAAGATGCTGAAAGTAAAAGCGAGGCAGTAGAACAGAGCACAAATATTGGTGCTTTTAATGAAAAACAGATGAAGGTAGGCAAAAAAAAATTGAGGAAAACTGGTTAAAGATATAAAAACTTACGATGCTTTTGAATGTTGCAGAAACAGAAAGCATTTCAGATAGTGTGCATGGCCACCAGGTGACTGAAGGGTACAAGGAGTACAGGGCTGCAGAAAAGCTGAATTCCTTGTGTTGACTGAACTTGCCACATTGAAGGGCCTCTACAGGAGACACAGAGAATCCATGTCAAGTTGAAGTACAGGTAGAAGCATTTTCACCTACCAGTTTACTTAAACATCAAGTGCTACGGGATGGATGTCCAAGAGTTTTAAAGGGACTCAAACATTAAATTACCATGCTATGAGTGGTGCTGTAAAACTTGCCACTTACGGTCACTTAGGGACCAGATAAAGGTAAGCTGGTAAACATGGGACAGCTTTTAGTAAGGGCTCTAAGGTCAAGAGTGGAGGGATGGATGTTGAGGTTGTTACAGGTGAGTCAGCCTGGCTTTTGCACTGCCTGCAATGGCTAAAATCATGTCAAGAGTTGGAAATAGCAATGCTGGGTACCTGCGATTGTTGTGGCAGAGTCAAGCTGTGTTTAGCAGAAGAGCTGTTAGAAGGAGTCCTGGGACTGCCAGGAAGCTTTTAGAAAATTCCCCTACGGAAACTGAAGAAACTAAACTGCTGGGGACAGCTCTTGAATTAATAACAGATTAAAAGCTTGAAGACAAGAGGTAGAAGTGACTGATCATGCTTCACACTGCAGGGACATAGTCAAGAGTCCCACGTGAAGCTGGACTGCTCAGCGTGTTCATGGATGATGTGGAAAAGAGTCAATAGTGGTGTGGCAAAGTTGCTGATAGTGCTGTGCTGTTTGGTCTGGCCAGAGTGAGAATTGGTGGCAAAAAGTACAGACTGATTTCACAAGAGTGAGCCGAGTGTGCAGGCAGTAGGTGAGGTCAGTGTCGGTCAGCAAAGTAATGCTCGGGTAGGAGGAGACAGTCCAGGTGATACCTTAAAAAGTCATGGGCTGTCCTAACTGTCGCCACTGGGAGAAGAGATCCTATTGTAAGTGTGGAGAGTTTCCTGAGAATACCCATTCACTGCTCTGCCGAGCTCTGAAAGCCAAATGGACCGTTAAGGAGGGAACAGAGAACAAAGCACGACATAAATTCCTCATGCCTCTGCAGTCCGAGTGCCGCATGCATTACTGGCATGCTGCTCACTGGAGGGATAAAGCAGGGCAGTAAAAACACAGCACAGAGACGTTCACAGAGGTGTGGGAAAGCTTCTGTTCTCAGAAGCAGCAAATACGTTGACTTCTGCCTGGTCAGAAGTCAACAGAGATGGAGACTCTAAAATCATAAGCGACAGAGAAGGTGAGCGAGCAGTGATTATTTGTGACTTCTCATAAAGTTAGCGAGATAAAAATTAATTCACAACAAGTAGAAGGAAGTAGACTGTTTCCCCCAGTGTGCAAACTGTGGAACTCATCACTGCTGGATGTTGGAGGTAGGAATGGTTTAAAAATGGTTTGGCGTTCCTGGTGGAAAAAACTCATCAAGAACCATTAAACACACTGGTCGGATACACCACCTGCTTTGGAAGGTTCCCAACACCACGATTTCCGAGGGGGCGTGTGGGGGCAAGCGTTGCTCTGCCCTCACCTCTTTATTTAAGCTGCTTGCCAAGCTTATTAAGCCACTGCAGCAGTTAGCTCTCCCCACGTGGGTGTGCTGCCCCACTCTAGCACCCGTTCTCCTCCAGGCAGGGTTTAGCCAGGTTGGGGTGGTTCAGTTTTTTTTGAGGATGCAGTAGAGCTCCCTGAAGCGGCTTGGTAGTGTGTCTGGCCAGTGCTTGTACAAGGGGGTGAGCAGAAATGCAGTCAGAGGTGGGAGCCTCTGGAACAGGCTGAACTGTCCAAGAGGCATCTCCGCATGTCTGACTTGATACAGCTGTTCTGGAGGAATACGGCATGTCAGCTCTGGCATAAGGACATGGTGGCAGTTTCTTCCTGCCATGTCACACTTTAGGGACTTCCAAACATGTCCCCAGTGGCTCAGTCTCTTCCCTGCATCTTCCGTCAGCTGGGAAAGTGTGGGGAGTAGGCACCACCTGGCAGCGTGGGGATGGGACATGTGTCGTTGTTGGTCTCTGGAAAGAAGAAAGTTCACCTGGTGACCTGTGTTGTCTCTAGCTTTTAATGGAACAAAACTAAAAGCAATGTCTGAGACTGCAGGGGGAAGGCAGAAGTGAGAGCTCCAGGTTGTGGAGTGCAGCTGCTCTGCGGGTGTCTAACTTGGCTCAACTCTGCCATCGACTTGTTCCTGGTGATGTGGGGATGGTGTTTCCATTCCCCGTTATCTGGTCCATCCAGGTAACATCGTACACCTCCTCTGATGGTACACGTGTGTGCATGCTGCAGCTGATGTCATATGACTTGAGGATAATTCTGGAATGTGTAAAAACGTTCACCTCTCTAGGCCTTACTATATTAGAGAACACATGTGGAGGCCAAGACATCTGCAGGAACGTCAGGGCAGGGACAGTGTCACTCTGAAGGAGGTGTACAGTGGGTGTCCACTGGGACGGATCATTCTTTGACCCTGTTAAATAGAGCAGTGTCTGTAACACATTCCTTAAATTATGCTGATAAGGAGTTTTAATGCCAACTTCTTATACAGCTGAAAAACACTGCTACCCACTTGCCTGCTTAGATAACAAGTTTGATGCTTTATGGTGACAGTATTAAGTCTCTGAGCTATTTGCTCCTGTGCTCTAGAAGTGTGGTGGTGATAGATGAATGGCTTCAGGTTGGAGGATTGCCTTTCTTTTGCCTTTCTGCATTCTGTGTTCCTGTTTGCCCTTTTTGCAGGTAGAAAAGGCATTTATATGGCTGTTTTCAGCGTGGCTTATATTGGGACACCTTGTGTATGAGAAGGCATCTTCAGCTCAGTCCTTTGCAAGGTTGTTTGGTGCCAGAAGCTGAGACATGCAGGTGACTGCGAAGATGGTGCTGACCTTGGCAAATTGACTCGTGTCAGTCTGGGCGTGCTGACCCTCTTCAGAGCTTCTTGTCCATCTTGTTTGAGACCAGTCCTGTGCAGGAGACAACTGATGCTTTGATTTGAATGTGATCTCGGATTTGAATATTGGCTTTATGGGTCTTGTAAACGTTCTTTTAGTGTCTTCCCTTCCAGAGTAGGTGGCTCAGCATGTACAGTTTTGATGCTTTAAAACTCCATGGCTTCTCTGATGACATTTGCATGATATGGTTTGCTCTCCATTTGTATCAAGAGAACAGCTGTAGGTACAACGTGTCCTGGTTTTAGCTGGGATAGAGTAAATTTTCTTTGTAGTAGCTAGTATGGGGCTGTGTTCTGGATTTGTGCTGGAAACAGAAAATTAACTGTATCCCAGCTGAAACCAGGACACAACAATAGCACAGAACTTGTAGCATCACTGGTGCTTCACCACTTCAGCATGTTTTTGCTTATGGACAGCCCCTTCCCGACATAACTGTTTGATGCAGAGTAATTGCTGTGCTGCGTTGGGTACCTCCTTGGATACATGATTTTTAGGGTATTGAGTGGAAGGAGGGATTGTGGAGCATTTACAAACATGACCACAGTATGTAGTTGTATGGGTGGTCTCTTGGCGGTAACTTGAATTATAGTAGAGTGGATGATGGGCAGAAATAGGTCGAAATTCTGTGAATGGATAAATTGCTCTGAATTTTTAACAGGAGTTAATATTTTAACATTGAACTGAATTTTTAACAGGGAAATCAAAACAAGAAATGACCACATTGAGCCATGTGATAGAAATGGCCACACTGGGACATGCAATATCTGACTTTCAGGGAGAAAGGGTATTCACAGCAGCAAATGCTGTTATTTGCACTGTGAAATACTGCAGACATTGAGTGTAGTGAGAAGTTGCAAAGAAGTGATTTCACGTGAGATGCCTAAAGCCATTGTGGATGCTGGAGAAGGCCGCCCTTAATCTTTCAGTCCTTTGCTCAGAAACGAGGATAATACGGTTGTAGTTTTCAGAGGTGTGCTGAAAAATAGAGTGCTTTTGGAGTAGTCACTGAGCATCATGATGGATGCTGAAGAAGTTCCTCAAAGAAGCACGTTTGTAGTGTGTAAAAATTACGGCTAAGCATTAGGTACCCACTTGATATTTCTCCCTAGTCTGGCTGCAGACACCCTCTGTGCTGGTCTGACCTCGTGGCTGACCCTGCCTTGAGCAGGAGGTTGGACAGGATGTCCTCCTGAAGTCCCTTTCAACCCGAATTAGTGTGTGATGATGTTGTTGAAAATCAGTCCCATGGAACATTGTCTATGCCCATGTAGCTGGGGACTGATGCACAAGGGGCAGGCAGGCGTTGCGTAAAGGGAACTCGATTTCTGATGCTGCTGCAGCTGTGAGATCTGGTCTCTGCAAACTGAATGCTGTTTTAATTTGGAGTGTTGGCAGTCTTGGGGCAGTAGATTCACCTGCGTTAGCTGCAGCAGCTACCATGGCCTCTCCCTCCACCAGTGCCTGTCTCTGCCCCCAGCAGAGACAACTAAAAGGGACCTGTAGCAACTCCTGAAACAGCTCTGTATGGGTGTCCTGAGCTGGACTCGGTGCTGGCCCGCTTCAGCAAGGTAGGGTGTGAAGTGCAGTGGTTCGATAGAAAGTCCTGCTCGTTTATTCCTCCCTGCTTGTTTAATACTATTTTTTGGTTTGGTCTGGCTTAATTTCTCCAAAAGGTTGGGGGTGAAGAGGTGATATGGTAGGTTACGTAAACTGGTTATATGGTAGATGGAGCTTGGCTGTGAAGGAGAGTTGGATTTCGCTAATATTGAGGTTAATGGAGAGGAGAAGCAGAGCTGGAAGGAGATGCGTTTGCTAAGTGTTCCCTGTGCCAGGCCCTTCATTAAAAGTTTCTAATCTTTTGGTTTTACAGAGTTTATCTTGGGAAGAAGGCTTGATGCTTCTGATATCTCTAATCTACAAAATATAAGTGGAGGAAGCACTTACGAAGAGATGCATTTGAACTGCAGTTGCCCATGATAAAAATAGAATGTTTCCGCAACTGGGGATAAAAACCAATAATAAACCAGCTCTCTGAGAAAAGAGGAGCCAGCGAGCTGTACAACGATCAGCATAATTTCAGTCCCTGGAAAGATTCTTGGACCAGCTCATTAAACAGCTTGCCAGTGTCTATAACATAATAGGATAAATAGATGCTACACAGCTAGTACAGTTTTATATGATCTATTCTCGATAAATCCATCCCATCTTTCTTTGAGTGGGAGAGCTGGCTTACTGCTTAAACAAGCAAATGCTGGGTATGAATGATCCGAGTTCAATAGGGTTTCTGATACGAATTTGCCACAATTGGTCATTTGTCAGTTAAGAACATACAGTTTTGCAATATTTTAAGATGCACAGTTGGCTGAAAACCTGTGCGTAGAGTTGTATCGGGGGCTTATTGCAAAACCCAAGGGGCTTTTAAGACAGAGCTCTTGGTCGCTGCAGTAGTGAGTACACCTCTAGTTTACTAATGACGGCGCTGCAGTCTGCTTGAGAGCAGAATTAGAGAGATGTTGGAAAATTAGAATGATGGCCTGAAATAATGGAAACAAAATTCTGTAAATCAAGTGCCGAGTAACAGATGTAAAGGGAAAAAATCAGATGCCACTAGACTTAAATATTGCAAAATGGAGACATAGTAGTAAGTTGCAACTATGTGAAGGTGTTACATTTATTCTGGCTTCTTAGTTCATTTGTACTCTTTAAAAATGTGTCTGAAATTCAGTGCCATACTCAGGCCTGGAATGCTGCAGACAGCTAGAAGAATAATTACTGCTGCAGTTAAAGGAGTATTATGTTAAGTACGTCTCAGAATGAGGCTCCGGCTTTTGCAGCTAGGGTAAGAGGGGTTTTTCCTCTCTTTTTTAAAATGCATGATCTATGAAGAGAGCTTGAAGGATCTGGGCATGTTCAGTGTAAGCATGGGAAAGTGAGAGGCAATTATCTCCCAACCCAGAAAAGGCTCTTACAAGTGAGGTGGATATTAGGAGGAACTTGGATATCTAACCACATTTGCGCAGCACTCAAATATGCTGCTAAGGAAAGTTGCAGAACTCTCTTTCACAAGGATTTTCAATGTGTTTTTGTCAGGGATGCTGTAAGCACGTTTATCCTGTCCATGGGAGCCAGGTTGTGCTGGTGGGACCTCAGGGCACGCCTTGTGCTCCACAGTTTCTAGACGAAAACCTCACAACTGCATTTCTTAAGCAGACTGGCGAAATCAAATGAAGTATTTAGCACAGTTATCAGCTGCCCGGAACTTAAAGTTTCAATTTTAAGCAAATTTATTGAGGCATATGGATTTACCAGACCAGAACAGCTGCTCTTCCTGGTTTTTATTTCCTGCGCTCAGTCATCAACAGAATTGGTACAAGCATTTTAATTTTGCCTTTGTTACAGAGTTCGCTTGGCAACTAAAAGAAGCTCTTGCTTTTTCTGGACAAATTTCTTACTGGAGACAGTCCCGCAGCCTGAGTGATTGTACAGGCAGTTTCTGGTGTCAGTGTGTTCTGGCAGGGTTTGCTCAGGAAGGCACTTGGTGCCTTCTGAGCTGTCTCAGGGTGTGTTTTGGGACACTGAAGTGATGTTTCCAGATCACTCTCTGGATGAACCTGGCTTATCTGAAAAGGGGCTGCTGGCTGACGCTCTTAGGGCTTACCCCACCCTGATCTTATCCATGCATCCCTCTTGTAGGGGCTTGACTAATGATGCTATGTTGTAGATAAGATATTTTTTTTTAAGTTGTAAATCATTTGCGCTTTCTTAACCTGTGTTGCAAAATTTTTTGCCCACGAGAAAAAGAAATAAGATGCTGAGAAAATAAGTTTGTGCAGAGAGCACAGGGAGAATTAATGCTTGTGATTCATTGGAGTAGCTACGCTTTGGAATTGTCTTCTCCTTCCCACATATGAGTCATTCGATTGGTATGATGTCTTTCTCCAAAAATCTTGATGAGTTTTACTGTGTGGGAATACAAGTTATGATACCAACTTTTTTTTTCCTCCCTTGCAGAATTTGGTGTTCATTTAGCAGAACTGACTGTAGATCCCCAGGGAGCTCTGGCCATCCGTCAGGTGAGTTTACCTGGAACTGTAGAAAGAATTTTAACGGTAGTTTCCTTGGGTTTTAAAATACTCTCTCACATTTCCAGGTGAAAAATTTGAGGTAACTTGCCATTCTGCTTCTCCTTTTTCTTTTACATTTCTCTAGAGCCATCACTTTCTCTTCCAACATTATTCAGGTGTTATAAACTTACTTGTTTTTAAATAGTGCTTTTTAGACTTAAAACCTGGTGCTGAGACAGTACAGTACTGGGAGTGGGCACAGCTTATTGGGTAGATGGTAGGCATCAGCAAGCAGAAGTGTCACTTGTCTTTGCGGCAGCTTTTTCTGTAGGTGATTTCCTCCTTGAAAAGGAAGTTTAGGTTCTGTATTTCTTTAGTTACCCTGTGGCCCATATCTTGTGCTGTACATCATTGCTCAGTGAGTGACCGTCAGTTCATCTTTTCACTGTGGTAACTTTTTCTTGTCTATTTTGCAAAGATTTTGCATCTTTGGCAAGCCCTGTCACCCCTCTAAAAGCACAATGGGGTGGGAGACTGAGCAAACGGGTCAGGGGTGACACTGTGGTTGCAAGTTTTGTTACTGATTCTTGACCTCTCATACAGCTAGCGTCTGTCATTTTGAAACAGTATGTGGAAACTCACTGGTGTTCTCAGTCAGAAAAATTTAGACCTCCAGAGACCACGGAAAGGGTAAGATTTGGTTTCATGTTGTCTACTTTGAGACACTTTATCCATTGAGAATATTAATTTTGTACGTGGTTTAAAAAGTGCCAGTGCCCATGTGTGTTATAAGGATTCTTGGCTTCAGTTAAGGTTTTCTGACATCTTCCACTTGAAAAATCTGTGTTCAGTTGCTTAAAGCAACACTAGACTTGAGAAGGTTGGGCTGATTTCTGTAGGAAAAGTTCAGCCATGATGTTTCAGCTGCTCGAAGAGCAAGACTAGAAGAAAGCTGCTTTGTAAGCTTTAAAAATACTGATTCTGGCAGTCCTTTTTCAGAGATTCGTTAAATCTTGTGTTTTTCAGCTTGGGACTTAAAGGCTATTTTCCCATGACAAATTTCAGTTTAAAGGTCTGCTGGGTTTCATTAAAAATCTGTTCAGTAGGAGTATCTAACAGCTGAAACGGCCAGAGATTCCAGCCCTTTGCCACTTTGACAGTTGACTGGACCATCTTCCACATCTAGGGTGTGATTCATCCCATCCAGAGATGGTTGCCTGAAATAGATTTTGTGAGTTATGCCCCAGAAGTGCTGGCTTTTTGTCCCATCCCTTCAGGGTTGGGTGACTAGTTCTCATTTACTGAAATCTTCCAAAGTAAGCTAACATAGTCCCTGACACTGGAGCTGGGATTGATCTCGGCTGACTCTGGATGTCTTCCATGTAGATATCTACGTCCTACCTAATTACAGCTGTGAGCTGTTTATTGTATGCTTGGCCGAGTGCTCTGTGTGACAAGTGCTACGTTACAACACACTGTGCAGTTTTCCATAAAAAAATAACAGGGTGCAGCGTGCAAGGCTTTGTTGTCTCCTGACTGTTGATTTTGTAAACCCAATGTTGAATCAATATCAGGATACAGTCATAGGTATAACATTTTTTTTATTATTAAAATGTTTTATGACCGGGGATCTGTTTTGCTAAATAATGTTATTCTCTACAGGCAAAAGTTGCTATTAGGGAGCTCCTACCCAATGGGCTGAGAGAGTCGATCAGCAAAGTGCGCTCAAGTGTTGCTTATGCAGTTTCAGCGATAGCCCATTGGGACTGGCCTGAAGCCTGGCCAGAGCTGTTCAACCTCTTGATGGAGATGCTGGTTAGTGGCGACGTGAATGCAGTGCACGGAGCCATGAGAGTGCTTACAGGTACGTGTACACGAGGGCTTTGGCAAGGCTGATGTAGGAAGCGGTTTTCCTTACCTTGCTGTCTTCTCACTTTTCACTCCAAACTGAAGAAACTGGAATTTGCTGCTTCTCTTCTGGGCGTGTGATGCCTGTTGGTCACTGCTGAATTACATGCTCGGTAGATGCCATGAAAGCTGAGGAAGAAGGTTCTGTGCTGCAGGTTATGGCTCAGAAAGAACTTTGATCGCAACACCCTGTTTTCCAGATACCTGCAATATTTAGTGTGATATTTTTCTGTTTGCCTTCAAGGATTGCCACGGGTAGGCCAGATCATCTAGTCAAGTACGAATCAGTGTGTTTCTAGTATGTTGTTAGTGTTTCCCAAAGCTTCTGTTGTTGCTGTTGCCTACAAATTTGTTTTCTTATAGGAACTTCCCTTCTTTTTCCATTTTCTAGAGTTTACGCGGGAAGTGACAGACACACAGATGCCACTTGTTGCTCCTGTTATCCTTCCAGAGATGTACAAAATTTTCACAATGGCAGAGGTATGATCGTCGCTATTGAGCTGGTACTGAATGGCACTAGTGGGAGCATTTCTTGGAGCAGAGAAACCCCAGATTTAATGGCTAAGCTGTACTGTAGTATGAGTTACACATAAAGAATTTTCTTGATGATCTGATAGTTGATGGCAGCTCATGTTTCAACAGAAATGTTGAATCCAATGATGAATTAAGTGAATCAAGTTAAAGCAAAAAATAAATACGATTAAAGGAAATAAAAATAACTTGTGTTCCTGATCTAGTATTTAAACTTTTTCCTAGGTGTATGGTATTCGCACGAGGTCGCGTGCAGTGGAGATATTTACCACGTGTGCCCATATGATCTGTAACATGGAGGAATTGGAAAAGGCAAGAGTTTAACTTACCCTACAACATACATTGAATTCAAACCGAGTGAGGTTCTAAATAATTGTTAATATGAAAATGAAATGTTGGAGAAATATGTACTTGTGTCAGTTGTAATTCTGGGGGAGAGGGTGTAATTTAATACACGTAAAGTGGCTAGCTCTCTTCTTTACATGCATGCCTTGATACTCTGACTTGGTTTCAGTAATTAAGTTTAACTGGCAACACATCAACAGACGTGCTTTTGACAGCTCAGAGAAAGGGGAGGCAGCGTGGGGAGGAGACAGTGTATCATCCCTTCGTTTGGAAATCCCTGTTGTAGCTTCCAGTCTCCAGGTGAAGTGTGTGTCCTGGCCCTTGGGCGAGGCATTGGTTACCAGTCCTGGAACTTCATCAGTTGCTTTAGCATGCGTGTCAGCCTTCTGTTCCTAGAGGGGTGATGGAAACCAAACCAAATTTTAGAAGAATAGCTCTTAAGAAAAAAAAGCACTGTGCAATTAAGTAGCTTTACACATGAGTCTTCCGTCTGCACATCTGCATTTTATATGGCCTCTCACAGGTGGGGTTCCCAGTGCTCCCCAGACAACAAATTGTTCTTTTTAACTTTTCAGAGGGTGAGGGTAGGAAAGGGTGACTCTCAGTCTAGTGGGTGGTCGTTGCTGAGTGGCTCTATCTGCTCTTTCCTCCCTGTTTGCACAGGGAGCAGTTCAGTGCAGACTTTTGGGAAGTTCTGATAATTACACCGTATCTCCACTACACTGGCAAGGTTACTTGTGCAAGAATGGCATGCAGCTGGTACTGGTATCCAAAAGACAGTAATAGCTCCCCCCGTCTTATTCTGGAGGAGGGCTGAAGGTGTCCATTGCATTGTAAACAAAACGTCTCCTGAAATTTGGCTTTAAAAGATTGCCTGTCTTTCTTTTTTTTCCCCCCTATAAATTGCTAAGGTGGTATTTCATAGTTTATTTAAGCACACAACTTTGCCATCTTAGCTATGGAGTTATGAGGAATATTCTCAATAAAATTATTTTTGTCCAGTGTTACTTGCTCTGCTTATGAAGTGCTTTGACATCTAGAAAAATGTTTACTGTATTTTCTTAGGAAGAGCCATCACTGTAGTCTTCAGGCCAGATGTTGATACTCACAAAGAGCTCATTTGGTATGGGGGAGGGTAGCTCGGGAGGGAGATAAGTGCTATCTGCAGGGTTCAGCGTAATTGCTGGTGTGCCATGTAGTCACCTGGGTTTCTTTCATAGCCCGTGGGGGTCCAGGCGGTAGGGCGCGCAGGGCATGATTCATCTAATCAAATGAAAGGGCCTCTTAAGGAGGACCTGCGCTACTCCTGAGACTCTCCAGACTGGATTGTCTGGATCTCTATTTACAGACTGAAGTGATTAGCCTAGGTGTGGGTGCGTGGTTTGTAGCAGTCTGTGCTGTGTGATTTTTGAAGGGTGGGATTCAGCTGAGCTTAGTTCCCAGCATGAGGAAGGAGCCAAAGCAATGTCTGACATAAGCATTTCACGTGACTTTGCAATGTTCTGCAGTTGCCATGATTCCCTCTTCGTTTTTGTGGCAAAAAAAAATGCAATTTGCATTGCTTCTCATGCTTTACCTGTCAGATGTGGGGGTCTGTGCCTGGTACTCACCTATCCTCTCATTGATTGTGGCCAGGGTGCAGCCAAAGTCCTGATTTTTCCTGTGGTGCAGCAGTTCACAGAGGCCTTTGTTCAGGCCCTGCAAATGCCTGATGGACCTACATCAGACAGCGGGTTTAAGATGGAAGTCTTAAAGGTAAGTCACTTAAGACTGATTAAATAAAGTATTGAATTCCAGCACATCTGACAGCGTACTGGTAAACAGAGGAACATAAGTGCATGTCACCTCTCCTAGTACTGCTTGTGCTATGAGTAGTGAAGTCTCTTGGCTCCCAGCGCCACAGAACATTGAAATAAATTGTTCTGCCTGTGCTGCAGATACCTATGATGAGATCCATAGGGATTTGTCCATAAAATGATCCATAGAGATCAATCCATAGGATGATCTGTCCTTGTCTTTCACTGATCTGAGACATCTTGGATGCATCTTGTTTGGACACCATACTCAGTAGTTAAATATCTGTCTTTTCTAAAAATGCTACAGAATTCTGCTGCAATGAAGTTTTAAAAACTTATTATATACAGGTGCCTTTCTAGAACTTGCCTGCTCAGACTAGCAGCTCTGAAGCTCTGTGTCATGGAACTCGTTTTGTTTTCCTGTTGAAGGTGGCAGTACCCTGGTAATGGCATCCTGTCACTTGTCAGTAAGGGGCTGCAGGTGTCATACACTGGAAACAGCAGGAGCTTATTTCTTGCCTTGCAGCACCAAATGGCAAGGAGTTTGGGGCAGGATGTTGGGAGAGTCTCTCTTGAGTTTTCTTTTTCCTTTCCACTGGCTGCACGCTGGGGTTCCTGGGAGGCTCTATAGGAAAGCTAACGTGAAGGGGATACTCTGCAGGGTATAATCTTGATTTGAGCAGGCTGCAGCTCAAGAGTGTCTGAATCTCTGATTCCAGATATTACATTCAGTCATTTAATGAGTTTTCAGCCTACACGGAAAGCAGTTGGTAATTGATAGTTTCACTCTAACCATAGACCAGTTCTTCTGTTCTTGTTACATTCATACAGTCTGCAGCTTTTTTTGTGATGCATGTAGCAGTGCTTGGTGGAATTGGAGCTATTTGTACTTGTATGTCTGCACTGATATACCACAGTAGTCTCTTGAAAGATGTGACAGGCTGGGAAGGTATTTGAGGAAACATCATCATGTTCTTGCTCTGTTCCTTAATTGTGTGTGGGCATCAGCTTTTGGCCGCTGCTAGGTAGGTGCGATGCAGGAGAGGATTTCGGTGTGAATACACTCTTGTATGTTGGGTGGCATTGATGGCAGCAGAAAATCGGTATGGATTTAAATGGTAAATTTAGGAGATCTGCTGCTGATAAGTGATTTGTAGGAGGCTTTTTGTGAAGAGATTAGTATTCTGGCTGTTGACTCGGGGCAATTCATGATTTTGTCACTTAGGGCTTCTAAGCTGATGATACCAATTTTCTAAGGGAAAAGGGATTCAGGTGAAAGACCCATAAATTGCCTTTCCTTCCAGAAGAGTGCATTTTGTAGTCATTGTAATGCAGAAGAAGGAGACCTCAAGGGATTAGTTAAGCCAGCTCTACAGATGAGATCATTACAGGAGCCTCTTGAAGTGCTGATGCAATGGAGGAGTGAATTGAGACTTTTTTTATAGTACATTTTCAACCAGAAGTGAACGTAATCCTATCTTTTCTTCCTTAATGAAGTGCTATGCAGTAAATGACAGGAAGATCCACACCCCCCTGTCTCTTGTAAGCTTTGTACTCCAAGGCCTGTGGAGTTCTTGGTGGAGATCAGGCAGCCTTGACCTAAAATGTCGTGCCTTCCATATAAGAACATTATGCAGGACAGTGTCGAAAGCTTTAACAAATAACACTGAAGTGTGCACATCTGCCTGGTCTGCCAGGACAGTTATCCTGTTTAAGTAAGTAAGTAGGTTGGCTCACATCATGGTGAACCACTGACTGTTAATCTGTCCCCAATCTTTCCAAGTGTAGTTAGACATGTAGAAGCAGTTATCAGCGGGAAAGTCAGTGCCTTTAACCCTTGGAGGAGATGGGAGGTTTGGCCACAACAAAAATATTTTCAGCCATGAGGACTAGAATGAAAAACCAGTGGTGTAATTTATTGTTTTGTTGTTTGATAGTTTAGCGTGAATTAAACTGATGTCTCTGCGGATGAATGAGCTGCAACTAAATGGTTCTTGAATCCCAATTCCAATGTTGTTAAACATGCCACCATTGATTGTTTTAAGAGAAACAGTGATTAAACATGACAGGTGACAGAGTTAAGGCACATTTCACATACAAATATGATGTACTTAGTATGCGGTAATTATGTCAAGAGCACCGATTAACCGGCAGGCTAAAGTATCTTACAGCCTTGCTGTAGTGCTTCTTTGCTTATGCTTAGAATCCGTTCTTGCACCACCTGTGTATTAGGTGGGTCGGAGAAGCTATGCTTATATTTTTCCTGCTGTTGGAATGATTAAGTTACAAAAAATAATTAATCATACCTTCTTTGTTCTTGGATGGAAGACAAGGTGGTGGCTGTGTCTTGGGGGCAAATTTCCTAAGTTTGCACAAAGTATATAACCTGCGCCTGCTGCACTCTTACTGAACATTTCGCTTTCCGTGCTCCCCTGCTGCTGGCTAGTGTATATTTTAAGCTTTTTATCCACAAATTTGGAGATTCCTCCTCTGTCTAAAGACAGATATAGGAAGTGAAGCAAGAAAAGGCTTTAATACAGAGTGACTTTAAGGAGATGCTGAGCGATTAGTCAAGATGTGGTGGGACGTTTGCTTGTGGAATAGCTGGAAGGGTTTCCGGAGCTGTCGTGTTGCTCCCCCAGTGGTGATCTTGGTGTGTCTGTGTGGTGACACAGGCTACAGGCGCGGATGCAGTCGGTTGTTGCCTGGCTTGGCCATGAAACGTGCTGCTTAGGGAGCAGCTTGACTTTGCTCTGAAGAGATAAGGATACAGATTTTCTTGGAGGATTTCATAGGTGGTGAAGCAGTACGTGGGGGTAGGCAGAGGAGGAGGAGGAGATGTGTGAAGCAGTTCTTTTAGTTCAAACAAGCAGTGAGAATTGGCAGAATGAGAGGCCAGGGGTTGAAATACAACATTTGATAGGGGAGAGTGTTCTTTTTTTAATGACTTGTGCTGCAGGAAAGTGTTGAACTTGCAGATGCCACCTTCTATTGTTAGAACTGCAGAGCTATTGAATTGAAGAACTCTCTCACCACTCCAGCAGTGCTTCCTGCAAGATTGTCTTGGCATATAGCTTAGAAAAACTTGCATAGAGCTCATAAGCAGTGGCATATGGAAGGAGTCTCTTTAGATGCTACAGTGGCCATGGTCAGGGAGTTGAGTCGCAGCACTCCTGCAGACTCCTGTACTCTCACTCCACCTAACAGACACCGTCCCCTCCCGCAGGGGCACAGCTCTTTATTTTACATTGGCTACAGAAGAGCTGTGCCCCTGCGAGAGGAGACGGTGTTTGTTAGGTGGAGTGAGAGTCCTCTGACCCCTGGAGGATCCCAGAAGATTTTGGCAAGTGTTAGTGAAAAGGCTCCCCTAAATCAGGGTGATCAGCTTCATGAAACCCCCAGGCACAATCTGCTGTAGAGCTGCTCCCAAAACAGCCCCTGTGCTGGGCTGGCACAGCTGCCTGTGCCTGCAGCTGAGAGGGATGAAAGAATTGATCTGGGTGGGTGTTCTCATCTGCAGCTCTTCCCTGGATGTGCAAATGGATATGCTGCTTGCATGCGTAGAAGTGTGCGAAATAAGCTGTGGTCTGGTTTTACTTGATATTATAGTTCATTTTCTGGGACAAGATAGCTTCCAGGTGGTAATCATATCCAGACAGCGCTGTGCAGTGACACGCTTCTGGTTGGAGTCTATACCTTATCACGGCTTCATTTCTGGAGTTGTGCATCTGGCATTATCCCTTTGCTTCCCTGCAAAAGAGGAAATACGAAGAGGGGCCTGTTTGTCAGAGTTCGTGCAAGTGAGGGGCTGCCTGGTCAGGAGCGAGAGGAGGAGAACTTAGTGGCAGGAAGACACTGGATTTTCTAAATTGTTAATGAAACAGCAGCCCATGATTTGAGTGTTTGTTGATGGTTTTCCCCGCTTTTGCTTCTGACTGGTATTCTTTTCTGTTCCAGGCTGTGACAGCACTTGTGAAAAACTATCCGAAGCACATGGTTTCATCAATGCAGCAGATCCTGCCCATTGTCTGGAACACCCTTACAGAAAGCGCTGCCTTATATCCTTTGTAGTGAATAGTTTTAACTAGAACAGAACAAGACAAACTCTGTCTCATGCACCATGACGACCTGAACGCAGCGGAAGAGCACAGTACATGGCGTAGTCGCTGCGACACACAGTATGTAGGCATCTATGGTGTAGATGTACTGGATATTTCTATTACGTCAGTAGGCTCCATTAAGTTCTTCTAGCTTAAAAGTCATATATGAAGAGTGCTGCGAGTGCCCGTGTTACACTAGCTGTAGAATTGTGGCTGATCTCTGCATTGTTTCTGGTACTGTGGTGAAAATTATCTTCTTAAAAAGATGTCTAGTCACAATATGAGGACTTCAGGTAAAGGAGACTCTACAATATCCCTTCCGCAGCAGTGTTAATGGCTGGTTACACTTGCTGCTGAAGTTGATTTGCCTTTTGAATTTTATAACAGTCGTTACTTCACTGCACAGTTGGCCACGTTAGAGGTGTTCTTTTGGTAGCTTTTCCAGTACTTGCAAACTAACAAGTCAAATCTTTCCATATTGTTAATCCAAAAGTTGCTTTTTTAACCTTTTATAATGAGACAGTAATTGTAGAATACTGAGCCGTCTGGTAGCATTTTCTGGATTTTTGGTATAAACACCAGAACTGGACACCGTGTTGCCATAATAGCGTACGGGATGACTGAGCTTTTCCTCTATAAATTAATGAGAATGACTGTTCTCATAGAGGTCATAGATCTAAACCTTTTCATATCAAAGGTGTCTGCATAGCCTTGTGTTTCACAGTCCTGCATGTTTGGTGATAGGCTCTCATAGAGTGAAAATGGTCAGGGAGGCCATAAAAGTAGCCTTAGTTCTGGAGCAAGTAGAGGCTACCTGGTTTCAAGTTCAGCTGGGTTTTTTTTTGGGAGGTGGTTGTTGTTGTTGTTTTAGATACCTGTTAAAATACAAGAAGCTGTTTGTTAAATACTTGATGTTGTATTTCTCCCTCTCCTGTCCTGACTCCCGCTGCAGTCCTCCTGGCAGCTGAGCTGGCCCAATAGTTTTTTGTTTGCAAAAGGTGAAAGCCTTGTCCTTCCTTCTCTTGTGTTTGCTCTGGCATTTGCTGGACCTTCACTCCTCCATCCCCAAAGAAACCTCCTTCCTCTCCACTGCCAGGTTAGTTTTCTGCCACTTCCCAGAGCTGGAGGCTCCTGAAGAGGCCTCACAAGGAGCAGAGCCGACATAAGGTAGCACCTGGGCTCATGGCATGGCTCCTCACCTTTCAGCAGCAGTGAAGTGTTGAATTGGCTCATGGTCCCCTGGAAAGAGTTGAGTCTGAGTGGTTTTGTTCTTGTAAAGTTTTAACATAAATGAAGTTTTGGGTTACCTTGGAGGATTTGTTTAAAATGAATCAAATGATCTAAAGGATGTACTAAAGTGATGTGGAAGTGATCATTGAAGTTGGACAATGCACAAAGCCAGGAGCTGCTGGGGCTTGTTGCCTCTCTGAAACACAGGACTGTGCCTAAAGTCAAAGATATTATTTTTAAGAAGAAAAACTTCCCTATTTATCAGGAATTTTAAGATAGGAACAGATTAATTCCTAAATAGTTGCAGTTCTTTAGAAACAGGCATATTTACTTAACTCCATCCACTTATGTGAGAACAGAAGTAAATTACACAGAAGAGGTGGAGGACCCTGTGGATTCTGATGGTAAGAACTTGTTATATTGCACTTTTGCCTGCCTTTTTGAAGAGGAATGGGCTTACCTAGTATTGTTATCAAAACAATGACTGAAACACTGTAGGAGATAGTGCTTAAAGGTACTTCTATGGTGTTAGACCAGTGTCCATCTTTTTTTGCAAGTTACATGTGATTGTGATCAATGAAGTTTCGTAATGTAAGTTTTCTGATGACTCGAGTGAGTTCTGCAACAATTTTGAGGTAAAAGTAATAGGACAAAAGAAAACCAAACAGATTTTAGGTTGAGCTTTATCAGTTTTAATGAGGGGTGTGTGGTGAGGTGGGAAGAGAGCAGAAGGTGATGAGGCCAGACATCCTCCTGGGGCTGCTGCTGCCCTCGCTAGTCCACGAGTAAGAATAAACAATATCTTGTCAGACAAGCTAACCATCTGTAATTATATCTGACACCCATTTATACCTTCCTGGACATTAGCATACTCAGTCATGGCTTTTGTTTTCACTTCGGCCTTTCTGTAGGTTGGCATATTCAGTCATCTTCTGGGTGTTTTTTTTTTTTCCACTTCTTCATTCAGGTGAAGTATTGGGCTTTGAAAATCTGGTATTCAGCATATTTGAATTTGTTCATGCCTTGTTGGAAAACAACAAATTTAAGAGCACAGTGAAGAAGGCTTTGCCAGAGCTGATCTATTACATCCTCCTTTATATGCAGATCACAGAGGAGCAGGTGAGCATGTTTGCCTTGTGTAGGAAGCAAATGAGATGAGAGATTTAAAGAGCTAATGTCCTAGGAAGAGTTTCAGTGTGTGGAAGCTGCTGTAATCTAATAGGCTGTTCCATCACTTTGCTCTGCCAGGAGGTAGGGCAATAGTATCCAAATGTCCCTAAATGGTGTAACGTGGACAGAAAAACACAGAATCATAGAATGGCTTGGGTTGGAAGGGACCTTCAAAGATCGTCTAGTCAAAACCTGCTGCCATGGGCAGGGGTATCTTTCACTAGATCAGGTTGCTCAAAGCCCGTCCAACCTGGCCTTGAACACTTCCAGTGATGGGGCATCGACAACTTCTCTGGGCGACCTATTCCAGTTTCTCAGCACCCTCATAGTAAAGAATTTCTTCCCTATATCTAATCTTGATCTACCTTCTTTCAGTTAAAAACTGTTGCCCCTTGTTCTGTCAACATAGGCCCTACTAAAAGGTCTCCATCTTTCTTATAAACCCCCTTTATTACTGCAAGGCCGCAGTAAGGTCTCCCTGGAGCAGACTCCTCTCCAGGCTGAACGACCCCAACTCTCTCAAGCTTGTTTTCTTTATTCTTCACGAAGTATTACACTGTGAAAATGAGGATTATCATGCCGAAAGGGATAGCCAGGTTTCTGTGATAGTGAAAAATTTGTGCTGGTGGTGTGAAATAATTTGTACTGGAGTTCTGCGTGGCTCTGGCCTCCCAAGCCTGAAGCCATTGTCTTTGTTTAGGTAGGCATGCAAAACCCAGGCACTCTGTTAAAGATTCATCTGCTTCTCCCATTCCTCATCTATAAATAAAACTATGTAGCATTGATTCCTCGTCAGTCATTAGTTCAAATGCTGATCTCAAATGAGGAATAGAAGAGCAAGATCACCTCAGAACAGAGAGGATATCTTCTTTTGAAAGGTTTCTGCAATAGAATATAAGAAAAATCAGTTGAAGACTATGACTTCTTATGGCAGAGAAAAATTTCTGAAAGTAGATTTGCAAAACTGAGATTACCGGGAACAGAAAAGCTCCCTCTGACCTGTGGTGTTCTGAGTTAGTCATCCACCCTGTCCTCGTCTCCTTTCTGTTTCAGATAAAAGTTTGGACAGCAAATCCACAACAGTTTGTGGAGGATGAAGACGACGATACTTTTTCCTATACAGTGAGGATTGCTGCACAGGATCTGTTGCTGGTATGAAATGTGCTCCACATTTAGATGCAACCAAAATAATAATAACGAATAATAAACCTAGCTTCACGAAGGGCATTTGGAGAAAAGGCTGAGTTTTAAGTCTATACAAATAAGTGTTATCGATCCTTCTGCACAGGCCGTGGCTGCTGATTTCCAGAACGAGAGTGCAACTGCTTTGGCTGCAGCAGCTACAAGACACTTACAAGAAGCTGAGCAGGCTAAAAACAACGGTGCTGAGCACTGGTAAGGAGATGGGGCAGCAGGGAGTGACACTGATAGGAATGGCAAGCTTTTTTGCAGCATTGAGTGCAGCACAATTTCATCACATTTTTTTTTGTGATGCTCTACTGATGGACAGGGATGAAATTTGAGAACTCTTGATCAGAAGAACAACAGCAGTTCTTGAGCCAGATGATGAAATCTTCATGTGGAATACTGTCAGCAATTCCTAGCACAAGCTAGCTGTCCCCAGGCTCCCTCCCTCCAGACCCTTGACAGGTCCTTAAAACATATCATTGGACACTATAATTAGTTATGTGCAGTCTGAAGAGAAACTGGCAATACTTTCAATTCCTGTTCAGTTAATTGAGCTCAAAATTTCTTCTTTTAAGAAGGTGTGTCTTTTACCTGATGTAAAGAAGGGATATAGGTGCTACGTTATAGGTGCTATGCAGTTGCAATTTTAATGTTACTTGGAGATAGGAGGAGAAGGCTCAACTGCAAGAGCACCGGGTTGCTGTTCCATAACTATTCTGTCTTGGTTTTAGAGTGCATTAGTTCAGGTTTGTGTTTATTTTGAATATTAGTGTCTGAGTAGCCACTCTGTGCAGTGAGCAGCAACAGAATGTCAGAGAAATCGGGCATTGAGTCCCCATCTGCCTGAACTGTGATCAGTTTTAAAGTAGGTTATTTGCTTCCCCAGTAAAACCAGGAAGTGGTATTTGCCCATAACCTTTTCCATCATAATGCAAAAATAGATGTTTTTAAACCTTCAAGGTACTGGGTATCACATTGGCTCTGCCCATAGAATAATCGAGTGAGGCACAGCTGGAGATGTAAGCCTTCATAGAAAAGTCTCATTTCGTTTTTTTATTATGGGAACAAAATTGGTACAAGAAGTAACAATTATTCGACTGGGATTTTAGAAAGTGCTTGAGAAAGCTGCCCATCCTGGGTGAGTTTCCAAGCCCTCAATTTGCTGAGTTTTTTGCAAATGTTCATTTCTTTCAGGGCCTTTTTAAATTCTCTGCTCTGGGATCAAGAAAATAGTTGTGGTAGATAAGACCAAAAAAATTTCATGGTTTCATTTCAGAATTCTTGTTTATTGAGGCCGTGTTGGGGGAAAACCTAAAGGCATCTGAATTCTTTTGCAGGTGGAAAATACATGAAGCTTGTATGCTGGCCCTGGGCTCTGTGAAGTCTATTATTACAGACAGTGTGAAGAATGGTAGAATACACTTTGATATGCATGGCTTCCTGACAAATGTTGTTCTTGCAGACCTCAACCTTTCAGGTACATTGGCCCTTGCTGTTACTCAGAGTAATTGCTGAGTGCCAGACCTTGGAAATCTCTTACAAACAAAAGCGTCTGACGAATCAGGTTGCTGTATACACGTGGTGTGGGGAAATGCAGTTGTGCGCATTGTACATATGAAAGGGCATAAATCTTATCTGGCGAGTTCACACATGCTACCAGGTCTAGCGTAAGTCTCATAAATGTAGGACGCTATGCCTTTGGATGCAACTTGCTGTTGTCTGGCTGCTTGAGCCTCTAGAGCTTGGAGATGGAACGACGATTGCTTGGGGAACTTGGTGGAAAATAGCTGCTCTGTTTGTCTTGTATCAGTGTCTGGGAGAGACACCAGCAGTGTTTAACAGGCTTCAGAATTCCTGCAGCAACATACCATCCCATTTCCCTTACACTGGGTCTGATGCTAGTAGGAACGCATGATTTCAAATAATACTCGCTGAGTGGGATCCTGTTATTGGGATCTCTGCAGGCTTCTGCTTTCCGTGTTACCTTACATCAGCGTGCAAGAAAGTCAAAGGAGTTGTTGAAAGTTGGGCCTGGAGAGTCTGTGCAAATAATTAACATTTGAGAAGGTAAAGGCAATATGAGCATTATTGGTGAGTCCACATTAAGTTGTGTCAGTGCAGAAAACCAAATTGCTGGATGCTTTCATCAAAGCAATACTTGTTCAGCCTATTACAAAGAAGGTGGGTGGTTTTGTTTTTTTTGAATGAAGAAATAGCTGCAAAGTGCATAGCATCCATTGCATGTGAAAAAACCACCTCAGCTATTTACATATATTTACACACATTTACATATGTGGCATTGGGTTGTAAATGAGCTATGGCACTCTAGAAGGAGCTCCTGGATTCAGCATATAGATAGTTCTCAGAGGATGTCCATTTAGTGCTCAGTAATGGTCATAAGACAAATAACTCTTGCTTTTTATAACACTTGCTTAGAAAACAAAGCTTTTCTCTTGCTGTGTATCTCGCGTGGAGATTTTTGTGTCCTCGTCTTAAAATTAATGCTTGCAGGAGTATAAATAATGGCAGTAAAGATGCTGAGAAGTAGAAGGCATCGTCTGTTTGAGGGTAGCCTAAATAGATAAGGATATTTTTAGCTTGAAAAGGCAGGAGGGTTTAAGTGTGCTAAAGATACCTCATACCTTGATAAGTGTAAACAAGTGAGTAGGTCATGAGTATTCACTGTTTCTCTGGTGCTGTTGGACATTATGTTCTATAATTACAAGGTGATGGCTGGAAACTAGGAAAGTAATCTGTTAAAGGTCCCTGTATACGTGCTGTGTTTCTCCAGTTCTTTCCCCTAAGCTTCTGCTATTTGCTGCTGCAGGGGATAGAATATTGAGCTGGATGAACAGGAATTACTGAAAAAGCCTTCATTCTCTTCCTTTACTTTTGTTCTGATGATCACTAAAGCTTGTCTTGCTGTATTGGTGAACAAATTCAAGTGCAACTAGTTGAGGGAAGTTTTTTTTAAAAACAAATTATAAATTACATTTTAAAGTAACTAAGAAAATGAACTGGATTTGCCCTTGCATAAAAATTCTTTGTATGCCTGCGCACTGTTCTTCTGTGTCGTATCTCACCATTTTCCTACTGGGATGATAAAATTTTGGATAATAGATGGAAGCAGCTGTAATTTTAAATTCATAAAACTTACTCTGAAACCACTGGGGCTTTTGGTTTTGTTTCAGTGTCTCCTTTTCTCCTGGGTCGTGCTCTGTGGGCCGCCAGCCGTTTTACAGTGGCTATGTCTCCAGAACTAATCCAGCAGTTCCTGCAAGCTACTGTCAGTGGTCTGCACGAAACCCAGCCTCCCTCTGTCCGCATCTCTGCAGTCAGAGCTATCTGGGGGTAAGTTAACCCTAAGGTATTCCAAAGCTCCAGGGGTAGGTGGTATAAATTACACTTATAAAATTATATGTGAAAATATTGGTAGTGTTTCTGTATAGGCTTTTGCAGTATTTGCTTTGAATGAAATAGATGTCAGCTTAAAAAGTGTAAGCAAGCAGGTTCAAAATAGAATAATGAGAAATGTGAAACTGAGATTCAGGGTCGGCTAGAAAAAAATAATGGATGCAGTCCCAAAGAGAAGCAGAACTAGATAGTGACGGAAAGCATAAAAATGAAACCAAGATTACCCCTGTTCAGTCACAGAGGTGGCTGAATGACGGAACACGGGCTTGTGGAGCAAAGCACAGCAATAGGGAATGTTTGGGGGTGTGGTGGTGTTGGCATCCTGTTCGTGTAAATACGTTGCAAGGAGAAAAAGGGGAGGCCTGCTGTATTGATTCTAATGTGAAAAATGACCGTTAGTTTAAACAAACACACAAAACCCCACGAAACACACACACAAGAACGTCTCTTCCCCACCCCTGAAAACAACCTTGTCTTCTGTTTGCACTGAAATGATAATGAGGAAGGGCAGAGACTTACAACATAGTTATTCCTGAAATTATGTTTTTCTTCCCTAGCTCACTTGTAGCACATGATGATTAAAGATATTGTAAGCAGTGAGTCTCTCACTCGGACTGGTTTTTTTCCTCAAGGTTTATTTTCTCTGTTGGTGGGCAGTTCTTAAGACAGAATTGTTACTAAGAGGCAGTGGAAGCTTTTTACATCACTTGGCTCAACTGCTTCTGTGAACCATTGGGGATGGAATGAGGAGGAGGGACGGCTGAGCTGTTGAGAGATCAAGGAATAGTCTGATGGGGAAAAGTCCAAGAGGAGAGGACTTGAGGAAGAGAATGGGTGGGGTGAAATAACCCCTTATATATCATCTAGTGTTAAATGCATAAATCACTTTAATATATTCGGTATGTATTTTTGTATCACAAATTTCTTGTCTAGCTACTGTGACCAGCTGAAGATCTCTGAGAGCACCCATGTGTTGCAGCCTTTCCTTCCTAGCATTCTTGATGGACTGATACACTTGGCAACTCAGTTCAGCTCAGAGGTCCTAAACCTGGTGATGGAGACGCTGTGCATTGTCTGTACAGTAGACCCTGCATTTACAGCAAGTGTGGAGAACAAAATCTGCCCCTTCACGATTGCAATATTTCTGAAGTACAGTAATGGTATGCATTCAAGTTACATTCTTAAAGTACAGTTGTTTTTGCTACTGAATCCTGGTGCTGAAAACATAGTAAATGATAATTGAATGAACATTGATTCATTCAACGGTAAAGCCAGAAGGGAAACTTGCTGCTTTGCCTGTTTAAAATAGCGGTAGCAAAAATTGAGATGTGTTTGTTAGTATGTTTTAGTAAATGGTGCTTTCTCTCTCCAGATCCAGTTGTTGCTTCTCTTGCCCAAGATATCTTTAAGGAGCTAGCTCAGATAGAAGCCTGCCAGGGTCCAATGCAGATGAGGCTAATACCAACTCTTGTCAGCATCATGCAGGCCCCTGCTGACAAGATCCCAGCAGGGCTTTGTGCAGTAAGTGCTACAGTGGTACATGGTCTTAGCTGGAGATGATTCCCTGTTGTTTAATGTATAGGATGGCTGGTCTGCAAAGAGTAGAAAGGTTGCTTTTAAACTGCTTTGGAACAATGACTTTGATCATTGGTAGAGGTTTCTTTGTGGAGAGAAGGCAAACTGCAGGTGGGGGAAGATGCTTCCAAAAGTTAACTTTAAATTGCTCCTCTGGCCATCTTCCAGTCTCTGCAGTGTATCCCTAGTCATTTTGTTTTGACATAGCCATCTTTCACCAATAAGTCTCCTCTTTCTGGTGGAATGCTCTCCAGAAGGCTACATGACTATTCCTTGCACTTTTTTTCTAAGGCTTTTTCTGATTTATGTCACATGTGTATAAATTGCGGGAGGTTACTTATATAGGTTTGTCCTTTCTATAAAAAGTCAGCTTATAAAAGATTAAGCATTGACTATGTGGAATGATTGTATGGAATTACACCCATAAACATCTTTATCAATATGCTTGTAATCTGCCTATTGGTTGGTATGACTGTAACAGTTGCTCATGGGTAATTAAAATAAATTTAGATCAATATAAACAAACTGGAACAAGTCAGCTAGAGCCATTCTCCGGCTGTACTGATGAGCATTCATCGGGGTGAAACTGTTTGCCACAGTTAAGTGGTTACAGTGCTTGTAATGTTTGAGCTGCCTTGGGAGCTTTTAAGTGCATACTGTGCGTCCGTGTCAAATACAGTGTCACTGTGGGTGCATGACTCCGAGGTCCTCTGATGTAAAAAATATCCTAGACTGTAAAATCAGGATGTGACGGCAGTACTGGCTCACATCCCTCCAGTTTGTGCCTTTGATGTTTGCACTCGTGGTGGGTAATGCTGACTTAGCACACTATGGCTGCTGCTGTAACAGTGCCTTTGTTTGTGTTTTCCTTTCAGACTTCAATTGATATTTTGACAACAGTTGTGAGGAATACAAAACCTCCTCTGTCCCAGCTCCTGATCTGCCAGGCGTTCCCTGCAGTGGCTCAGTGCAGCTTGAACACAGATGACAATGCCACTATGCAGGTACCACTGTGGGGGGGGTAAGGATTGCAGGGCTGTGCAAGTCCAAGAGAGGTGACCAAGTAAGGCAAGTCACGTAGCCTTTAAGGGAGGCCAGGCTTTGCTTGCCAATAGCTATTTCAGCACCTCCTCAAGAGTCTCTGCCACTGCCAGTTTATCATGAAAGTACTGCTCTTCAGGGGCCTGCAATGACTTCTACTGTTCATCCCTTAATTTGGGGGAATGGAGTGAATAAAGCAGCAGCCTTTCTATTTTAGGGCTCCAGAGCACATCAAAAAAAACCCCAAACACAAATGAAAAAAACCCAGAATTATTGCTTTGCTTCCCCCATAATAATTTTCTTCACATCTAGGAATGGCAGAGGCTGTCTTCAGGAACATGCTTAGGCTAGACCTCCTCCTTGTAGCAGTGTCTCCTGTACTCACTTAGGTGGGAAGGGGAGCGCAAGCTGCTTCTTGATTGAGCCAGGTATGGGACGCAGGAAGAGCAGGGATTCATCTCAGGCGGCAGTAGTGCCTGAGCTGCGCTTGCTGGCAGGCTCTGCTATTACCTGATGATGTCTTTAGAGTATTTAAGCAAGAAAGAAAAAGCGTCAGAGGCTAAAAGTGCAGGGTGTCTTTTCATTCCAGCTACTAGCTGGCATACAAATAATAAAGTTGGTCTCATTCCTTACATAAAGAGTTTTATAGTGCCAGCTGCCCTTTGCGATGTGAATACAGACCACAGAAATAGGTTTCCCTAAACAACATTCCAGTAATAGGTTGGAGAACCAACCAGAATAGGTTGGAGACCAGCAGGAAGAGGTTGGAGACCAGCATGCTGGTGGCTCTGATGGATCTTTGTGTTAAGAAGAATTCAAAAAGATTGCAGCTTGGCTGCTGGGTTGTGTTTTGTTCATACTACGCTTTGATGTCTTCATCTCTCACATATTAGAATCTCTTGGAATATCTCTGGGTAACAAAACTAGCACAAAACTGCAGCTACTTCAGGTTGCCTTTGTATTTACTAGATGATCTTGAGAGCTGCCTGGGTAGCGAAGAGTTTTGTACTTGGTAATGAACTGAAGCCCACAGGAATTATTTTTAAATTCAGGCGCTTATTTTACTGCACACCAGAGAGCGTGGATCTTTTACAGATGCCACCGGTTTGCCCATTGTTTCCATCTTGGTTAAGGGGTGATGAAAGGAGATGTCTTCCCATGCCTCCCCGCTCCCTCACCTAGAAACGGAAATTCTAACATGATGATTTTCTTGTTCAGAACGGTGGCGAGTGTCTGCGTGCATATGTCTCGGTGGCACTGGAGCAGATCGCACAATGGCATGACGAGCAAGGCCACAATGGGCTGTGGTATGTGATGCAGGTGGTGAGCCAGCTTCTTGATCCAAGGACCTCAGAATTCACCGCTGCCTTTGTGGGCAGGCTGGTCTCCACTTTAATTTCAAAAGCAGGAAGTGAGCTGGGAGAGAATCTGGACCAGATCCTGAGAGCTATTCTGAGCAAAATGCAACAAGCGGAGACGCTCAGTGTAATGCAGGTGAGCAGGGGCTGGGCGCCCAGGAGAATAAGTAGAAGTGTCAGGAAAAGAAATTGTTGAGGTTGTTTGTTTTTGGGTTTGTTTTTTTTAATTGTGTGCCTGATTATGGCTACTGCAATTGGAGGTTCTGCGTATCTTCTCGAAGTAGTCAGGAAAATGCCTGTTCGGCTAATACAGAGTTGTCTGGATTACAGGATAAGCCAGGTTCTTGTGGGTGAGCTTTAACACATCATAAATAGTCCCTCATGACCTTGTGCTTGCAAGCAGTGGACCTTTAGAGGGGACAAGTGTTGCCCAAGTATGGATGTTGTGAAAGGGGGCTTGTGTTTTCTAGTGTTTTTGTGCTGTATTCGAAGGATAAATGCCTGGGAGTTGAAACAAGGTGAACTTGTGGTGGATGGGAGGTGTAGCTGGCCTGCATCCGATGAGGGGCCAGGCAAGAGCGTCACCATCTCTTCTAGCCTTGACCTACTTCTAGTGGCACACTTTTATGGAATGATTTTATCCCAGTGGTCCTTATTCTCTTTCCTGTCTTTCTTGTCTCTGCCCTTGATGTAAATTGATGACTGCCCTGGTTCCTCAGCAGCAGCTGGGGGAAGGTGTTTTGCTGGCACTGTTGAGGAGTTCTGCCTTCTGGCAAGATCCTACCTTTGCCCTCGCTGTGGCACTTGGCTGAGGCTCACTCTGCTCTAACCCTTTTATCTGGTGTGTTTCTCAGATTTTCGTACGTGCATTTTTCAAGCCAGCACATGGACAATCAGGAAGGCCATTCGGATGTCAGCACAGACTTCATCTTAAAGCCTTGATTTTTTTCAGAAACGCTGTTGATTCGTAGCTGTTCAGAATGGTTCTCACTTTGCCTGTTTTTGGATTTAGGAGATCTGGAAGCTTAAATCTGAGGCAGTCACATGAAGCCCCTGTAGCCAGGGGAAGAGAAAGGAGCCTTTCACAATGCTGAATCTCTTCCCTGTGTTAGCCTGAAAGATGGACCTGTGGAGGTGGGCAGCTATTCCCTGAGGAAGCCTGCAGGGGTGCCCTCAGACTTGGAGACTAGCAGACATATGGAGCACATGAATTCTACTCCTGGTCTTTAGGACTTGGACTGTAAGACTGCCTCTTTAAAAAAAACAAACAACAAACAAACCCAACCAAAAAACCAAAACTTACTAAAACTTGCAGTTCTTTCCCTAAAACCTCTGTTCGAAGTGCACTCAGAGTTGGAAAAGTACTGCTGAATTATGTGATGATGTGGGAGCAGGGCAGTCCTGTGGAGGAGGTGATGATGGGAAATCCCTGGAGTGAAAGGGGAAGAAAATATGGGTTCTGGCTCTGGAGCGGTAGCTTCTGTTCCTTAGTTTGTTAATGAGACACATTTCCACTAGATACGTGGAGATTTAGAGCTCTGTGTATAGAACCACGTGTACAGCTTCTGGTCCGTTGTGCAAACCAGGGCAGTTGCAGTGTCTGAGTGATGCCATATGGTATTTTTTACTTGTCAAAAGTCAACAGCAACCTCTGATATTTTTTAAATAGCTTTTTACTCTTTGCTTTAGGAAGGTTTGTTAGTTTGGGGAATGGGTGTGAGTAAACTTATTCCTGCTGTGGTTTTTTGGTGGGGGATAAATACTGCTGTTGATTGTAGTAGTTTATTGCCTGCTTTTGTAGCACGGAGGGTTTTGCAGAGGGTTATACTTACTCTTCCTGTTGGGGTTGGTAAGCGCAGAGTCTGCTCTTGTAGAAAACTCAGTTACTTCAATATTTGATAAAACACTTTCACCTATTAAATTATGTACAGCTAATGTTTCCTTTCTCCTCCTGTAGTCCTTGATTATGGTGTTTGCTCACTTGGTTCACTCACAACTGGAACCACTCCTGGAGTTCCTGTGCAGTCTCCCCGGACCAACTGGCAAGCCTGCCTTGGAGTTTGTAATGGCCGAATGGATGAGCCGGCAGCACTTGTTCTATGGGCAATATGAAGGCAAAGTCAGGTAGGATGTTTTCATGAGCAGGATCTGTGCGTTAACGTTGGCTGACTGATCATCCCATTGCAATTAAATGCACGGGGTGTGAGGGAGAGGGGAGCTGGTTCCGACTTGGATTAGTGTGTGCCAGCATTGGACAGAATTAGTTTTTTCCTGCACTGTCAGCTCGGCTCAGGAGAGCCGTGGTAATTGGAGCAATCTCTGATCCTCCTCTAAGTGCTCCTCTTGCTGCCTGGTGTTTCTGTGCTGGAACAGGGTGACCCAAGGGGAAGGGGGTGTCTCTTGTGAGCACAGGAGTGCTTTTGAGATTGAACTGCTGTGAATGGGATAAGAATAACTTCCAGACATGAAATTGCCTTTATGGACTACTGTAGAGTTTCAGGGTTTCCTAAGAGAATCTGGTGATTTCTTCTTGAACTAATGATCTCTTAAAAGTCAATAAAGAAATCAACTGAAACAGTGTTCTCCCCGTTTTGCTGTAGGAGCGCATTTGTGGTGGAGGCTGAGGACTATATTCCAAAGCATGAAATGCCCTGTATTAATATCAATTTTGCCACCGCTGCTTTGAGTTTTTCTGAAAACGCGAAGCCTAACAGACCACTCTTAGGGGTCTCCCCAGCTGTTAACTCACCTCTCAGTATGTGTTGGTGTGTTGTTGTAATAAGGCAGTCAAATAGCCTGTGAAATAAAAACAAAAAGCATGTTTGAAAAGGATGTTTGTGAATGATCATGCTGAACAAGAGGCAGTCTGATTTGGGGATCTAGTGCTGGTTTTAGTCACGCTTGGTCGGTTTCATCCCTAACAGCAGTGGTTTATCCCCATTTTGACAGAGCAGGGCTGTCTGCAGGATCCCCTGAGACTGCTTATGGCCACAGCGAAGAGCCAAGGCTGATGCTGACAGGGAGAGCAAGGTTAAACTTTGTTGTTCAGTGCTGTGTCCGTATTTTCCAAGATTAGAGCTATTTCTGTGCAGATGACTTGGTGGGGCTCCACACTATATTAAATACTTTGATTTGGGTTATCTATGGTGTTGCGTATCGTGCATTAGGAAATGCTAGGTATGTTCTGCATACTGAAGAACAGCAATGCCTGCTCAAAGGGCCCTCTTGTTACAGTTAGTAAAAGGAACACGAAGATAGCCGACACCTTCTGTGTGCATCAGTCCCCATCCCTGTGAGCAGCACATTGAAGAAGTGGTTATTTGCTCTTGACTTGCATGATGAAAGGATGGGAAAACTTTGGGCAACTCAGGGGTGGCACGTAAGGTCTGTGTCCAGACCAGCAGTGTGGGAACTCAGAGCCATAGTGTGGGAGGGAAAGTGTGTGAAGTGAAAGCACAAAAAGGGCAAGTTCCACGGAGCTCTGAAACTTAGTGTGAGACTTGTAGAGCCAGGAAGAGGTTTTAAGAGTGCCAAGGAAAAACTGGTGGCCTTAACCTGGAGTCAAAATCATCCTTGGTATGGCTTGAAGACAGCCTGGAACTAGAGATGGTTCTGAAGTGTGGCGTAGAAATCGGAGCAGCAAGGATGGAAAGAGCTTGGAAGGGAGCAAGCCAGAAGGTCTGAGTATAGCTGAGCTGTGAAGGATCAGAAGTGAAAAAGAGCTTTGAGGCTGGAGAAGAGTAGACAAGATGTTCATGGCTGCAGATCAACCGAAGTACTACTGTCCTGCCGCTTTCTTTGTAATTCCATCTTCCTCTGCACGTGATGCTTCAGGGGCATGTTTAACCTTGTGGTCCTCTGAACTGGAAAAACCTTTAATGTATTTATGCGCCGTTTGGTAGTGTTTAATCTAAAGCTTTGTCAGTTTTTGCTTGCTTTGCAGTCAGGAGATGAGTCCAGTTCCGGATGCTGACATAAAGCAGAAATGGGAAAACTTTATAGTGCTTGTTCTTGGCAAAAGTGTAGAAAAAAGGGCATCTTGAATGTCTGCTCTGGAGGTGTGTTCCCTATTAACAGTTCACTGTGAGAGCCAGGCAGTTTAGAGACATTCTCATCTGTAATTTCCCTGTTCCCTGCTCCCCAGCTCTGTAGCGTTGTGTAAACTCCTTCAGTATGGCATCAACACAGATGACAAGCGACTTCAGGACATTCGGGTAAAGGGAGAAGAAATATTTAATATGGATGAGGGAATACGGACACGATCAAAGTCGGCCAAAAGTAAGTAATCATTTTGTTATTTTTAACAGGTTTGGGGTTTTTTTCCCTCTTAGTAGATGCTATGACAGGCCATAAAAATGATCTTGAAGATCACACAAAGCTGTGGGAGAAGTTTCCTACAGAAGGTACATGTTTTCTTCAGAGCTAATCCATGCATCGTGTACTTAACATATCCATTGCTTGCTTTTATTCTGCCAAAGGCTGATTCGAAAGACTCCTGATGTTTCTCATTTAATATAAGCGGATGAGGTGATTATGGGACAGGGAGGTATTCACCACTATTTTGCGTCATCCTGTTCCATTTAATGAGATAGAATTGTTAACTTCATGATACCTCGTAGCTTCTCTGGGCGGAAAGTTAGTGAATACAGGGATTTTAAAAAGTGGTGTTTATTAAGATGAGACAGACTTTCACCAATATCGGCAATGATTTCCACAGGTTAGAAATCACTTCTAAGAAAAGCTTCGCCAGTCTCCTGCATACGATTTCTCTTTACTTTTAATTGGCTGAACCCAAAATCCTTGGTTAGAGGTTACTGTGTAGAGATTCTTATATTAAATTGGAGAGAGCAGTTTTTTTCCTGGGGACTGAGCCCCAGACGGGAAGATGCTGGGGAGCCACTGTCCTCAGCAGTCAGTAAAAACCTTGGTTCTTGCAACTTGCTGGGCCGGAGCTTGTTGTGGGATAGGATGTAGCGGCTGCGGTGATCCAAACTGGAGGCTCATCAAGGCAGACGGTGCTCCTTGAACCTTCAGCTGTCAGAGGCTCAGGCGATCTGGGGTGATGCAGTAACACTGCGTAAAGGAAGTAAACAGGGGAAAGCACTAGGAGTGTAAGAGGTAAGTAGTGGTCACAAAACACCTGCTTCCTTATTAGTCTTTGCTTAAAAAAACCCCACCAAACAGCACAAACAGATATTTAGCGAGATAGAAGAACAGTAATTGCTAGCATTTGAGCATCTAAAGAGTTAGAACTAGAGTTTCCAGTTCCTTTATTTGATAGGATCTTTACTTTTGCAATTAAAAACACCGTCTAGCTATCCCTATGGAATAATTAGGCCTTGCAGGAGCCCTGGTGAGGAAAAGTTGGAGCTTGCAGTGTCTCAGGAAGGGTAGAGCCACATGGGAGTGCCGCACTGCTCGTTTACTTGAAAGCACTGCTAGATCTGCAACAATAACTTTGGAGAAGGATGCTTAATGAAGTCATCCATAACTGTGACTTCACTGAGTAGAGTCACAAATTAATTCAGCCGTGAAGATTTTAACTATGCCTTCTTGTCGTTCAAAATACACAAGATTTGATATTGCAGTTAAGATCTTTGGAAATGTAGCTGTGAAGGTATATGGAAGGAGCATTTGAGGTTTTTTTGTCAGTCCCTTTTTCCTCCCAACCATGTTGGAAGTTTTTGCTCATCTGTGAGCATTTTAAATGTATGGTAAAAGTGAAAAAAAAAACCCACGCAAAAAAGGGCCTGTTTTCAACAACTCTTTATTAAAAGCGGTGTGAATATATATTTTTCTTCTCTTATAGATCCTGAACGCTGGACAAACATTCCTTTGTTAGTAAAAATCTTAAAATTAATAATAAATGAACTCTCTAATGCAATGGAAGCAAATGCATCTAGGCAGACAACAGCAGACTGGAGCCAAGGTAAAACACTGGGTTTGCTTCTCCTCTTTGCATGACTTAAATCTACTTTGTAATCTCTTCAGAAGCATTAATAGTATAAGAAACTCATGATAGTAAATAGTATACCTGAAATTTCAAAGGCTCAAATAGTGATCCGAAGGGTGTTATCAGTCAGTGTTGTGTGTTCTTCCACCTGAAAATTATTGTGGGCCAGTTTGGAAGGTGGGCTCTGACTGTATGCCAAGAAAATTATCCGTTCTTGGTGTATCTGCTTTGCCTTTCTTCCTCCCTGCTTCAGTCGTCCATTCTTGCAGCTGCCTTTTGCTGAGCTCCAGTTCTTGGATTACTCGTCCCAAAGGGACAGGAAGGGTTGCGGGTGTTTCCCTTCATCCACCTACACGAGCAGGGATGTTTGCCTAAAATCTGTCCAGCCCCTGTACAGCGATCAATAGGCTGGACCTCTCAGATTTTGTTTATTTCTAGAAATTTTTGTTTTCTAAACAGATGATTCAAATGATATGTGGGAGGATCAGGATGAGGATGAGGATGAAGATGAAGGCTTAGCAGGACAGTTCTTATCAGATATTCTTTCCACAAACAAGTATGGTAAGTAACAGCTTTCAAGCACTTACTCAAGATGCAAATAGAGTCGGTGACATCCCAGTCAAAGTTTTCTTTCCACGACAGCAGCTCAGCAGAGGCTGCAGGCAGGGGAAGGAAACCTTGCACTGGGATGTTGAATAAGGACTCTTTTCTGTAAGAGGGGGATGTGTCTGAATAACACAATGTTAAATAACTGCATTTTTCACCTGAGAGTTTAAATGCTGTGTAGGCTTTGTGTTGCTGTGAGGTTCATGCAGGTATTTCTTCTAAAGAGGTAATTGATGCTTCAAGATGTAGACATGACCTTGGAATTACACTGTTGTAGGAGTGGATGAGCTTGTTTGTGGAGCAACCTTGAGAAATAATAGCTGCATAAAGATGGAGCGGGTATAGTGTCTGCTTTCCTCTGCTTTCCAGGTTGCGTATAGTCTTAGAAGAGAGAGCCTTACAGGCAAATACAATAAGGGCGACGACTCATATTGGGACAGAATTGGAAAGGTGTCACCCTGAGATAAGATTAAGGCATAAGATAATAGTGCTCATAACTAACAAACCTGCTTGTCTTGTATCCCGTGTGTGCTCGTCTCGCCTGCGCATGCCTTGAGACTCCCACTGTGACCCTTTTTGTTCTGGGTGTCGTGTTTTCTAAGAATTGGCAGCGAATATTCTGGATATAAATTGTTTTTACCCAGCAGCGCTGACACTATTTCTTTTTGGATCCTTGGATTTCAACAATAGTCTAATAGAATACTTTGTGAGATATTTTGCTCTGTTTGAGGTTAAAACCTGCTGATTTGCCTCTGACAGATGAGGATTACTATGAAGATGATGAAGAGGATGATCCAGATGCATTAAAGGACCCTCTTTACCAAATAGATCTCCAGGTGATGCTTTAGAATGAGTTTGGTTTTTTTAATCAGATTCCTATCATTCCTTATAAACTTAATTTTTTTTGTGTTGTACTTTAACCGAACTGCGAATGAACAAAACTTTTTGAACACAGGGAGGTGAGACACTTCTACCTGTGAGCTTCGCAAGTATCTGCTGAAATCAGCAGCAGATTGGACACTGAACATGACAGAGTTGCCTCCTCCACTGGGAGATGCTCCCATCCACTCACGGCCCCGACACGATACTTTGCTCCTGCTTTTTACCAGCACCTGGCAGCCATTTATAGCCCTTCCCCTCCGCTGCTGCCCTTCTGCATCGCCTTTCTGTTCCCTGCAACCCCTTTGTCTTCCTTGGTGCATGTTGAGGTTTGTCTTTTGATACATGAAAGAAACAGAATTTCCGAAGCGACGTGATGCTAACTGGGTCTTTCTGTCTTCCTTTCAGGCCTATCTCACTGACTTCCTCTGTCAGTTTGCACAGCAGCCCTGCTATGCAATGTTTTCAGACCATCTCAATGAGAATGAAAAGCGAGTGTTACAGGCCATTGGTATATAAACCCCCTGGAGAGACCATCCTGATCATATCTGAACAATATTTTTTTGGCTTATTCCACGTTTTATGATTAAACATAAAACATTTTCCAGTCTCTACCTGTCTGTTACAGGTGGATGATGGCCTCGTTGCAATGTATTGAGCCTCATCTTAACATGAATCTGCTAAGGGAAGGAATACTAAGAAAGCAGCAAGGACAGAAGTCTGTAGAGCTTTGCACATCGGTCTCACCATGGGAGCACTTTCATTTTCCACAGTAACTTTCCAGGAAGTTCTTAAAGATTAAAAAAAAAAAATGTGCCCTTAATATTTTTAAAAGAAAACTGTCTCTGCCTGAGAAGAGGCACTTAACTGAGTTTCCCACAGCACAGCTGGACAGAGAAAGGAACTGGGTCACTTACAGATTGCTTGGATGTATCTTGAGACATTGGAAGGTTGTTCCTCTTCGCGCTCGCATAACACATACAGGGTAAATATCTTGATCTTACAGCGTGACTTCTTTTTGTAGAACTATAGACTCTTTTATCAGGGATGCCTGAATGGTATGGAACCTGTTTACAGGAGCTCGGACGGGAAGCTGAGACAATAAAACTGAATGCACGTCATCTTTCCTGTTGTGGATGGGGCTTTGTCGCTCACATCTGCTGTCTAATCCCATGGGAGCAGTTCTTTACTAACGCTTTTGTGTGCACATGCTCAGAGGAAGCTACCACTTAAATTTCTGTTCCTACGGCATGTGGCTACTAAAGACTTTGGTTTTATGGAACACAAGGAGCCACGATTTTTAGGGGGAAAAATCCTGATTGTATTTAACATACTCGCTCCGTGACAGCCACTCTGAACTACTTTGCTTCCTTCACACTCCTGTGTGTATTTTTATAGAGTGGTAAAATAACATTTGCAAATTGATTTACCCGTAAGAACAGCGTGATGTATCTCACAACACCTCTCTGCCTTTGGTTCCCCCTTGGGGAAAATGAAAATAAAACTATTAAAATGTACATTGGTATCCTTCTTATAAAACAGATTTAAAAGGAGCTTGCACTTGTTGCCTGAAGTCGCTTTTTAAAGACAGATTTCTCCTTAGGAAACTTTCTGTATGTGCTGCCCGGAGGATGTCAGGGTGTTTTGCAGGAGTCACCTGGACAGAAAGGGAGTCCTGTAATGGCTACATCTTCTTCTTAAAAGAAAAAAGCTGACCCATTATAGAGTTTCCTTTCTTAAGAAAGGTACTTGCTGTTCCTTTGTGGAATAATATGCTTTGAAGTTGTATCTAAAAACCTCCAAAGAGCTGGAGTAGTTCTATATCTTACTGGTCTGATAGTACAGCTTTTCACTTTTTTTACCAGGAGGGGATAATAAATTAACTTTTTAACAGACAAAGATGGCACAATTTGTTTAGCACATGTGGGGAAAATGGTAAAACACCCCTGAATTCTAAAGCAGACCTTGCTCCCCTCTCCCCCCCCAGCCCCTCGCCTTGTGCCTGAGAACGGGCAGAACGAGGGCCAACCCCCACCGCTCGCTGCAGACTGATCTGACCCCTCCTTGAGTTTGCAGTGGTTTTGTACAGATGGCTCTGTGAGAAGCAGAATTTGAAGCCTGATTTTTGTGTGTGTCTAATAAGGCATAACCTTTGATCAAAAGTTTCCATGCAGCTGTGTCATGGTACCTTTCTCCCCTGTGGATTTGCTGGTGTGTAAGAATATGTGATTAAACTTTGTGCCATGGCCTTCTCTTCAGTGGGAATGCTGTGGGTCTGTCTTCTACCTAGAGATTGTTCTTATTTTTTTAAAAAAGTCTATTAGGAATTTTGGTGTGAGGCATTTGTGTCTCAGCTTTCACTGAAAAGAGCCATCAAGTTAAACTAACCAGTGAGGAAGCCAAGCTAGAAACAGATGCCTGCAGTGGCGTGTCCCAATAGCCGTGCGGGAAGGATCGGGTGGGTGCCCTCGGGGTGACTGGTGCCAGCCCTGGGAAGAGGTGGGACTACCTCTTTTTGCCCATGTGTTGGCAGCAAGGCTCAAAACCAGTCATCCATTCTTGGAGGTAAGTGAGCACCAAACACCTGGAAGCCCCTGGGTGTGTTTTAGGGTGTTGGTTGTAAATGGAGCACGTTCAGGTCTGGGTAGGCAGGGCTGGAGGCGAGGTGCTGGTGGGGGTTACTGGAGCGTGCCTTAGTGGTGCTTGCTTTAGTTAAGTGGGGTGATGGGTTTAAACAAGACCGTGAAACAAGAGCAACCCAGTACTACTGAGACCATTCCTCATCCTGAACTGAGAAATCAAAGGACTTCTTTGCAATTGTGAGGTCCCAAAAGTAGATGGGCCGATGTCTGGTAGAGCTCCTGTTGGTGCTTTTAGTGTGTTGGTTAGAGACTGCTCTTTGATCCGCAGGTGGCGGTGGCTTTTCCAGGTGTGTAGCTGGTGAGATGGGAAAGATCGGGGGATAAGTGGCGTCTGGGGACTGGTGCTCTGCACTCCCTCCTGCAGCGTCAGCTCAGGTGCAGCCTGAGCTGGCCGGGCACGGTGCCGCCGTGCAGGGCTGGCGTAGGTATGGAGTTGGGGACTGACCCTGGAGGCGGCGGGCACAGGAGCAGTGCAGCTGTGCAGCATGCTCTGCAAGCAAACCCATGGTGCACAGGATGTTTTTTGGCAAGAAACACTGTGACTCAAGCTTCCTCTAGAAAGAGGCTTAATAGGATGTGAGGGTGGCAGCATGCAAGGGAGATGGTTCAAAGGACCCCTGCCTGGTCCTGGTGCTCGCACTGATGTAACTCCTTTGCCCTTATGTTTTCTCTCTGTTCTTCCTCCTAACAAAATTCTGAGTGCTCAGTGATGGATCTTTAATCAAGACAGTTTTGCTGGAGGGGTGTCACTGCGCTGAAACGACTCTGAGCCGTGACAAGGTGGTTGCTCAGGATGAGCAGGACTCCGCAGAGGTGTGTCTAAGGCCTGGTTTTGAGGTGCAGAGCGGTCCTCTTGTCTGCTGTTGAGAAGAAACGGTGCTATTAGTCATTAAGGTTACTAGCGCCATGTTAGGAAATACAGGCTCCCTGTTAAACTAACTGAAGCCGAAGGGTGGGATGCGGCTGCCGCACGTACCCCTGCCGGCGCTGGTGCTTTGCACGGGCGTGTGCATGCACGTGTCCTGCTCGCAGCTCCTCTGTGGTGAGGAGCCGATCGATCATCGATCGTGGGGAGGAACTGATCGCATTCTGCGCGCTGGGTGTTACCTTGCTGGAGCAGCATGGAGCTCTGATAAGTTAGTCCATGGCTAACGAGTTCATAGCTCAGCTATGGCTCTGGAACGAGACTTTACGTGTATTCACGAGTATTGTTCTTGGTTTGGTTTTTTGTATTAACAAATAAACTCTTTTAACGTGAAAACCTGAATGGCTGCCGCGTCTTGCAGCGGCGGCTGCCGGGCGCGGGCCTCGAACGCGCGACCTTCCGGCCCCACAGCGCGGCGGCGGCCCGGCCCCGCGGCGCGGTGCATGCTGGGGGCTGTAGTCCGCCGGGCGGGCCGCGGCGCGGGGCGCGCTGGGAGCCGTAGTCCGGCGGCGAGGCCGGGGCCACGCCGGGAGCCGCCGTCCGGCGGGCGGCCCCGCGGCTGCTGGGGGCTGGCGCGGGCCATGGCGGCGGCCGGAGCCCCGGCGGGCAGCGCCGGGCGCTCGAAGGTGGCGCCGAGCGTAGACTTCGACCACAGCTGCTCGGACAGCGTTGAGTACCTCACCCTCAACTTCGGGCCCTTCGAGACGGTGCATCGGTGGCGCCGCCTCCCACCCTGCGACGAATTCGTGGGGGCCCGGTGAGCGGGGGGCGGCGGGCCGGGGCGGGGGCGGCGGGGGTCTCCGGCGGCTCCTGACCGCCGCTCTCTGCCGCCCGCAGGCGCAGCAAGCACACCGTGGTGGCATACCGGGACGCCATCTACGTCTTCGGCGGGGACAACGGGTAAGGCCGCGGCGGGCCTGTGGGGAGGGGGCGGCAACGGGGGGGGCGAGCGGCCCCGGCCTGAGGGGGGGCGGCTCAGGGGCCTCTGAGGCGGGTCTCCCCCGAGGAGGGGAGGCTCAGCCGCCTCTCTCTTTCCTTCCCCTCAGGAAGACGATGCTGAATGACCTGCTGCGCTTCGACGTGAAGGACTGCTCGTGGTGCAGGTGGGCTGCCCTGCGCTCCCCCGCTCGGGCCCTCCCGCCCTGCGGGGCTGGGGGATGCCTCCTCCCCCCTCGGCGCCTCGGTCCCCGATGTAAAAACTGGGGGGCTCAACCAGAGCGCCCAAGGGGAAGCATCTCGCCCAACCCAAGCGCTGCCATTGCTGACCTCTGCAAGGCCGCTGCACGGCTGAGCTGTCGGGGAGCGTATTGAGTGACCCCGCACAGCTCCTGCCGGCGAGGGCTGCTGGGCAGCTCAGTGGTGGACGGAGCCGTGGGTCGCTGCTCTTCGTACACACCGTGAGGGCGCAGAAGGGGTGCGCGGGCAGAGGGACCGGGCTGCTGCAGCCCCTCCGGGCAGGAAGGGTGCCAAGGGGGACTCACAGGTGCCTTCGCTCCTTTGCTCTGGACTGTGCAGTGTGTGTTGTCTCACCTGTGCCTCACTTGCTCTCTCTGCCAAACAGGTTTCAGCAGCATCGTGTTTGTCACTGTTTACGCTTACAGCACAAAGTCTGTCGTAAAATCTTAGCCGGTGTAATGAAGAAACCAAAACTAGTGCAAACACTCAGGAACAGTGGAGTAACTTTTAACAATGGTTTCTTTTTTGAATCTGCACAACGGCTTTGAGTGTCTGAAGCATGACGAGGGTGTTTGATTGCTGCTGTTCTAAATGTTGTGCAGGGCTTTCACCACGGGGACCCCGCCAGCACCGCGGTATCACCACTCAGCTGTGGTCTATGGGAGCAGCATGTTTGTGTTTGGTAAGACAGCAGCAGATTACAGTTGTGCGTGCTTGGAGTGATAAATGTGCCAGTATTGTTTTGAAAATAGGATGAGATATTTTTAGGAAGTGTCAAAAGATCTTATTCAGTAGCAAATCCCATATTTTTCATGGCCAACTGTGATTTTACCTTGAGCTTGGAAATAGTTTTGTTTTTTCCTGTAAAGACGACTTGAAACTCATTACCATGGTGTTTCTTTAGGGGTAGAAGTGGGGAAGTTCTCCCACCTGTAGCAGTCCATTAGTCAAACACCTTCTTTTTGTGCGATCTAAACTTCAGTTTTCTTCTAATGTAATGTTGAACAGTGTGTATGCTCTATTGCGTTTGTGTGTAACGGAATTGTTGTTGCCCAGGTGGCTATACTGGAGACATTTATTCCAATTCCAATCTGAAGAATAAAAATGATCTCTTTGAATATAAGTTTGCAACTGGACAGTGGACAGAGTGGAAAACTGAAGGAAGGTAAGGAGCTGGCATCATTACCCCACTCTTCAAGGTGACTTAAGTGTAACTCAGCAAACATTTTAAATGGCATGGTTATAATTGGTTACAATGCTAACATTGAGGGTGCAGGACGATTTCTGCTCTGCTTCCTTGATAAAAGTTTTCTGAAAAGTATCTTTTGTTCTGAAGGAGTTTTTATGCAAGGCCTCTATTCCAGAGTGTGCTATATGGGAAATTTGACCAAAATCCGTTCTTCATGTTTCATTTCTGTGACAGAAGGGATGGGAGCAAAGGAAATGTTTTCTTTTGAGTTGTTTCTTTTCAAGGATAGCATGCAGTTTGTTGACCCCTCATAGTTTCAATTTAGTTTTATCAGAAACCAGTTTGAAGCTTATTTGTAGTTAAATCTACATATTCTTTTCTGAATAAAGTTTGACTTTCTTGGAGTGCTCTGAAATGCACACGCTTGCTTGAAGTACCGTAAGGTGCTCACACAAACACCCAGAAGCAGATGGTCGAGTTGATGGTATATGTTTGGATCTGTTCAACAGAGGTTCCTGAGGCTCACCTTTCCAAGGCAAAATCAAACCAGTAATGCAGTACTTCTCTCTGTGCACATTTCAGGATGTTTCCCATGATGGTGATTTTGACCCAACTACTTGCTGTTTACCACACCCGCATACGGGACATGCTGTGGCTTTACACACAGTTCGTTACGTATTTGAAGTTTCTGAAATGCTGGTTTTAGTGGAGGGAGGGATGGGAACGTTTATTATTGTCATTTGTAGCAAGGGATGAGGGATGCACGATCCATTCTTAAGTTACTATTGCTTGGCTCTGATGAGCATATCTTATGTTTTAGAACATAGGCCACATCAGTAATTTCTCTTTCTGGTTATTCTAGCACCTAGACATTTTGGAGGGTAATTCTTATTCTCATTGTACGAACTCAAATGTCCTTGTCTTTCCCCACAGTTACAGGTGGGCAAACTGCACCTCAGACGAGCTACATCTGCTGGCCTCGTGGCATCATGGTTTTGTTCAGCCCTTCTTGGCTAATTTAGTAGAAACAACATAGATTAGGGAAGAGAAGTCATAGGTTTGATCTTTTATTGTGGAAGCTGCATCTGAGGAATGCCCCGAGAAACAATCCCCACTAAGCACTGTGAGCTCTGGCCCGGGTCTCATTCATGTGTTCTACCTTCTTAGAGCCTGAAAATATGCATGGGATTTTTATAGCACGAGTGGATTGCCCCTTGGCCGTGCGATAGTGCTATTAACTGTCCCACTATTTAGCTACTTTTGATAAAATACTTCAAGAGTATTTGAGGCCTAGCAAGGAATTAATTGGGATTTTTTTCTCTTTTTTTCCTGTATTCATTAAGGTAATTTTTCTCTAGTGAAGGAAGCAGAGTGTAAAATTCTAAAATGTACCCTTCAGAGGCTTGCTTTGTGTTTTGAGGGTACGTGACACAAGCAGTTTCTTGGCTTGAAGCCATTTTGTGTAGGGGCCTGTTCCCACAAGTGCATTTCACCTGTCATGCAGATCCTCTTACGGCACCTCTGCAGATTTAAGACTTCTTTTTTTTTTCTCTTCGTTTTCTCGATTGCAGGTTGCCGGTTGCGAGGTCAGCTCATGGCGCAACCGTGTATAGCGATAAGCTGTGGATCTTCGCAGGATATGATGGCAATGCACGGTACGTGGTGGGGTTGCTCTCTCCTCGGGTGCTTCTGGAAAATCCCAGTCCCTCACTTTTCATCTCTGTGGAGACATTTCTGGTGCCTTGTCCCAGATGGCAGCTCTTCACGTTTGCTGTTAGTCTATCAGGGAAGAATCAATTCTGAACATGTAATTTTTCTTTGTCTTGATGGCCTTGAGAAGTATTTAACATTGATGCACAATGTTTGCATTGTGAGAGCATATGGAGATTGTCACAAACCAGGAGCTGCCTCAGCAAGCTAGGCTGCCTCCTCTTCTGAGGAGAGTCTGCAGAAAAGTTACCAGCTCCTCAGAGTCTCCAGGAGAACTGCTGCTAAGTGGAAAAACAGATGCAATCCTTTATTTCTGGAGGAAGAACTGGAGAAAGATGCATGACTCTGTGGGATTGCTCAGTTCCAGCTTAGGGAGATCCCCAGAGACCTTGGGTAGCTGGAAGGAGGGATTGGGTGAGAGGAGCTGTCTAATTTATGTTAAATATGTCTAATCATGTTAAAAAATGTCTTTCTGTGGAACATGAGCCTCCAGGCATGTTTGAACAAAGGAAGCATCTGTAGTTGTCTGTGAGTAACTTGTACTGGGAAAAGCATAGTCAGGCACGTAGCAGTCAGTGATGTGTCGGGTTACCCACTTCGTCCTCCTTTATGGGTTTGAGGTAGAATTCAGCCACATAAATAATTACTGTGGTCGGTCTCAGGGGTTAGCAGGGATGGATAGAAGAAGGCAGAGTAATAAGGGGTATTTCTGTAAAAATCCTGTGGATTAAATAGCAGAAATCCTTAAGCTCCAGGCAGAGTTGCTCTGTGTAACTGTTAACTGTAATATACTTGTAACCAGAAAGATGCTACAGCAAGCTTAGGTGGTGGTCTGAAATCTAGCTGTGGGACAAAAAGATTATAGTCATTTCTTCTGTTAGCAGAAGTAGGAGATTCTTCCTGTGCAGGAGAAGGAATGCTGATGAAATGGGATCTCTGTCCTTTCAACTCTATGAGCTAAAAATTACCGAAAATAAACTGTTTCAAATCAAGCATTTTTTGTGTTATCACATAGGTTAAATGATATGTGGACAATTGGCCTGCAGGATAGAGAGCTAACATGCTGGGAAGAGGTAAGCAGCTTTAATTTGGACTAAGACATAGAATTTTCTTTTTTGGTTTTCATACACAATTGAAATTTTCCTGCACTGGATTATACTGCGCTCTCTTCAGAATGTGTGTGTCACACAGCCAAAAAGGAACAGCCCAAATTTGATTTTGTTGGTGTATTGGGAAAACCAAGCGTGTATGAAAGTAATTTTTTGCTTGGAAATCTGTGAACCTGACCTGGACTGCCCATGGTGGCTTTGCTCTGCCCCCTCTAAAAAGGGACTGCATTTCCATTTCAGCCACTGCCAGAGGCTGGGAGCTTTGCTGGCTGCCCGTCAGGATCGGAGCCCTGATCCCGACAGTATCAGGGGCTTTAGAAATGTGGCCTCTCATCCTTTTTATCCATGGTAAAATTAGTCTGCGCAGACTTGTAAGCACAGCATTAGTTGATTGCCTGTAGTGAGATGTACAGGGACTTGGTTGTCTGCACACACTGCTGCCGCGTGGTCTGTCTGTCTGTCTGCGGATGTACTTGCATGGTCCTGCAGCACACTCAGCGCGCGTAGCTGTGCACAGTGATAGTACATCTTAAATTTTGAACTTTGTTATCTTTCAGATTGAACAAAGTGGTGAAATTCCTCCTTCGTGCTGTAATTTTCCTGTGGCTGTTTGCAAAGACAAGATGTTTGTTTTCTCTGGCCAGAGTGGAGCAAAGATTACCAATAATCTCTTTCAGTTTGAGTTCAAGGAAAAAATGTAAGTCTAGGCAGTTAAGTCGTGCAAAATCCTTGACTACTTCAGTTGAGAAATCCATATACGTAGGGGTGTTGAGGAAGAATTCTGCATCTCATGATGAGGAAGGGTAAATAGGATAAAACATGGACTGCTTTAAAAAGACTGTCACTTGCCATGTGCCTCGGATTGGTGTTTTTCAGCAGACAAACGGAAAGTTTATTAGATTCACTTTAACAATGAGCGTGAATGTTAATGTACTGAGAATGGGATGCCAAATCTTACCTTCCTAAAGGTTGTTATATGAATACCTGATTAAAACCAGATGGGTCCTGTGAAATACCAGTTCATAGTGAAATCACTGGGAAATGTAAAATGCGTAGTATCTTTTAAAATCTTGAATATTGAGACGTTTGGTGTGGCTTGGTCAAAGCGGGGAGCATTGCTCTGAAAATGTGGCCCCTCTGATGGGGGAAAAATGCCAGAAGGTGGGAATACAGATCCTCTGGTCTGTTCTAACAACCTGGTCTGTCCGGTTATTGACTGCAGTGGAACCACAACTGAAACAACAGCTAACAGCCCCCAGACCTTGGCTGAAATCGTGCGATCAGAGGGGGTAGGCGATGCCTTATCCAAATGGCATACGGTATTGGAATGGTGCCCTTTCCTTAGAAGGGTCAGCTATTAAAATGTGTGATAATAGGTCACTGATTCCTTCGCAAGTTGCTGTCTTTGAGCTGCTGGGGTTTCTATAAATACATCTGGGTTATGGAACCACATTGCCTTTATCACATTTTCAGTTAGAAGATTAGCAACACAGAGCTGACATAGGTCTCTGAGAAATCTGCAGGATTAGTCACTGTCTGTGCTCATGCAGGTTCAGTAACTACTGTAACAGAGCTCTTCTTTATTCTTACAATGTGGGAGTTAGAAAACTTACTTTGCAGAAAAGAATCGTAAAAAAAATAACACTGTTTCATTTCTAATGCCACAGTTGGACACGAATTCCCACTGAGCACTTACTTCGAGGTTCCCCTCCTCCTCCACAACGGAGATATGGCCACACAATGGTTGCATTCGACCGGCACCTCTACGTGTTTGGTGGTGCTGCAGACAACACGCTGCCCAATGAGCTCCACTGCTACGACGTGGACTCTCAGACCTGGGAAGTCATCCAGCCCAGCCCAGACAGTGAGGTAAAACCTTCGGCTCTTGTTTTTCCCTTTTATGCTCTGGGGGTTTTTTGACTCATTTTCACTGCCGAGCTACGGACATGTTTTTGACAAGGACTTTGGCTTTTATTTAAATGGTAATAGCTCCTTCCCACCACTGGTTAAGCAGCTGAAATACTGTGGGCAGCAGTCTTTAAAAATTAGTCAGTGTTTACACATTTAAAACTTTGGTTAGTACTGTTTAAAGAAATACCATAAAACACTTGTAACTCAAGTTTTGAGTCAGTCATTACCTGACAAAGATTAGGAATGAATTCACTGAGCGGAGCAGTGGTTGTGTGGTTGGCTGCGTGATGCTCTCGAAGCAGAATTCAAACCTAGACGAGGTTTTCATTGTTTCGCTGTAACAATGCCTGTGTGCGTAAAATCGTATGAATTCTGTAATTATACAGAATAGCATTTCCCTTTCAGTCAAGTGTAAAGTGTTTGCTTCTAAAGGTATGACTTTATAATAATAATAATAGAGATCATAGGGAGGCTCAGAAATGGGTTTTTTGAGCATATTTGCGTTAATAAGGTACATAAATTAAAAAACATAGGTTCTTTACATGAACAGGCAGTAGACGACCGAGGGCCAAGTAACATCCCAAATGAGAAAATATCAAAAAAAAGAGATGATGAACCTGTTAATGTGTTTCTTTTGGGCCACTCATTACAATGCAGTGGTTGTGTGATAAAATGTCAATATTTTTTTCGTAGCACACTCATTGGTGCCACCTGTAGGATAACCTGGTGTTTCAGGTTGGAGTGCTGAGGGTTTGCATGGTGTCAGTACACATGTCAGTTCACATTTCAGTAAATGTGGTTTCAGTGGGCTCTGATCATTCCCAGAATGCACAAAAACGTAAGTTTCTTGAAGCCTGCACTAATATGTGTATTTCCTGGGTTTAGAATCATAGAATGGTTTGGGTCGGAAGGGACCTTTAGAGGCCATCCAGTCCAGCCCCCTGCCCTGAGCAGGGACATCTTCAACCAGATCAGGTTGCTCAGAGCCCCGTCCAGCCTGGCCTGGAATGTTCCCCGGGATGGGGCATCGACCACCTCTCGGGGCAACCTGGGACAGGGTTTCACCACCCTCATCATAAAAAATTTTTCCCATATATCCAGTCTAAATCTCCCCTCCTCTAGTTTAAAACCATCACCCCTTGTCCTGTCACAACAGGCCTTGCTGAAGAGGTCACCCCCACCCTTCCCACAGCCCCCCTTTAAGCGCTGGGAGGCCGCAATAAGGTCTCCCTGCAGCATTGCCTTCCCCAGGCTGAACAACCCCAGCTCTCCCAGCCCGGCCTCGCAGCAGGGGGGCTCCAGCCCCCGGAGCATTTCTGTGCCCCCTCTGGCCCCGCTCCAGCAGCCCCATGTCTGTCCCGTGCTGAGGAGCCCCGAGCTGGAGGCGGCGCTGCAGGGGGGTCTCACAGAGCGGGGCAGGGGGGCAGGACCCCCTCCCTCGCCCTGCTGCCCGCGCTGCCGGGGATGCAGCCCAGGGCACGGCCGGCTTCTGGGCTGCAAGAGCACATTGTTGGCTCGTGTGCCCCTTTTCACCCACCAGCACCCCCAAGTCCTTCTCCTTAGGGCTGCTCCCCATCCCTCCATCCCCCAGCCTGGGTTGGTAGCGGGCGTTGCCCCGACCCAGGTGCAGGAGCTTACGCTTGGACTTGTTGAACCTCATGAGGTTCTCCCAGGCCCAGCTCTCCAGCTTGTCCAGGTCTCTCTGGATGACATCCCGTCCTTCTGGCATGTCAGCTGCTCTGCTCAGCTTGGTGTCATCATTTAGAATAGTTATGTTGACTGTATTTATTAATTTTAATAGATTTTACCTTAAGCCACGTTCAGCTACTTTGGCTGATTTAATAGCAGGTTTAGAGTGTGTTAGCTGATCTGTGGGGAGGAAATGCTTGCTGTTTGTGTGCTGTACAGAGAACTGCAGAGATTAAGGTTATACCTCGAAGACATGGATATTACGTGAATCAGGATCAAATGCAGGTTTACTAATTTTGCCAGAATTGATATGACAGAGGTGCTCACATCCTTGACCGTGGCACTGTATTTGAGTTTGTTTCAAAGACGCACAACTCAGCATTTGATGGGTGGGAGGATGCCGTTTGCACTGCTCTTAAATTAATGGTGCGCGTGGGCCTCATTTTGAAAAATTATTTGCCCAAAGTGTTTCATGGTAGCCTATTTTATGCTTTACAAAGCTGATTTATTTTCACATGAAATTGATAAAACTGCATCTCCAACTTCTTAAAGATACAGTTGCCTTCAGGAATGTAGGTTCTGTTCTGTTCCTACCAACGTTATCATTTGACACTTCAGGCTTCCTCAGTCATTGGTTCTTCGTGATACAATTGCATATTGCTTTCGGGGCAAAAGTGCTCCTGACAGTGTTGTAAAACAGCATTATTGCCTGACTTATCCCCCGCTAAATTTGTCTTCATGTTTCATATTTCTTCTCTTGGGCTGCCTGTAATCCCAGGCAGGTGTCTGTCTGCTGGTCGCATGTGTTGTATTTTGGAGTTTCTTCCACAGTTACAGCATCTAGAGACTAATTTCCTAGAAATGGGAAGCGCTATTGAAGCACTGTGGAAACACGTGATAGTAAATTTTCTTAAAAGACTGATTAACTGCAAGATCTGAGAGGCTTTTGGTGTTTTAAGTAAGGTTTAGATGATTTTGTGTGTTCTGGAGTGATAACCAGATGATTTCTCAGGATTGTTTTCCCGACGTTTCTATGAGCTTTTGGCAATGACTTTTAGCAGTGGCAGTGAATGTTATACAGTCCTATTCCCAGGACACTCTGAACTTGAAATTCCCTTTCTTATCCATACCTGTAAATAATTTTGTTCACATTAAGTTGAAACAAAGTAGAAGACAATGAGTGCAGTGCTGTCTCAGCACTTGAAGAATTCTGCTTGTGTGTGGAGTGACGGTGACCTCTGTTAATGTGCAGCAGAATTATCTGTCTTGGCTTTCAACAGAGTTGGGGTTTTTTTTAGTTTTTCTAATGGATGGATTATATTGCCTGTGCTCTTCTTGTATTTTTCTGTATTATGTTGTATTATCTTAGACATGCTGCATTACAACTTTGCTTAGCAGCACTGTAGCTAGGTTAACTTCTGTACTTATCATCAGGTGATGAATGTCCTTATTTATTTCTTCTTTTGGACACTTAGCCCTGAGTGGGTAAAACCTCCAGAGTCCAAAATAAGAAGGAAGGCTTGGTGCTGATTTTGCTTTTGAGTAGCGATTCTTACAGTGCAAAAGCAATTTCTCATACTCATGCTGAAGGAGAGTGACTGCTACCATTCCAGTCTCTGAACTAAGGCTAAGCCAGCCTTGAGAAGCTTTTCAGAGTGACCCAGGTGGTGACTTGGACTTTCAGACCTACGCAGGCCAGTAATAGCAGTAGGCTGTCAGGTGGAAATGCTATTTGCCCCCGCTACCCTGTAGTGGGAGTGGAAGGTGATGAGTCACTGACTGAGGAGTCCCGAGGTTTTAACCTGGAGAAGGTGGCACAATTTGAGCACTAATAATGGTGGCGCAGGGTGAGTGCCAGGAAGGTCGTAGAAGCAGTTATTGAGGACAAGCAGCAATCAAGTATCAGGTGCTGTAGGTGCACTGAGACAGGCTTGTGTTTTCTGCGTTTTGGGGAAACAGGTGGTGCAAAACTGGAAACAAGTCTGGCAACGGACCTGTTCTCCACATTGTCGAGAGTGCCTCGCTGTGGCCTGGAGGGTGGGAAAAATGGTTTAAGCAGTAGAAGAGGGGAGACTGAAGTGGAAAAGGTCAGTACTTCAAAAATAAACCAGGAACTCCTATTTTACGCTCTTAGGATACCCCCAAAATGAAAATCAAGACATGCTTTCTGAACTACACAACTGCAATCCATAGCTCCTCGTACTTTCATCTTGATGCTATAATATGTGTACATATATATTTTAGAGAGCACACAGAGCAGTGCTCTGTCTTTACTGTTAGATGATTCTAAGGCAGCTGGAGGAGCATCACATCCGAGTCCATGCCTGCCTGCATAACACTGCCAAAGCTGCCTGAGGTGCTGGGTTTCCTTTACACAGGACCATTGGAAGATTTTAGAATAATTTAAGTATATTTTCCTATTTCCTTATTGGCCTCGAGTTTTCCTATTGGGTGCAAAATATCCTTGGCTTTCTGAAGAAGGTTGGAACAGCATAAAAAATCAGCAGGCAATAAGAGGGGAAATACCCCATCTCGCAGAGTTGCTTGCCAGCAGACAGACAGACAGACAGAGGCATGCCCGCAGCAGTCATGGTTTGTGCTACAGCAGAGGAGTGTGTTGCAGGGAATGGCAGAGGAGCTCGAGGCCTGGGAGGGGTGCACAACCATTGTGGACACAATCACACAGAATCGAAAGTGATGTCTGGAGACAGCCACTGCCTCACAGAGGACAGGGTGTCGTAGGAAAAGGAGGAAAGTCTCCTTCCTTGCCATGCTTAAAGAAGGTCAGTGCTTATAACGTCTGTGGGTCACTGCCCTGTTACCAGGCGAGTTAGCATCATCTCACCAGTGACCGCAGGTACTAGCGAGCAATCTGTTTTTCCTGAGAAATGTTTAAAACATGGCCCTTGAAACATTTTAGTCTCACAGCTAGGCCTTTCAAAGCCAAGAGCAATAAAAATGTCTGACTTTCAAAGCTCTTAATTTTTCTTTTAATAACCAAAAAGGGAGGTTAATGTGTCGGTAACCTTCTCTGGCTTGCTTTGAGCACAGTTCTGGATTTCTTCAGATGGATTACAGTGACATGGTTTGTGGGCAGCTAAGAAGGATTAAAAGGACTTACTCATCCTACTGTGGATGAGCCTGCCACGGTCTCCCTGTGCAGAGATCAGTTACACCCGCTGAGGTATCTTCAGGCAAAAGAAACATGTTATTATGTGAACAAACCCCCAAATTCCTGCAGTGAGGCCCATAACAAGATCTGCCTTCAGATGTGGTGAGCGTAGTTGTCAGGGTATCACGCTCTGCTAGGAGAGATAAAAATTAGCATTTCACAGTCCAAAGAGAAGACTGATACTTTTTATGTTTATAAATAATATGTAGTGTTCGGGCTTGCATCCTTTTTAGAAAATATTTTTTAAAAGTTTAGGATCTTCGCACCAGTGACCTTTGCAAGTTTGTGCTCAGTAAGCTGGAGAGAGACATTCTGAAAATGTTAGTATTTATAAAAACCTGGTTATCAGAATAACTGTAGTTAAGATTGTTGCACAGCTCAATTTCTGCTTGTCAGGTCTACATTCATATCCTTTCTGAGGGATGTGTATTATGTGCTATTACAGAATTCTCCCAGAGAAAGCAAAATGCAGGTGTTTTGGGGTGACAGGCAGAAGGAATATATTTCTGTAGCTTGCTTACTGGTAAGAAATTAGAGCAATACAATGTTAACATGACTCACATTAAGTGAGTATAAGGTTGGATAACTGGAGGATATGAAGTATGGTTTTGAATGAGGAGTAGTTTCTCTCCTTAGGTCCTTTAGAGACTGGTTCTTGTTGTTGCATTGCTATAAACTTTTGTCAGCGACCTTGAACGGAAACAGAAGATCACAGCTTTCCCCTAATATTTACAAGTTGTCCAGAATTTTGCCATTTAATCATTAAAATAACAGTCCACTCAGAGTGATTTGGATTTCTTCTTAAGGTGGGCACAAACGATACGTATTTCAGTATGTATGTAAAGGAATGCGTCTAAGAACAGGGTGTGTGGTCTGTGTTCATAGTTTCCCATACAGTGTCCCTGGAAACAATGACTTAAAAACTTTAGTCATTGTGGGTATCTGAGACAAGCTCCCTGTAATGTCAAATGGCTGGAAGCACTGATGATATTCTTGGCTCCAGAATCTGACAAAGGGTAGTGTCATTTAGTAACATAAATACATTACGCCTGTGTTTATTAGATAGATCTTCCAGTATAATATCTCGCCATCTTGAGTTCACAAATCAAGGAGGTTATTCAGAGAATAAATCTGAAAATGATGAAAATGATTAGAGGTTGGGAAACAGTGACCAGCTGTGAAGCATAGTCTCTTTTAGGGAAGGTTTAGGAAATTAATTCTTCACTGGCCTACCTGGGGAACAGAGACTTTTTAATCCTCTAAAAGACAAAGCAAGATCCAGTGGCTTGAAGTTGAAACCAGAAATATTCAGACTAAGAAAGAGAAGGAAATAAAAGTTTAAGAATTGTAAAGAATGAAGGTAATGATTCATTGGAACATTTTATCAGAACTTTTTGTTAGGTTGTTCTCTACTTCTAAATGAGAATTTGGTATTTTCTAAAAAGATAGTTTTCCTAAAAGAAAGGTTCCATTTCAGTACCACTTCAAGGGAGTCTTGTAGGTTGTTTTATGTGGGAAGTCAGATTAAGATCCCAAAAGTACTATTATGGTAATTTGAGTTTTGAATACACAACATGGTGCCAAAAAGAAGTAAATGGTTGGTCACTTGACTTTTGTCATCTGTTGTTAGATTTCAGTGTATGATCCTTTGAGACTCGTTCATTGGATTTGGCAGTACTTGCTTTTTAAGCTGTGCCTAATCCTCTGATGGTTTATACATTAACACTACTTTTTAAATTTGCAGCTGATACATTAAAATTATTTTAAAGGGAAGAGAGTTTATTATTAATACAGTAGTCTGTAAATAAGTCACATATTGTCTTATATTCTGACTTTTGCAGTGATAACAGCACGTGTTTGAATGTCACTGTAAAGAATTAACCTCCCTGTTCCCATGCTGTATTCTCTGGTGAATGTCAAATGGAAAAAATCTCATCTTCAGTGTAGAGCAGAATATCAAATGATGTCTACTGTCCCATCCCCGATTCCTTACCACAACCAGAACTGCAAAATCTCTAGAAGACCTGATATCACAACAAACTCATTCATATTTATGACGTTGCTTTTGTATCTAGTGATTTGTCCTGTGTTGTAGGTTTTTTCATCATGGTCTTCATCTTTCTGTCCTCCACCACCATCCATGGCAGCCCCTCTGCTGTGTTAACTACTTCGCATGAGGATGTGGCACTTACTGAGGTCATCTTCTGCTTTACAGCACTGTTAAGCTCTAAATGATGAACTTATGTTGGCAGCACAGTTACAATGACCTCAAGAAATACATTGCAGACAACATGTTTTCGACTTGCTAACAGTAGAGCGCTGTAGAAGATTTCATGAGAAGTCTCTACTCCTGGAAGTCTTTCAGACCAGGCTAGATGAACCTCTCTCAGGAATGGCATAGATATTGTTGATGCTGCTTGGGGCAGAGGAGTGGAAATAGCCTTTAATGAGGTCCCTTCCAGGTATCTGTGATAGATTTTTAATTCCCTCTATTCTTGTATGGTACAATCAGGAAAATAAGAGGGGGAAAGAAAAGGCTAAATTTTGATCTTAGACATAAATTACATTTCCATCATAAAGGAAGGTAAACTGGGCTTCCAGACCTGAAGTGTTTAAAGAATAGGAAATCTTAGAGTGACAAAAGCAGGTAGGTTGGCAAGGACCTCCAGAGGGCTCGAGTCTAACCTCGTGCTCAAAGCAGGTCTGCTTAGGGCAGGCTGCTCAGGGTCTTGCCCAGTCCGCCCCTGGGGATAGAGATCCAACAGCCTCTTCTGTGTTTGTCTATTATCATGGCAAAGGATACCTTCCCTCCATACCGAATCAGAATTTCTCGTGTTCTAACGTATGTCTGTTGCCTCCTGTCTTTCCACTGGGCTCTTTTCAGAAGAGTGGCTCTGTCTTCTCTGCGCTCCTCCTTAGGTAACTGCAGACAGTGAGGTACCTCCTTTGCCTTTTCTTCTGTCATGCATCGTGTGCTCCAAGCCCTGATCATGTTGGTAGCCCTGAACCAGCGTTGTTCCAGAAGGTCCATGCCTTTCTTGTACTGGGGAGCCCAAAAGGCAGAGTACTTCAGATGTGGTCTTACAAGTGCTGAATAGAGGAGGAAAAATCCTTTCCCTCAATCTGCTGGCTACCCTTTTGCTGCTCCAGCTGAGGACGCTGTTGGCCTTACTGCGGGATAACAATGCTGACTGCTGCTCAGCTTTGCTGTCCACCAGGACTTCCAGGTTTTTATCTCAAGAGCTGCTTTCTAGACAGCCAGTCCCCAGCCTGTATCAGTGCAAGGAATTACTCTGTCCCGGAGGCAGGACTTTGCATTTGCCTTGGCTGAACTTCACGAGATGCCCATCAGCCTGTTTTTCCAGCCTAGATAAGTCCTTTTGAACAGCAGCCTCCGGTGTTTCAACCGCTTCAGACAATTTGGTATCAACCACAGACTTGCTGAGAAGGCGGTGCCCTCCTCTAATCTGTGAAGCCATTCCTTGTGGGAGATGATCAGATTAGTCAGGAAAAATTTATCCTTGGTAAGTCCTTGCTGACTGTTCCCAGTCACCTCCTCCATGTGGCAGCAATAGCTTCCAGGAGGATTTGCTCCATAACCGTCTGGGGACAGAGGTGTGATTGGCTGGCCTATGGCTAGCTGGATGCTGCTCCTTACCGGTGAAAGAAGCCTTTGCCCAAGGTGTGTTCCTAGGTGTGTATCATGCTGGATTTTTAAAAGTAAGAGGCGCTTCATGGATTATAAACAGCACTTTTGTCTACTCTCAGGTACCTACAGCGCTAAGCTAGGAGAGGTGAGTCCATCGCCATAATCTGAAAGGAATCACTGTCTAAGGAAAGGCTTGACAAAGCCCTTCAGCATTTGCCTTCTCCTTCTTTGTTCATTGGCAGAGCTCTGTGTCTTGAAGCTCACTCTAAAATGTCTGTTCCAATTTTGTCTGAAAAGCGTATAGATTTTCTGCACCGAGCATGTGAAAACATTTTAAATCCTTAAACCTCCTTGAACTTAATGAATATCCAAAGCTCTGTCTACCCATCTGTTTGAGGATTTTATGCTGTTGCCTGGTACAATGGCGTAGTGGCATCTCTTGAGTATAAACAGCTACCAGTAGTGTCATCTCATTTGGACCTGTTGGAGCTTATGGTTTTCTTCCAGTTAGAGGAAGAATAGGGTGTTGGGTTTTTTAACCTTTTAGGTTATGTTGGTTCACCAGGTTTGTTTGTTGGCTTTAGGTCTTTTTATTTCACTTGGTCTTAGAGTTTTTAGTGGTATTGGAGGATAGAAAGGCTCATCAGTGTTCCTAGATCTGAGCGCATCTTCACTGGCGCTGGAGTTCAGTGCAACGGTCAGCTTCCTTCATGTCTACTCATTCATATGCGAGGGTGAGGAGGGTTAAAATTTGCACAATAATAAATTTATTCTGTAAACATAGGAAGGCTTCTGAGAAGCTGAGGGAATGAGAAGGAAGAGCCTTGAAACAACTGCAGCGTGTTTGATTTCAGCCATTTATTAATATTGCACATAGTGTTGAAATCTCAGTCTGAAAAAGCGCTGAAAACATGTTAGAAATGCTTTTGAGAATTGAAGAAGAGGTAAACGATAAACAGTGAAAACAACACAAGCAGTCACAGCCTGCAATAATAGTACAGCTCATATATTCTTTGCAGCCAAGAGAATGAATCTCACTACAAGAAAGTCACATTTTTATAACTGACCCAGATCTCTGGCAGAGGTACAGGAGAGTTGCAGCTGGCCCATGAAGAGGGCCAGCGAGAGCTTGGCCCTTGAGGGGCGCATGGCTTGCTGGTGGAGCAGCAGCGGCCGTGTTAGCTCTGCGCACGTTGCCTGCCGTCACGCCGTGCTGTAACTATCAGCTGTAGAAAACGTTTTACTTCATCGTCTTCCAAATGTGTTAGTCAGCTTTGACATAAAGTACAGGTTGTCTCTTTGTGGTGATCCATCTGCCCTGTTTTTTCATCAAGCCAAAACGTGGGGAGTCTGTCTCAGCCTGTAGGAATAGCTGACGGATATCGCCTCGTTGCCGTCTTTGTCCATGATCTGCATTCTTCCTCCTCGCAGTAAACAAACCCCGCTTCTCATGAAGAGCCATGGGAGGAAGAGGGCAGACAAAAAGCAATTAGCGCCTAAAAGTTTAATTGCAGTGCACCTCTGTCATGGCAAAAAACGTAAGGAAACTGCACAACTAAAATGTTAAATTGTTCAGTCACAGTCATGGGCCCCAGACGAGACCGTGGTGGTTTCTCTGGACTGATTCTGAATGTTCTGGATACACGGGCACAATATTTTGGAGCTTCAGCCACGGGGGGACTCCTGCTCCGTGTGCAGTCTCTCGTGCCTCCTGTCTATACTTTTACACACTGTTGTTTTTAAATCTTGTAACCAGGTGTCCCATCCAGAAGTGGCTGAGAGAGTATCTGCCCCAGAAAAAGTTCCCTCCTTGCCCTTGTCAAAACGTGGTTTAAAAAAATCTCAGGATGTATTTGGTTTAGATTTCAGCATAACAACAATTAAAGAACCACCCACAGCAGACTCAGACGTAAATAAAGAAACACTTTGAAGTGAAAAAGGCTTCAAAAATGCAAATTAAATTTATTCCAGGAGAGAGAAATAAATTCCAGCCTTGTAGATACTTTTTCTCCTCCACTCCTTTTTTCTCTCCTTGAAATTTATCTTGTGCCATTTCAGCTTAAACTGTAATCTAAGAACCATTTAAGCCTTGACTCTGCACATGCGAGTTCTAAATTGCATATGGAAAACTAGTATTGACCCCGAGTGTAAATTATTCATTCGGTTTAATTTTACTTTTACATTGATCAACTTAATTTATTAAGGACTTCAGGTGAGGCTGAACGTATTCCTGGTGAGGTTATAATTTAAATGAATGAGTGTATATAGGGGTTTGCACTGGTTTAACTACATTTATTTTTAAGTATGTGGAATCAGCCCCAGAGATGATGCTCTGGGCTGCAATCTCAACTATTTGAATGATTGCTAGGCGCTCTAGCACAGGGAGGAGCAACATCAATGCACAGCTTTGTAAGTCAAATCAGAACCCTGATGAGCATCACAGGACAAACTCAATTTTGCTGTCTAGACAGGATATGGAGTGAGTTTTGAGTGCAAGAAATGCAAAAAGAAAACAAAAAAGGACTTCTGAAATACTTGAATTTTTAAAATAATGGTTTGAATCATGCTGGCAGTGTGGAGGGGTATACTGAAAGGGAAGCAAAGGTGACTGGTGAGATCTGCTTTTGAAAGCAGAGATTCCAGGTTGAAGAGAGCCTCAGCAAATCTCATTAACCTTAAATAAGGAAAACACTTCAATGGATGAAGCAGGGCAGTATGTCTTGGAGAGGGGTGCCAGCCCAGATCATCAGAGGTGTCAGGACTGAATCTAAAATTCTTTTTGTCAGGCACTGCTAATAAAGTAAGGAGATCACGGTGATTGGGAGATAAGTATAGCGTCTAGAGCTGACAAGTGCATTGGGACCGGCAGTGACTCTTACCCTGGGATTTTCAGCATTCTTGTGTGCACAGGGACTGACAAGAACGATAGCCCTTTGGATTCACGTGCGACCGTCTGGAGTTGCACCAGCAGAAACCCTTACTGAAATTATGGTTATTGCAAATCAGGAGTACAGTTTTGCACAGATTATCTCACCTGCCAGGCTCAAGTTATGTTTGCACAGTGCTGGTTTTAGGTAGCAGTTGTTATTATACCAGGAGGACTTTACCGGTAATATATTGGTATGCCTTTATCATTAAGCATACCTAACACAGGCCTGGCTCTGCGGTGTGTGGCTCTGTTCATCGCTATAACCCTGAGTGCAATTCTCACCTTGTTATATGGAATATTTTTGCTAGGGTACATCAGGGAAGGGTTGCCATCATCTGAAGAGAGGTGAAGGCGTGGAAGGAAGCATCTGGTGGACAACAGGATTGGGAAGGCTCTTGTTCCCCCCTTGTGAAAACAGCCCATCTGAGCTACCTCTACACAAACACAAGTGGCTTAGGAGGCAGGAGGAATTAGAAGGTTGTGCACAGTTGCAGAGCTGTGACCCTGTCGGCCATGGTGAGATAGCTCACATGACCAGAAGGACAGGTTGGGAAGGTGAGGCAAAGGGGTCGTCTCCATGCAAAGCTTTGCCTTGGGATGGGTGGTGAGCCAGTCAGGAGCTCATGGGTTAGGACCAAAGGATAGACCAACACGGATGACTCTGAGGATTTTAGCTTCAAGTGAAACAGCAAGAGCAGGAAGAGAGCACTGACTTTTAGCAATTTAGAACATGGCCAGGTCTAAACAGAGTTTCATGGGACTGCAAAAGGACAGTGCTCTCACTGCCGTCATCACTTTGGAACTTGACAAGGTGAAACACCAGGAGAAAAGAGGGCAAGAGGACATCAGACCAAAACTGTCCAAAGAAACCACTGACGGATTCATAGCATGAAGTGTGTGTTCATTACCTGGCAGCTCTTAGGCAGAGTTCTGCACTTCTCCATGTCAGATTCAGAGCCCTAGCAGGCGTACTTAGAATGCAGAAAGTACCAGAACAACCTTAAAATTTTAGGCAGCTGAGAGATGTCCTGCAGACTGTGCACATGCTGTTATTCTACTGTAGTCTTTCTTTATGATCTCAGAAGATTAATACAATTTCTTTGAGCCTCTTTGCCAACTCTAGAATGAGGATGACCAGCACATTCCTGTGTCACAAGCAGGATGTGGGACAGTTGGTTAGACTGTGCTTGTAAAAGGCAGAACTTAGGATAAATGTGTTACACTGCAAAACAAAGGCTTGGTTTCACATTCGCCCTGCGCTGACTTTGTGCCCCTGAGTGCAGGAGTTCCTGACTGTGACCTTGGCTTATAGTGTCATGAGCAGGGAGTCACTCACAAGTGATACACTCATCGTCTAAGGCAGTTCTAATGAACTGCAACTAGTAATAATTCTTCACTTGTGCAGATGGATGGAGAACAAATGTGCGGACCATCAGGAGAATTCACAGGAAAGCTGTAAGAGCAATCAGCAAGTGACCCCACTGAAAAGCTGGAAGAGCTGGAGATGCCTAGTTTCTGGGGCAAGAGTTAATGTGATTAATGCTTAAATTGCAGCAAGGAAGATTCAGGCCAAGTACTACAAATAGCTTGGACAGGAAGAAACATGGTGCAACTTTCTCTACCTATGCAATTATTTGTAGTAGAGTGATTGTGTGTTGAAAATCAGGGTTTCTATGCTCTTTCTGTCTCTTTCTGAGGAATGTGACCCAGTGGCTGCAGCTCTGTAGTGCTTGATACTGGCCTTTCAGGTTTTAGACGGGTTTGCTCTATTATAGACTTTGACTCAGGTCCCACCTTTGCATGAACTGACCTTCTTGGGGTTTTATCAAATCAGATTTGACTGTGTGACTAGTACCAGGGATATTATTTCATATCTGTTCCATATAAACTGTACCTGGGTTGAGCATATTCAGCAGCTAGAATTCAAGATAGGGCAGGGTTTTGGCGTCTGGCATTGGTGGGTGAGGAACATGGAGCCCAGCGTGTCTCTCTCCACCTGTTTATACTCCTGAGCTCTAGTAACCTTCCCCCTCTCCCCTGAATATTTTCTTCTTGAGGACCGAGCTCCCTTGGTTTTACACTGGGCCAGATTTTCCCTCTGGCCAAAGCCTGGGTCCTGGGAGGGCAGAGTGTTGTTCTCCTCAAAGGTGGCATCAGTACCTCCCAGCTTGGCAGGGCTGCGGTCACCGGGTGAGGGGTTGTGCTGGCTTGAATTCTGCTATTCTGATTCAGCAAAACAAATAACCTGAAACCTTCAGCTGCACAATGTTTTGATGAGCTGTATTTGGCCTTCCTTTTTCTGGGCTATTCTTTCATATTTTACATTTCTTTACATGTATTTAAGAGGGAGGGTTGTTTGCTTGCTTTAAGTTACTAGTAAGTGGCAACGCTCTGGTTCCTTGACCACTCTGGTACCAACTGTTATGAACTAAAAATCATCGTTATAACATTCCTTACAGATCATTTGATTTAAATATGATGTGACTAGCAAGTATGGTGTTACTTGGTTAAATATTCAGATGATTCATGTTTCCTTTCTGGCACCAATTGTGAAAATGCTGGAAGTGTTTTTGTTTGAAAAAAACATGGTTGTTAAATACAATGGCTGCTTTTTAAAGCAACTACTAGAGAATACTGAGAATTATTTCAATTAAAACCGAAGCTAAAGTGTTATTTATTTAAGAAAAAAAAGGCAGGGAAGGTGACCTGAATACGTATAAACCAGGTGGCCTGCATTTGATCTCCGACAGAGTAGTTAATTTTTGTTGTTTTTGGCTTGAGAGTCAGTTGTAAGAAAGATAATACAATACAGCTAGTATCAGCCTGCCTGTAGTGTGGAAGTAGGTCTTGGCAAGCCAACTTCATATTTTGGGATGAGGTTGGAGGTCCAGTTGATAAAGGTCACTGATGTATTTTTAAACTACTATACTATGTTTGATTTTTTCAGTAAGTGCATCTTATTTAATTGATGAGATTATTACTAAGAACAAATAGAGGCCATATAAAATAGATTACATTTGACAGTAATCTCATCCTCTTTCAGAACGGTATCAAACAGGGGCCCAGCAGGAATGTACTAATAGATCAATATTATTCCATAATCTTCACATTACAGTCTTTATTAGCACCAAGTTTAAAGTTTCTTTGATAAAATATCCATGAAGTATGCTGGAGACAGAAGGTACCTTATTTATCCAGAGGAGCCTGGATTGCTTGTTAGACTGGTGCAGCTGAACATGCATTTTAAGGTGACCAGATCTGTGGTTTGTACATCTGAGAGAGGCAAAAAAAAAAAAAAAAAAAAGTTCCTAGTTACTGCATGGGGGATTGTATCCTTAAAATCTGTAGTCTGAAGAAAAGACAAAGTCAGGGAAAGTCTGGTGAGTAACAAGCTAAATGAGACCGTTGTGTGATGCTGTGGTAAAAGGGATAATTCGGTGGTAAGGAAAAATGCCAGTCAGCATGGTTTCCTGGAAAATACCGATCTCCAGATAAACACAATCTTGTTTCATGTCTGAGTTTACTTGAGTGGTGTCTATAAATATGTACCAGAAGAGAAGATTTCTTATACCGGAGGGCTTTTTATTTTGTAGGCAAAGATTTAATGAGATTTGCCGTCTGGAATACAAATCAAGCCTGATCAAACTAGGAAAAAAAAATTAAGTTATCTTCACCACTTGAAGACTTTATGTGAGATGTCTCAGTGAGATATGCTAATTTGATCAGATACCTTTTGTGTAACCTCAGAATAAAAAGGTGAAAATGATGGGGTCTGTCCCGCGCAGGAGGGTCACTGTGGCTTTGACTTGCAGTGACTCCTTCCCGCTTCAAAAATCATCCAATTTTGTAATTCCGAGGTGAAGTGTGTGTTGCATGGGATGGTGCGATCCCTCAGCCCTATAAATAGCTGGAGCTTCGTGCAGCGTGGGGTGGCTTTATTTTTTGTTGGCCTGGCACGATGGAGAAAAGAGTCTTCACTCCGTGGCGCCAGCTCTGTAAACGTCTCCAGCTTCGGGCTCTGTGCAGAGTCTGGCGTTGCTGGAGGGGCTCCTTAGCCAGATGGTGCAGCCCCAGCAAGCTGTGGGGAAGGCACGTGTTTACAAGCCTGGAGTTCAGTATCCTGCTGGGATAGATGATCATCTACCTTTCAAGTTCCCGACAATATTCAGAATAAGCTCTTAGTTTGTATAGTGATCACATTTGCATCTGTTTATTTCTAGAAGTGTGTTTTATTTTTCTATGTAAAACTTAGCTTTGAGTCTGAGTTTGGTAAATTATGTATTTTGTAACTCTCATGGTGTGTAGAGCCCTGTGTATATACCGTTCTGATTAGAAGGTGCAGTGAATAGGTGGTTTTAAATGTGACTGGAAAGTATGTTCTAGATATACTAGGTAACAATCCTACAGTATAATAAATGTTGGTGTTAGTATCCGAGTGTTTGTGTCGCTTCAGACTCCACTGATTTTCCCTTCTCACTGTTGATCTGTTGTGGGACCATTTACTCGGGAGGAAAAAAAAAAGACGCTTTTATTTATTCCCTCACCTATTTTGTCCTTTCCTTTCCCTAGTTACCCAGTGGGAGACTCTTCCACGCTGCAGCTGTTATCTCCGATGCCATGTACATCTTTGGTGGCACAGTGGACAATAACATTAGAAGTGGAGAAATGTACAGGTTCCAGGTAATACACTGATAAATGCACTCAGACGTCCCCACCAATTCTGCGTGAATCCTTCTCGCCATCTCCGCACACGGCGGAGTTTCTGGTTTGGCTCACTGTGAGCTTGATGGCTTTTGTTTCGCATTCTTCCTGCAAGAAGGCTTTGCATTTCAGATTCAGCTGCCAAAGATTAATGTATATGTTCGAAATCTTTTGAGATATGTCATCTGGACAGGCACTTTGGTACAACCAAGGTCTCCAGTGCCTTTTTAAGTCATAACAGAGATCATGACAACTTATTGTGACAAATTATTGAGAAGCGTATCAGACAGGATTGGCCAGGATGTTTAATTGAAAATTGGCTGTTCCTCTTCATGTCCTGTCAGGTTCAGCATTCCTGGGTCAGAGCATTTTGTACTGAAGTTTTGTCTTCCTGCAGCACCCCCACTCCCACCCCCAGTAACTGTGGGAATTTTAAATTCCAATATACTCACACCAGGTCTCCCCCCTACACTCAAGTTTGTTTTTATTGCACGGGACCCTCAGACAAGTCCTGAGAGCAGGTGAGGCTCCAAGCCACCAAATCCCAAAATCTGCAAGTAGTGATGAGAGACATTTCTTGCCTGTTAGTCTGGGTTATCTTCATTGCCCTCACCATGGAGGAAGCCCATGCACGTGTTCAGTTTGGTAGTTATGTTCTACTTTATATACAACACTGAGGTCAAGTTAATAAGAAAAATCCAGTGATGGTATATGTAACCACAGTGCTTCTGGATATAGCTGTTTGCAATGAATTCTGTCTTCTGTGGGTTTGTTGGTTTTGTTTTTTTTTTTTTGTTTTTTTTTTAGTTTTCTTGTTACCCTAAATGCACTCTACATGAAGATTATGGAAGGCTGTGGGAAAACAGGCAGTTCAGTGACTTGGAGTTTGTTTTGGGAGAGGTGAGTAGAAGTTATTGAAAAGGTGCCAACAGGGGCGTTAGTGCGTGTGCAGCATGTTTGCTAGGAAAAAGCAAAGAGGAGGCTGATTGTGCCAGAAGTCCTGTGAACGAAGTTTTAAGAGCAGTGTCACTGGTGAAAATGATGTCTGTCTGGTTTAGTAAGTTCCACTAATCCAGATAAATTTATAAAGGTGCAGAGGAGAAGAAACTTTTAAACTGAGAAGCTCTGTGGATCACTGAGACATAACCTGAATTTATCAGCACACATTCTGTATAGTTGCACTGTGAAAATTACAACCTCTGTACTCTGAGGTCCCAATGGCTCCTGCAAAAAGCAGGTCAGCGGTTTGCAGATCCATGTATCATTTCAAGAGCCACTTTTAATTACTGAAATAAAATAGGATGATAAGCAGTGCAGGGGAATGATTCTGTAGTAACAAAAACAATTAGAAAATTTTAAAAAGAACATGTTTTCTGAAGAAAAATGTGAGAAATTTGAACTTACCTGCGTTCCTTTTGCAAAAATAAAAGTTAGAAAGGCTTTGCAGAGATCAGATAACAGATCTCCAACAACGGATGAGGTGGATTATGAAGAGCAAACATACTGTTGTTTTGAAAAGAGAAAATTAAACCAAAATCAGTTGCAACAATAAGAAGCAATATCTGTGGCACTGAACCTACACAACAGCTTCCACTCTGTGAACGTAACAAAGACTCTTTCCAAATGATGTTTGCCATTAGCCTTTAGGGAAGACGGGTGTTGAATTTCATGTGGATGTGCAGAGCAGATGCAAGGGTGCCTTTGACTGTAACTTAAACTAAATGTATAGTAACCTGGAGTTCAGCCCAGGTTTCTAGACTTCTGCCATATGCCACCACCATGTGATTTGGGAGTAAAAGTTTAATATGCGTTATTCCTTTGCCTTTGACAGAAGGAAGAACGAGTCCGAGGGCACACCGCAATTGTTACAGCTCGCTGCAAGTGGCTGAAAAAGAAAATTATACAAGCTAGGGAGAGGTTGAAACAGGTGAGGGTTTTAGAAAAAGTGTCTTGTGGCAAGGTAATGCTTATTCTACCCAGTTTCGGAAATAAGTTTGTTAGGGAAAAGGTAGTATCTGCCGAGACAGATGTAGGACCAGTAGTGTCTGATGCTAAGGTGCTCTCAGGCAAGTAAATAAAGAGGATAATTAGTATTAACACAAGCTACTGGATGTATATCAGGCCAGGTGATGAGCATAACATGGAGGAGCCAAGGTTAATGCAGTTGTCTGGATTTGGCAGTATGGTTCTTGGGAGCTCTCGTAGCTGTCTAAGTTCTAATCTTGTGGAATACCCCTGGGGAGGTATGTGTACCCCTCCCTCTGGGGAGGGAAAGGCTGTGTGGCATCGGGGATGGCCTGCAAGATAAGACAGATTAGAGAGAAGGCAGCGTTGAGGTGTCAGGGCTGGCTCTGTTCCCTTTACCTTAGTACTTCCTGATTTTTTTCTGGAGCTGAAGGTCTGGTGCCCATGGTTCATTGTCTTTTGATTTTAACTACTTAGAGCTTTTCAGCAGCAACCATTTTATTGCTCTAAAGGAAGTGCTGGCACACAACCTGCAGTAAGGCATATGGATACCTCGTTGCCCCTTAGTTAATTGCTTTGCCACCCCACAGCCCTCCGTCTTCACTGGAAAAGACAGTAGGGAAGAGCTGTCAAAGTGAAACTTGAAAGTGACAGTGGCTTAAAATACTTCTGTGAGCACTTTGAGCACTGACTTTGCAAGGCACAGGGGCCTGTCGTACCTGCTCTTACATCTTCCTTCTCCAAGGAGAGATGCTGTTCCTGCTGAGGGCAAAAATGTGAGCTTGGTGGAATTCATTCCTCCCTTTTACTGAGGTCCTGCTTTTGAGCTTCATCCAGGAGCTCATAGTTGTTCTGGTCCGTGTTTGTCACAGGATATGGAACAGTAAGTCTAAGGCATAAGAATTTCTTATTATCTTGAAGATAATGAGATCTTGGGTCTTGAGATTGTGCAGTAAATGAGAAGGATCTTTCCTCTGGTTTGATAATAAGGTGTGTGACACAACCTTGTTCCTGTGTTGAGTGTTTTTTCTGTCTCAGAAATCGAAGCAAGATCTTGATGATGAGGGGCACGCGACGTCTCAGAAGGATGGGATTGGTGGGAATGTCAAGTTGTGCCGCCTGCAGCCGCTGCTGGAAGTGCCCATCCGAGAGGCTGAGGCACAACCCTTCGAGGTGCTCATGCAGTTTCTATATACGGATAAAATAAAATACCCTCGCAAAGGTAGGACAGCAGGATAAGAAAAATACTGGCAACTGGGGAGCAAACACTTCTTTTGATACAGAGCAGGATCTAGCATTTGCAGATGATCAATCCTGCTCTAAGCACTTAATTACTTACCTGAGATGATAAAAATAGAAGATTTCTATCAAAGCGTGCTAATAGCATTTTGTTTTCTCCTAATTCTTTTCAAACATCAAGGAAAAGCAGTTTCTCGATCTTTCCAAAAGGTGTAAAAAAACCCACCCAACCAACCAAAAATGTCATGGTATTTTGAACATTACAGCAGCCTGCCTGGAAATACCACGTATCCTTGGTTGGCTTATTTCAGCCTTGAGAAAAGGAGGCTCAGAGGGGACCTCATTACAATGTACCAGTACTTAAGGGGCAGCTACAAAGGAGATGTAGACTCCCTTTTTACATGGAGTCCCATGGAGAGGACAAGGGGGATGGACACAAGTTGCTCTTGGGGAGATTCTGATTGGACACCAGAGGGAAATTGTTCACACTGAGGACAGTCACCACTGGAATAATCTCCCCAGGGAAGGGGTTGACCCGGCCACATTGGGCACCCTCAAGAGTCGTCTGGACAGGGTGCTGGGCCATCTTGTTTAGACTCTGCTGTTCCTAGAAAGGCTGAACTAGATGATCCCTGAGGTCCCTCACAACCTGGGATTCTGGGATTATTTCCTTTTTCTGGTATTGTTTTGATCCATTGCAAACTGAGCCCACACAGAAAGGCAGAGCTAGCCAGTATTTATCATCTCTTCAAAATGCCAGTCCAAAGGAATGCCTCAAGAAAGGAAAAATCCATTCAATGCATTCATTGAAGATCCCCAAGTTAAAAAGAGTTGGAGGCTGAGAGGTGATAGCCAGAGGTCTCCCAGCTCTCACACAGCAAATCTAACTCCAGGCTTTGTTTGAGTGACGAGGTCTGTTGGGCTGTGGGAGTCCATCTGGATACGCAGGGGGAACTCCAGCCGGTGGGGCTGGGGAGGCCACAGCCACGTGGCACAGCCGTTTAAAGTGAGGTGTGTCTGTCCTAATGCTGCAAGCTTTGCTTCAGTTTCAGTCCAGGATCTTTCCTTTCTATAAAAGGTAATTCTTAGGAAAATAATAATTTGTATGCAGTTGTCTCAAGGCTTTCCTTGTGAGGTGGCGTGTCTGAGAGCAAGCCTGATTGATGGGGACAAGGGAACCTTCTCATTGGTGTCTGCCAACATTGCCAGGTCCTGCTCCCGGTAGGTTCCCTGATCCTCGGCGTGCTCACCACAGAGCAGGATCAGGCCAAAGAATCGGTTATCACACTGAACTCTCCCCTGTGTTACAGGCTTCCCAGGCAGCCTGCTGCCTTTCTCCCCAGCCCAACAAACGTTCCCCCGGTGCTTACCTGTCTGCTGGGATCCTCCGACAGCCCTGTCCTGGCCATTTGTATTCCTAGTTGCTTCTCTCGGTTCAGAGGGCAGCACCTGGGGGATCCATCCAGAGGCTGAGCTCATAGAATTGGGCATGCTTATCAAATGGGATTTTCCTGATTAGGCACAGGGGAAGCACGTGACATGCAAGAAGGCTTTTCTATGTCGAAAAGTACTTAGAGCAGATGGCCCGATACCTCCTGTGAGGAAAGCAAAGCCTGTGGAGGGTTATTCTTTGAGTTGGTGTCCCAGTAGCCCCATTGCAGTGGCCTATGAGGGTCCCCACTGCCCCTCTCTTACTTAGCCCTCTCTCCTAGACTAGCCTCAGGTCTGTACACATACGCAGGCACTGGGTGCCTTCATAAGGGTCTGGCAAAATCAGCGAGCTGGTTGCTAATACTGCATAAAACCCAAGGACTTCAGCAGAGCTGTTAGCCGCTGAGCACTTCAGAAAATCGGGCTGCTAGCTTTGGAGCTTGTCAGTGTTGTTAGAGACTTCACTTTCTTTTGAGGGTCTTAAAAAATTGTGATCCAGATTGTCACATGATCTTTGTCCAAAAGATCTTTTGGGATGGATCTTTCATGCCTCAGTTTTGAAGCTCCTTTCTTAGTATCAATTCAGATTTTGTCTAACCAGCAATGGAATTTTTTTTCTCTATAAAAACACTCCAATCGCCCATTCTGCCATTCCAAAACCTCAAGTTGATGTAAAAAATACTTTGAGAAAAGCTTCTCTTTTTGTTCTGCAAGCTCTCCATCATTTTTATCTCTTGTAATTTCAGGTCATGTGCAGGATGTGTTACTTATTATGGACGTATACAAGCTGGCCTTAAACTTCAAGCTCTCTCGACTGGAACAGCTCTGCCTTCAATATATCGAAGCATCCGTAGATCTGCAGAATGTGCTCATTGTGTGTGAAAATGCTAACAAGCTTCAGCTGGATCAGCTAAAGGTAATCACATTTTGCATACAAAGTAACTGATAAGAAATTAAAAAAACCAAAATCGATGTAATTAATGCTTTGCAAAAGCTATAGCAAAAGCTATCAGCTTTTGCAAATTCAGTTCTTTCCGATAATTATAGTTGCTGGGGTTACGTTAGAGTGGATTGTCCGTTTGTCAGCATGAGCCATGTCAGTTGCTCATTAATATTATGTAGGTTTTTTTCTGCCCCGTAGGATGTAAAAAGGGCAGACTGCCTTTGGCTTTTCCTGAGTTCACTCTCACTGCTGCAAGATGGAACCAGTGCATTTTCTGGTCCCACTGTTTTATACAGAGAGTGCAAACACGTTCTTTTACCTGGTCTGATGAAAAACTGAATTCTCTTCTCATGCCTTTGATCTGAAAAACGCTCTACTGAAAAACGAAATGTGTCTGCTATTCTTCATCTCTGTGTAGTGGGACATGGGCTTTTAGGTGTTTGCTGAAAGTCATGACAGAGTTGATACCCCTAGGCTTCAGACCGTGATTTGCTGTGATGGTCAGGTTCCCACCAACACTGGCCAGAGCCGACTCTGCTTAAAGCTGCAGAGAAAAAGCTCCTCCGCCCAAGTCCAAGATCATGCAATGCCTGTTTGAGCAGCCTGTGCACATCAGTTGGCCCTGTAGCTGATGGGTGCAAGCAGAGTGGGGTTAGACAAACCAGTATGCACCAGCACTTCTTCAGGCACTCTTTATGCACTGGATTTGGGCAAAAGAAAGGCATCCAGGAAGACAGCAGCAGGGTCAGCAGCAAGGTTATAAATGCTGGCACAGTCTTTGGTGCGTAGGACCATGATGCCATTAGCTGCCCAGAAGCTCAAGCAAGTATCTCAGCATTGGTGGATCTGGTGCCAATAATTTCAGATCAGCCAGCTACCTCCACCTGCCTTCGCTACCAGCAGGGGGATGGAGCCCTTCCTCACAAGTCCATTTGGTCAGGATCACCCTGAGTTGGCATACTGTCTTCTCAAGTGCGTGTTAGTCCTCGTGGGTGGGTGCCATCTGCAGAAGGCTGCTCTTTCTGGTGTCCTAGTCATTGTTGAAAACGTTTTACAGATGGGTCCTGGACAGATCCCTGTGGATCCCAGGTGAAATAACTTGGCAGAAAATGGACAGTAGTAATTATTCATTGGGTGAATTTTGTGCTCACCTTATGGTGAGCCAGTATAGATTATGGTTTTTTGCTTATGAAAGTGTTCTAAGGGAAAGCCTTGGTTCACACTGGCAAATGGAGTGCTGTTTTTTGTCCCTTTCACTGTTCAGTGTTAGGTCTGGTTCATTTGTCCCCTCTCCACCGCATTTATTTTTCTAGCAGGTTTGTCATACAAGAACCTACAAGACCTCTGTCAGACTGTGCAGCCTTTACAGAAAAGGTTAAGGCAAAACCCACACAAGGAAATCCTCCAAACTATTTGTACCCTTAATGTATAGTGTTAAGAGTTAAGATCTCTTCACCCTTCTAATTAACTTTTGGTATCTGATTGTATAAAGAATTACCGTGAGATAGCAACCAATCCTAGTTAGCTCCGTGAGGTTTTCAGCGTCTCTCGAGATCCCTATTTTAGAAGTCTTCAGAGCAGCTGGATGGGAGACAATTAATGCTTTCCTTGTTATTATTTCTTAGTCAGATTTTTCTAGATGCTTAGAATTGTCCTGAATTTCCTGTTCAAGTAGGAGCCTCAATGGTCACTTAGTAAGGAGATCATTGATAGTTCCAGCTGCAGGATCCATGTGGAGGGTCATAAGAAAAGGGTGGTTGTTTACACATGCAACATGGTAACATTTATGTGATGCTGTAGGATGACTTTATTCAGCAAATTGTAATTTTTTATTAATATTCTGTTTGGTTTTTTTTAAGGAACATTGCCTGAACTTTGTGGTGAAGGAATCACATTTTAATCAGGTAATAATGATGAAGGAGTTTGAGCATCTTTCTTCATCCCTCATAGTGGAAATTGTACGGAGAAAACAGCAACCTCCTGTTCGAACACATTCTGATCAGCCGCTTGACATCGGTAACTTTATGCTTTATAAAGTTATTAGTTGTGCTGGTTTGGCTTTGCTAGTGGTTTGTTTAGTCTAGGAAATAGCCTAGGAAGTAGACCACTGCAGACCACGGATTCTCCAGTTGGTATAACTGTGCTTAGGCTGTTTCCCAGACTAAGACAGGGCGTGCCGGTTCCTCTTCCAGTGACCTGCAGTCAGAACATTACCCCAACAAAATACACGAGAAGAGGTCATGTTAAATATAGTGGTGTTCTTGCAATAAAATATCCTGGTTCTGTTCAGACAGCGAAGAGGCAGAAGGAAGGGTGTAAAGAATGATTCGAAGAAGAGGCAGTGGACATTCTGTTTAAGCGGACTAGAAGGTAACAAAGCTGGATGGGAGCATTGGTCTGCTCGTAGGTTTTCACTGAAGAAGGAGCAAGGTTAAGGGAGAAAATCCTGTGAGTAAGCCAGTGCTGACAAGGTAGACCTTATTGTGAGAGAGATGGGGAGAGAGAGGGAGAGGGAAAAGACCATGGAAAATTAACCAAGACAAAGAAAAGTTTCTGGAAGAAAGGAAGAGGAGATAGGGAGGAGAAGACTTTGAGAAGATGAATATCCTGTACTAATGGTCATGTCTGTAGTTTTCATTCTGTGACTGTGCTGGAAGGAGAAGGTTTGATCTACAATTCTATTGCAGAATTCATCAAGGACTGATTTGGGACTAGCCTTGTTCAAGATTTTATCATCCCAACACACACAAAAAAAGGAATGTAATATTGAAATTTGCCGAGGCCACAAAATTCCGAGGCATTGCCAGTATTGATCTGGAATACTGCACAAAAAGAACTGGGGACTGGTGAAAAAGGTGGGGAAGCCGGTCCTGGAAGGTCAAGTAGAAGGCCTTTGGCTGGCATTTGTCCCAGGGAGGAGAGAGGCACACTGCCCGGGAAGGTGGCATAGCTGGGGCAGTGCGAGAGGCCCAAACATCAAAAAATTGAAAGATGAACTTTGAAAACATGAGTGAATTTGATTCAGACTTGAATACGCTCTATGTATTTTCAAAGGTTAATTAAAATGTTGGATAAAAGAAGCCTTTACTGAGGATTGGGGAAAGCTTTTCCATCAAGAGACAAAATTTTATATTCCTGGCAGTTGGAAATGAGAAGAAAAGGGTGGAGAAAAATCAGATTTCTTTATCTATAGAGAACAGCTTTCGATGTGGCCACTGCCGGTGTTTGCTGTCAGCAGCTTGAAAGCAGAGCTGCCAGGTTTGTTTCTGAGATGGGCAGGAGGTAATGGATTGTGATGGGGAAGGATGAAGCTCATTTTGCTCCAGGATTATGAGGAAGGGCTTGCCTCCCACTCACCCCAAGGGTCCCAAAGGAAGGAGGGGCTGGAGCTCTGCCTTGCCCATATATTAGTTTGATAGTACCAGGTCACCTGGAACTGTCATGTCTTTACCTGTTTCATTATGTTAACTTTCAGGAACATCTTTAATTCAGGACATGAAGGCTTACCTAGAAGGAGCTGGGACTGAATTCTGTGATATCACCCTCCTGTTAGATGGCCACCCACGGCCAGCCCATAAAGCAATCCTGGCGGCCCGCTCCAGGTGAGTCGCTGTTTACTAAAACTATAACAAACACTGTACGTGTAAAGTTCAGCGCTGTGCAGTCTGTGGGTCAGCTTGCTCTTTCTTAGAAGACGAGGAGGAGCTTCTTATCCGCATGAGATGCAGCTTTGCTCAATGAGTGTAATAAGCCTTTAAGCAACAGTGATTAAATATTTTTTCAATTTGATGCCCAGCAGGGAAAGATAGGAGGAAATTAAAACTGTAGTGATTCTCTGGGTATGTGTAAGAAGCTGCACTGCAAGACAAAGAATCTGTAAAATCACAGGAGGGGAAAAAGGGTGTAAAGTGTGAGGTGGTTTCAGTGAAGTAGAAAGCAACAGATGTCCGCTGAGGTCAGAAAGTCTTCTGACAGGTGGTGAGCATCCGTTTTGAATCATGTGAAACTTGAATCTCTCTCTCCCTTGCTGATATTGAAGACTGGGTATGAATAAGCATAACAAAAAGTGGTGCATAATAGAGACCAGGTTGTTCCTGTATCTTGTTGCAGAGGCAAGTTCACCCTTCTGGAGATGGGTGCTCTTCTCCCTCAGCGCGTGGGTAAAGTGGGTTTGTCCCTCGCTTGTGTTCTGTGTGCCCGCACCTCAATGTTCTGCAAGTCACTGTGTTCCCATTGTGTTCTTTTTCAAAACCATCACAATTTTTTTCCAGTCCCAATAATAATATTCAGTATTAGTTACCGTGGTACTTTACCAGAAGCATTTCACAGCTCTTAAAACAACCCTGCATGATTGGCAGCCTGTAGATACCAAGGAAATTCATGCTTTAAGCTCTCTGCTGGGTCTTATGCAAATTAGACAAAAATCAAAGCACCATGTGTCCTAATTTTCAAGAAAAAGAGACAAATTTCAGGTGGTGATGATGGAAATTAGGGGGATTATATCTGCAGTTCTCTCACAGGCAGACATGTATGAAACAACAGTTTAGCAGTGTGTTTGCACAGGACGTCACCTGAATTTGCTTCTTTGGAAGCTGTAGTGCGTAACAGCAGCCTTTGAACAATACTGGGTCAAACCATCTGTCTGCAGAATGTATTCCATCGGTTTTATATCCTTTTCCAGTTACTTTGAAGCCATGTTCCGTTCCTTCATGCCTGAAGATGGGCAAGTGAATATTTCTATAGGCGAAATGGTTCCCAGCAAGCAAGCGTTTGAATCTATGCTTAGATACATTTATTATGGAGAAGTGAACATGCCTCCTGAAGACTCCCTGTATCCTTAGATCTAATGAAGTATCTGTCTAAAGTGCACGTACACCAGCTCACCTTCCTTTTGCTGCAGATTGCCAGGCACAGCCTGGGAGGGTTGTTTGTCGGGGTTGCATTAACAGGCACTGCATTTGAACTTCTGTCATTGATTTGTGTTTACAATCAGTGCTGTTACCTTTGCTTTATGTTCTTTTCCTTGATGAGACTAACAGCTACCTCTTTGCCGCACCTTACTATTACGGCTTCTCCAACAACAGACTGCAAGCCTATTGTAAACAGAATCTAGAAATGAATGTCACAGTGGAGAACGTACTCCAGGTAATTGTCCCCAGGAAAGCCGAAGGGCCTAGTCAAGGGGGTACCCCCAGTGCCAGGTTCACTGAGTCGCTTCCAGACTGACATCCGCTGAGACTGCACAAACCCTTCTAATGACAGCAGCCCTGCGTGGTTAACGCGTACGCAGGAGCACGGCCTTCAGCGGCTTTGTTTCCTTACCTGCATTTTGTGTCCCTGTGCTGAAGTTAGGGCGAGAGGAAATGGTCTCAAGCTGCATCAGGGCAGGTTTAGGTTGGATATTAGGGAAAATGTCTTCACTGACAGAGTGGTTAGGTATTGGAAGAGGCTGCCCAGAGAGGTGGGGGAGTCACCGTCCCTGGGCGTGTTCAAAAAACGTGTAGATGTGACACTTGGGGACATGGTTTAGGAGGCCTGGGGGTGTTGGGTTGGGGGTTGGACTTGGTGATCCTAGAGGTCTTTTCCAACCTTCATGATTCTATGAAGTGTTTAGCAGATATTGCTCAACTGGCCAACAGGATGTTCCTCTTGTTCCTCATCCCCCATTGCAGCCCAGTGTTTCTAAAGGGCTTTTTAAGATGTACCATGTGCTCAGCACTCAGCTCCAAACCCTTTTTCGGTACACATTTGTACCAGGGCAAATGGTGATGTGCCGGTGACGTTAGTCTTGTTTTACCAGTAATGCTGGCAGGATCTGGCAATGAAGTTTAAGCTAACAAACAATATGCTGTGATAAGAAAGCCTACAAAGCTGTCTACTAGCTGGACAGAACGAACCCACTGCAACACGAGCAGAATGAATTCCAGCATTAACTGCTTTTGGCTCTTGCCCGTGCCACTCTCACTGGGGTGCTTCAGGAAACCTGGTACTGAAACAGATCTGCAGGTTCCTACTGATGATGTCCTGAGGACTCCAGGCATTTTAAATCAAAGGCTTATTTTGAATAGTTCAGAACAGATTCAGGTTTGTAATCACAAATGGAGCTGCGTCCCTAGCTCAGAGGAATTACCTCCTCTGAGTCAGAGCAGTGTTTGTGCCCCGTACATCTGAGCAGGCGGAAGATCACATCATTGCTTTTGCTCTAGATTTTAGAGGCAGCTGACAAGACCCAGGCCCTGGACATGAAGAGGCACTGCCTGCACATCATCGTTCACCAGTTCACCAAGGTTGGTTGCATCTTTTCTGGGGCTTTTGAGAGCTGCTGTCCCCTGTCACTGCGTTGGTTAAAGACACATTAATATAGGAATCCATTTCATTCTTTCTCATGTGAGACACCTGGGAGCTGGCCGCGTATCACTGACACTCACTGACCAGTCACTAGGTGTACTTTTCCCACTAAAAACAAACAACAGACTAGAACAGCCTGGTCTGGAAGTGTGAAGACCTTCCAAAACAGAAGTTACACAGAACTGCTTCCATTTCCACTTGTTCCAGCTGTTAATTTTGTGCCATGCCATCGTGGGGTTCTCGTGTATATAGCAACATAAGCTTGTTATGTATTGAGGGCACAAATCTCTCTTTCACTGGCAGTTATGAGTGTGCTGTTCATATTTCTCTTGACGTATTCTCTGTCATAGATGTTATATTGTCATGTGCTTGAAGGGCAAATTACTGTGCCCTGGCTAGGCTTTCTCTAGTTCCCATGTTTTGATACGTGGAATGATCCATTAGTGATAGGAAAGGTCAAGAGCCTGATGTGATATTCCTGTCCTCACTCAGAGTAGAAGGGTATTGTCATTTAGACGTTCCTATGAGATACGATCCCTCCATGAGAGTTGCCCAGCATGTCACCAGTTTGTTGCACAACTATTAGAACTGTTGGAATTGATAGATAAATCATAGGAATTGGGATTTATGGATGCTATGAACTTACTGATAATAATTCCCTAGTTAGTATTCAGGTAGCTCTCTCTCTTCTGTATATTTAATCTCACAATCCTCGTGCCACTGTCCATGGGGAAGGAAGGGACCGCTCACTCCAGTTTGTATCTAGAGATGAGACAGAGGGAGGTATTCAGGCTCTTTATTAAATGCCGAAGTTCCCTAAGTGTAATGCATTTTGCATTAAGAAATACCTGAAAATGCATAAAAAGCTTTGAGAGTGGAGCCAGCACCCAGGAATTGCACTGTCAGTGGAGAGTCCCTAGCACAAGAGTAGAGCCCTGCCTTCATCCTCAGTGTGTTTTCTCCTGGCCTCACAAGTCCTGCAGAGTGGCCCAGCTTCAGCGGGGGATGGAGAATGGTCCCACCACGGGTGATGGGATGGCCTGGTGGTTGGGACGTTTCCTGGGGCTTGGGGTCAATGCGTTACAGTCCCTGAGAGCTGGAATCTCATGGTCTCACCTTCCCAGTGGAGGCCACAGGAAGACAAACAGGTTGGCACGATTCTCACCAGAACATACTGGGGGGAAACGAACGTTGCGACATTTCAGAAAAAGAGATTTGAACTGAAGGGCATTACTCAATTATACTCCACTAACCAGAGTATGTGGAAATGTTTTATATTTAAGCTGTTGACTGTTAGAACAGTTTTCGTGAAAATGTGGCTGGAAGACTGTCGAGCAGATGTGCAGGAAGAAATCTTAATTATGCAATGTTTTTCTTTGGCCTGAGAGGCTTCAGTGTGTGATTTTTGGCCTGGTGCTGGGTGACTCTATGTGTGGCTGGGCACGAATGCTTGCTGCTCTGCTCCCTGGCAAGCCACAGGCTCTGAAGGGTAATTTGTTGTAGCTGCGCAAGCCTGGTGGGTTGTCAAGGCTTAGGCAGGCCGGGTGTATGGCTGTTGGGATCTCCTGTTCTTCCAGCTTGATTAACGCTGTTATCGATTCCGACTGTTAAGTTGTCCCCACAGTAAGAACACTGATTGAAGAGCTGGTCCCAGAGGTTTGCTAGTTTGGGCAACATGATTTTAGGCTCTTGTGTGTCAGTATTGTGCAAAAGCCCTAATAAAACTGCTGTTCTGAAGTGTTTGTACTGACACCCTGATCTGTTCCTCCGCAGTGCGTGCCTCGGTGCAGGGGCAGGACTCCCCCTGGTGCTAAGGGGGTCTCTTTCCCTCCCAGTCCTCGCAGGCCCTTATTTTGGGGAAATTACTTGTCCTGAGCTCTTTCTGAAAGCCTGCTCAGCCGTTTCCTTCCTGGGTTTCAAGAGATGCTCGGGACATCTTTATTCTTTATCACAGTCGAGCTTCTTCAAGTGAGGTGGTATCTTTTATTACATCAGTTAATGCAGGTTGGATAAGTGGGCAGGCTTTTAGGCAGAGTCTGCCTTCCAGGCTGGGCATGTATGTGAATAACTCCAGAAGGGGGGATTACTGGCTCATTACGATGAGGTTGTGGAGAAGGAAGGAATGAAAATGGGGAACGAAGGAAGGAAAATCCTTTTTGATAACAGCTGAGCTTCTGAACGGCCTAAAAGCATGAAGGTTGGAGATTCTCATATATCTGACGTGGCGAAGGTTTTTGTTGGCTAGCACTCCCGTGACCTGCTTTGACTGCAGGAGGCGTGCCAGCAAACCCAGCATGGATGCTAAGCACGACTCCTCTCCTTAGAAGCACACAGGAGCGAAGAAGTCAGGTCCTAAGTCATGTTCTCAGTAGAAACACACAGACTTCAAGTTCAGGGCTCTGCTGGTGCCCAGCTTTGCGTTTAGGAGGGTGCTTAGTTGGCATCTGTTAGCAGTAGAGTTGCATTATAAACAATACTTACACTCCTTTCTCAGAGAGGCAGCGCTGGGGTCAGCATTTCTGCTGTTCTCCATTCTCATCCGCTCCAGGCAGCAGTCTGAGATGGGGCTGTAAGTGCAGAAGTCATGACTGGAGCCCCCGTGGGCCGTCCCGCAGCCCAGCTCCCCGACTGATTTCATGCCGTACGTGCCCAGCCTTTGACTTGCCTGACCTGCCTGTTTTACATGGGGTGGCAGGGGTAAAACAGTGATACAACAGCTATGATTTGGGGAGGGTTTTAATTTCTTTCTGTTTTTTCTGTTCTGTTTTTCTTTTCCTTGAAGGTCTCCAAGTTGCCAAATCTCCGCTCCCTAAGTCAGCTACTCCTTCTTGACATCATAGAGTCTTTAGCTAACCACATATCAGACAAGCAGTGCGCAGAGCTGGGCTCAGACATATGACATGCTTTGGTAATCGAACTTTTAATTTGTTCCTCAAAAAAACTAGCACTTTATGGCTGATTCTTTTCTTACCATTCCACACTGAGCTGCCCAGAGCGTCCACACAACATAGCAGGCGGCCGGGGGCGGCCTGGACAGCTGCCTTGCTCTCCTGTGGACTTGCTTTGTTTGTACCTTTGTGGAGAAGGGTTTGGTCTCTGTTACGTGAATGTAAAATTGAAACCGTTACAGGAAAGAATTTATTCCACGTGGTTCCGGGAGTAACTAAGTTGAGAATCAAGCCCCTTATTACTTTTATACTGTAAAATAAAGCAGTCATGAGTAAGAGGGTCATTAATACTTTGAAACGCAATATTTAAAGAATACTATTTAAAGAACTCCAGCTGACACAGCCATGGGCTCTAAGTGGAAGTCAGATATAACAAAACTGGAAACAGAGAGCGTGTGGTGTTCAGTGAGGCTGACTGTTGGACCAGAATGTAGTGACTTTTCAGAGACTCTCCATGGTGTGGATTAAAAGATAAGCCCTTTTGCAACTGCCTCGGTTGGTGGGCTGCAGAAGTCCAGACCTGTGCTCTGCAGCAGGTCAGGCTAGAAGATTACGGCAGTCCTTTCTGACCATCAAATCCATTAATCCTGTCTCGCTAAGCCTTTCTAAATCAATTTGTTAATAAAGAGTTAACATCTTCTCCTGGCATTTCATGATTGACTTGGCTTTCATTTTGAAAAAAAAAATTAAGCTAAAAGAGCTCCAAGCTTGATGAAGGTCACTTTGTTAAAAATAAGTGTGCTACATCTTGTTACTAATTTTATGCTGAAGTGTCTTTGTTAGTCATTGCCTTTGCAGGAAGGTGACTGAAGGCAGAGCGCCCTTCCCAGCCAGTTCAGAAGCAGCTGCCGTTCCCTCCGCTTGCAGCTCCCCAGCTCCCCGCCGTGCTGGATGCTTCCCACACTGCAGAGGGGAGAGGAGCTTTACCTTTCCCTGGCTGCTGAATTACGCAGCTTGGTTGGGGAGTGTCGGAGATCAGCTCGTGTTGGTGAAACATCTGCGGACAGAACTGCTCCCCAGCCCGAGAGCCACCAGGGCAGCCCGGAGTGACACGCAAGCCGAGAGCCAAAATCTTGTCCTGCCTTAAGCTGCAGAGGCGAGCAGGGGGCAGCGCTGGTGTGGTGCTGCTCTCTGCTTGGCTTTTTGGAATGGCAAGAGTTGGCTTGAGCTGGAGTTGGTGGAAGATCCCTCCTGGGAAGCGCAGCTGCCCAGCCCCTGTGTTTCCAACCTTGTGGCTGTAATTTTTAGTTCAGGGCAGTAAAGTGTTCCCGGTGCAGCATGGGATGCGAGCGCCTGTTCAGCATCCTGTAGCATGACCTGCACGTGCGTGCTTCCGTAGGCTGAGGGCGTTGCAGCCTCTGCAATGGAGAATGCGTCATTTCATTTAATCCAAGGGAAGTGCTTTAGGGACCACTCAATCTGCCACCCAGCTGATGGGTTGCTGAGGTGAGTCAGGCCAGAGGTGGCAGATGCATCTGAGAGCCAAGGGCTCATTTTCAACTGGAGGGATTGTTTCCAGATGCCTCATAGGTAATGAAGTCTCTTGTCAGAGGTCATGTTAATTGTATGAAGAATCAGGATGTTCCCTGGGAAACTAGAAGACATGTAAAGGCAGAAAGGTTATATGCTACAACTTGTGAGAATGCTACAAGTTATTTTCAGCGGTGCTGAATCCACTAGAGGACACCCATTTCCCAAACACACGCAGCCTGGTTCCCTTGGAAGGAACGACTGACCGATTCCAACCATGCCATAACCAGCCCCTTTGACTCCATTTTCTCAAACTGGGGTGTGGAGCTTGTTCCTGAGCCCATCAGTGAGGAGATGCGTCGTCTCTGCACCCTCTGACCCAGGGCACTGCGGGCGTCTGTGCTTTGGAGGTGGGTTTGGCTTAGTCCCGGCCCTCGTGACCGTAGTGCTTGGTCAGAGTTGCATTACATCAGTGGGATTTATTGTATGAAAAATTGCAGTCAACGGTGCCGTTATGTCATTGTCTTGATTTGCCTCCGGGCTGCTGTCGTGCGGGAGGCCGGGGCCATGCGCCCCTCCGAGAGAGGAGCGGGGACCTGCCCCATGGGCAAGGCTGACCCCTTCTTCAGCCTGAGCTGCCCCCCCGCACCTGGGAGCGCAGCGGGGCTGTGGTGGGATCCCCCACGGTTGGGCCCTGCGGGGCTGGGCTGGGTTTCAGGAGCAGGAGGCAGGGGAAGTGCCAGTGATGTCGAGGGGGAAGGGGCCAACCTTCCCCTAGGATCAGGTGGGTGCGCAGCCCGAAAGGGACGGCCCTGCCAGCCCCACAGGGCACCCGTGGGCTTCCGAAGGGATGTCGGGACGAGAGGTCCGGCAGGAGCAGCTGGTGTTGGAGGAGCTGGTGCCGCAGGCATGGCAGCAGGGCCAGCACATGCCGCGGGGTTTATTTGTGCTTTCTAAGGCAACTGGATGTTCTCGTTATCACCCTGTCAGAGCATAGTAATGAGCTGCTGGCCTCAGGGGCCTTCATGGCCAGCAGATTCTCAGGTTTACCAGTGTTAGTGCAGCCTTGGGGCAGTTTTGTACTAGAATTTTTAGGAATATGCTCATATTCCTGCATTTGATAGGGAATAAGTAACAGTGTAGCTGTCCAGCTCTGACTTAGTCCAACAGTCTCCACCATACATAGGCTACACCAGCTCTTAGAAGTCCTGAAGTCCTGCTTTAGTGGCATCATTGTCCACACTCTGGGATTTCTCCCAGCAAACTGCAAAGAGCAGGTCCCAGCAAAGCACGTGGCACCACCTCCGTGGCCCTTCGGGCTTGTGGCGTTTGCTGTCAGCGCATGGCTGCTCACCCAGGGGCTCGGTTTCCTGATGGAACACGCCTGGCTAAAAGCCCATCAGGCTGCACAGGGGAGGTCCCCCCCTCGCCCCCCCATTACACCCGTTCTGAAAGCTGTTGTAGTCACTCCCTGTGTGTTCAGTCCAGGTTTAGGAGGTGGTCTTGGCCCCCAGTGGCTGCGCCCACCCGGAGCATAGGTTCCCCTAGGGCCATGCAGCAAGGGCAGGCACCATCACGGGGCTGGGGGCAGGCGTGGGAGCCCACACGATGCTGACGGTTTGGTGGCAGCTCGCCCCATACAGAGCACTGTCCCCTCGGGAGAGCAGGAATTGCCCCCTATCCCCAGCCCCACAGTGAGCCCTGGGGTGAGGGGCAGGGGGACAGGCGCCTCGGGGTGTGAAGAGGGAGGAGAAGCAACCCCCCAACTCATTCTCTGCCTTCTGCAGCACCCAGGGGTGCTGAAGCCCCAAGTTCCCGGTTTCGCCCCTCCGCACCCACCACAGAGCTCGCAAGGCCCTGCAGGGTCAGCTCCCCCTGCTTTGACAGCACCAGCCCCTCCCCGGCACAGGAACAGCTCCCCGTGTCCCCAGTGCCACGGGGGACCTGTCACAGCTTGGCAGGAGCCCAGCAAGGACCAGGCCCCGGTGCAGATCAGGACCTCCTTCAGGTGCTCCAGGCCTGTCCCTCCCGTGCCAACACCAACACCAGCCTCCTGGAGTGACCTGCATGTCCCAGACCAGGGCTGGCAGGGTCCCCTCCAGGGGCACCAGTCTGGTTCCTGGGCAGGAGGAGCAGGGAGTCATGCTAAGGCTGCCTCTCGGTCACTGGGACCAGGAAAAGAAAAACAAAAACCAGAAAAATTACAGATTTTAATAAGGAAACACGTGCAGTGAGGGAGAGCACGCTGAGGTCCTGCCAGAGGGAAAGCCTGCAGAGGGAGCAGAGCCCAGGCCGTGCTAGTCCTCTGCCACCTCCAAGCCCAGGATCTTCTTGACGTAGTTCTGGACGTTGACGTGGAGCTGGGGAGCTGTAGCCGAGAAGGTCTCCATGGCCAGGGCCTGGGCCGACTCTGAGCCACCCCACATGGCACGGTAGAGGGGCAGGGTGTACTTCTGCTTCCCCTGCAGAGACAGAGCAGGGGTTACCCCCAAACTCCTCCCCAGCTCCCATGGGTGAAGCCCCAGGAGCCCCACACACCCCCCTGGGCCACCACCTCCAGCATCGCCCGCTCTGGGCCAGGGAGAGAGCACAGAGGGATGGCACAAGGTAGACGATGCAGCCCTTGGCAAGGAGGAGGCCATGGAAATGCTCCGAGGGCTGGAGCACCTCTGCTACTGAGAACGGCTGAGAGCTGGGGTTGTTTAGCCTGTGGAAGGGAAGGCTGCGGGGAGACCTTATTGCAGCCTTTCAATGTATAAAGGGGGCTTATAAGAAAGATGCAGAGATTTTTTTACCAGAACAAGGAAGGGGTAATGGTTTTAAACTAAAAAGAGGGTAGAGTTAGATTGGAAATAAAGAATAAATTTTTTTACAATGAGGGTGGTGAAACCCTGTCCCGGGTTGCCCCGAGAGGTGGTCAATGCCCCATCCCTGGAAACATTCAAGGCCAAGCAGGACAGGACTCTGAGCAGCCTGATCTGGGTGAAGATGTCCCTGCTCACTGCAGGGGGCTGGACTAGATGGCCTCTAAAGGTCCCTTCTGACCCAAACCATTCTGTGGGTCTATCAAGAGCAAGAGCCAACCCCTGGCCCTCTGGCGCAGAAGGTCCCATGCCCCGCGCCTGTCTCTCCCGACAGCACGCTGCCCGGCACAGCCGCCCCTGCCCGGCACAAACCTGGCTGTGGAGGAAGTCCTTGACCTTGCTGTACTCCGCCTCGAGGTTGTTCTTGAGGACAATCTGGCACCAGCGGAGTCGCAGCTCAGCATTCTGAGCCTTGGAGATCTTCGGGTACATCTTGCTCAGCCTCTCCACATTGCCTGTGAGAGGGGGATTGTCACCGCTCCCCGTGGCAGCTCTGCCTCCAGCTCCCAGCCCCTGCTCCGAGGGGACCCTGCGAGCCCACGCCGCGTGTGCTGCAAATCCTCTGGGATCCTCCCAGCCACGGGCCAGCCCTGGAGCCCCTGAGCCTCCGCACCCCCAGCTCTGGGAGCATCCCAGGCACTCGCTGGGTGGGAGGGTGCCCGTGTTGGGCCTCCTGGGGCCAGGCAGCCCTGCAGAGCCACGTGCCCGGCGGGTTGGGATGCCAGCACGAAGGGTAGGGAGGTCCCTCGGCAAAGAGTGCAAGGAGGGGTGAACGTGGAGAGCTGAGGGCCCAGCTGAGCAAGGCTGGGGACAGCAGGGCTCCTCCCTGCCACTGCACATGTCCCCATACATCTGGGGACTCGCTGCCCTGGCTCTCCACTCCCCACCATAGGGAGCGGAGACACCAGGAGCTGCACTGCTGGACCGCAGCAGGGATGAGCTGACGACCACACACCCAGACATCCCACTGACGTGGCCTCACGTCCCCAGCCAACTGGCTGGACCGGGGCACGTCACCCTCTGTCTGTCCTGGGCACCGGAGCCCCAGGAGGGGACCCAGCCCTCACCTTCTGGCAGGGGGGATTTCTGCAGGACCCGATCCAGGAAGTAAACCAGCTGGTACGTCCTCCAGGCCGTGATGTCCACGACTTCAATTGCCTCCATGTTCAAGCCATCGGCTGCCCAGAGCTCTGCCAGGTTGTCTGCTGGCTTCATCAGCTGCTCCCCCGGCGAGAGGTCGGGCAGGTAGGGGGGCCAGCCTGGCGTGTTCAGCCAGCGGTCGAACTCAAAGCCTGCCGCGAGGAAGGGAGGGAGAGCTGGGACCAGTTTTCTGAACCCTGCGCCAGGTGCTGTTGCCCAGACGTCACACTGCCTTCTGAGGGCACCACCAAACCTGCCCAAGGATGGCGACGAGCGGAGACTAACGGGGTGAGGCCATTAAGCCACCCTGGGCTCGGTGTGTGCTTGTGCAGTAACACCCCTGCCACCACCAGTGAGATGAGCTGGTTCCAGCATGGAAAGCTCCTGCCAAGCCTGGCTCCCCGCTGCAAGGCTGAGCTGAGCCTGGGGTACCAGCTGAGCCCGATGATCCCAGTGCTCGCCAGTGGCTCTACCAGCAAATGCTCGTATCCTGGTGCTAGAGACTTGCTGGCCTCAGCCGTCCATGGGGAAACTCCATGAAACAGCACCCGAGCGCAGACCATGGACTGGATGGAAAAAATCAGGCTGAGCAGGTGTGCGCCCAAGCCCAGGTTAGTGCCTGATCCCGGGTCAGCCAGCGCTGCGCTGCCTCCATCAGAGCCGAGGCCAGTAGTGGCAGGAGCATCTCTGGTAAAACCCACAAACCGATGTGTGCGGGGTCTGCACGTGACAGCCCCAACACCCTCAGGGTGCTGGTTTGCACTGTCCCAGTCCCCTGGACAGGAAGGTGCCGTGCTGACCTGGGATGGAGTCCACGCCCTTCTCCTTCAGCTCTGGGAAGTATTCCAGGAAAAAACCAAGGGCATCATCCGCTGTGATGCTCTGGAACTTGAACCGGTTCACGTAGGCCTGCAAGGATGGCCGGGGTGTGATGCTGCATGGACTCACCCCCAGCAGAGCTGCCCAGCCCTCCCCATGCTCCGTCTCACAGGAGCTAAGCATTGCCGAGCCCACGGCACCCCCTGTTCCAACGCCAGGGTGCCCAGCGCCCCCCAGCCCCCAGGCACTTCTGAGCATCGCCACCACCTGCTGCCAGCACGCAGCCAAGCGCTGCCCTCATCTCATTTCCCCAGGAACATTTCCATTCCCCACCTCCTCTTCCTCTCCCCAGCCACCCTGTTGAGCCCCTCCTCCCCAGGGCCCTGCTGCCATCTGGCCTCCCACCGCGGGGTTTTGTATGCCTTGGCACCTCCACCCGGTACCTCCCCATACCCACCCGGAGGAAGGCATCAAACTTGCTTTGGTCCCCCACAAGATGGGCCAAGTAGCTCACGAAGCAGTACCCCTTTTCATAGGGTGTTTCGTTGTATGTGTCATCCGGATTGATGCCTAGAAAAAGGGAAAACCCTCAGAAATCATCTGCCCACCTGCAAAAGAAAACGGCCCTTGCGTGTGCCAGGATTTCCGCTTTCTGTGCTGGGTGCAAGCCTGTCACATCCCTCCTGGCCATCTCCTCGCTCGGGTCCCACCACCAGCGCCAGTTTTATTGCAAGCCATGGAACACCCCAGCAGCAGGGTTTCCCCCCCAGCACCACACCTCGCTTGCCCCCGCTCCCCCCGGCTGGCTGCGGGAGGGCGGGACACCCCACAGACCTGGCTCGATGACCACCCGCAGCTTGTTGAGCGGATGGTCCTCCCCGGTGTTGTCCATGTGCTGGCGCAGGAGGGCCCTTCCTGTCGCAGCCTCCAGGCAAGTGTACGCCAAACCTGGGCAGAGACAAGCGGAGGCGTTCAGCGACCCCAACCAGACCCCTGCGCACTTCAAGCGCAAGGGGTGCTGCTACGGGAGCGGAAGAAACCGACAAACAAGGCATTGGGATGGCAGAGTTGCAGAGAGGCACGGCAACGCAACCCTCAGTTAGCAAGAGGTTTTTAGAGCCATTTAAATTTATCTGGATGAAGCAAATGGTGCTGGGAGTCCCTGAGCTGCTGGATGTGACCGAATGACCAGGGGGGAGCTCAGAGTGGCTGGTATCAGCTCCCCGAGGAAGGTGAGGCTGGGCAAGATGGCAGCGCCCATGTCCCTGGCATGGGGCCACAGAAGCTCCGTCCATCTCTCAGAGCAAAGGCGGTTCTGTCGCTAACACAAAACCCCCGGGGCATTGCAGGCTGCTGCTCTGCCTCCTCTGAGGCACACGCAGGCTCCAGCCCCGCATGCAGCGCTTGAAGGGATGTGCCGAGCCACTGCGCACAGACCCTGGACCCACGCGGGTCCTGCCTGCAACAGCACGGCCGCAGGCGGGGACGGGGCGCCCATGGACAGTCAAGGCCACGCACCGTAGACCTCGGTGGTAATGCGCCTCTGGGCGTACATGGTGAAGCCCTCGTTTAGCCAAAACTCGCCCCACGTGGCGTTGGTGACCAAGTTGCCAAACCAGCTGTGGGAGATCTCGTGGATGATGACGTCTGCCAGGGAGCGGTCCCCGGCCAGCAGGCAGGGCGTCACGAAGGTGAGGCAGGGGTTCTCCATCCCGCCAAAGGGGAAGGAGGGCGGCATGAACAGGATGTCGTACCTGCCGGGAAAGAACAGAGGGCTTGGGTCAGACCCACCTCCTGCGACAGCTGAGGATGGAGGGATGCTCCCTCCCTGGCCCTGGGGAACAAGGTTGTTCAGGAACAGGAGGCCATACCTGCCCCAAACATAAGGTCCAAAGAGCTTCTCTCCAACTGCCAGGAACTCCTCAATCACCCCATCATACTCCTCCTTTGCAGCCTCGATCAGGCAGGGCTCGGCCCAGACACGGCTCCTGGCCAAGTGCGCAGAAGAGGAAGTTTTAACCATTAGCAGACTTTTACCCTATTGCTTCACCAGACGAAAACTGCACGTGTTTATTCCACAGAGATATAAGAGCCTGCTGATAAAGGAAGTAATGAGACTGATAGTGCAAACTGCTGTAATTTCTTTCCTTGTCTGAATGTCAAAGGGCTTTTATATGGCTACTGTGACAGCCGGGAACCCGGAAGAACCGCCCGCCTCAGGAAGAGACATGGGACCCTCCGTGAACAGGGACCCGCTGCTCTCATTCAGGTGCATGGAGGAGAAACGAGCAGAGCCAGGGGCACCCTTGAAGGCGAGGGGACCCGGCACTGAGGCTCCTCCTCCCTCTCGAGAGGAAGAAGCATCCTCACCCCGCAGAGCCCATGGTCTGATGACGCAGCACCACATGCACAGCAAAGCGGGGACTGACCAGGTCATGCTTACAGACTCTGTGCCTGCCCACTCTCCCGAGCCCCGCGGTGCAGGAAGAGGCAGCACGGCACAGGAGCTTCACCATGTGGCTACCACAGCCAGGGCTTAACGCTCAGGTCTCCTCCAGAGCTACGCACCTTGGGCCAACGTCAGCAGACACAATGTCCCCGACAGCGAGAGCAATCAGGTATGATGGGATCGGCTGGGACATCTTGAAGAAAAAGGTGTTATCATCCTGTTTCTCCCAGCTCGTGGCACTCATCACAGCCGTGAAACCCTCGGGGACCTGGACACATAAATAAAAACATCTATTAGATCCATAATGTACAGAGTGGGACGTCGGCTAACCCAGCCGGGGATGCCGCAATGTCTGTCAGCAAACACTTCCCAGCCCGTGGAAGCTGGCCGGGCCCGTGGGCACTGCAGATTTGGGGGTGCAGAGCAGTAACGCCCCGCGCTCCCACTCGGGATGACAGCTGCAACCCTGTGACACCTGGGCTCAGACTGCAGCTGGGTGCAACACTGGGACACCTGGAGCTGCCATGCAAGGTGCCAGCGAGATAAAGAAATGCTGGAGCTGCAGGTGCTAAAAGGGCAAAGGATGCAGCTCCTTCAGACGCTGGCTCTCCTGTTTCTTACACAACAACTCATTTTTCCCATTCTCAAGCCAAAGTAGAGCCCGTGGCCGATGCACTGGCCTGGGCTGAGCCCCGCAAGCCTGATCCAGTCTTTCTTCTTCCAACATGGGGTGAGCCCCCACGGTGCCACAGGGAATACGGTTTTCTTGGCACAGAGCATCACACCGGGCTCTACGACAGCCGAGCCCTGCGCTCCCCCGTCAGGGGGGGACGCTGCTGAAGTTTTAAGGGCGTAAATTAGACCAAGAGGCAAAATAAATAAATTCCGGCACCACCAGCTGATGCCACTGAGTGCCATCAGCCTTGGCTTGGCGTCACACTGGTAAGCAGCTTCCCTTGCCGCAGCAGGCCGGCACGCTGGGGTGGTCCAGTGCCGGTGCCACCGCGTGACCACCTGCACGCAAGGAGGGAATTTAGATCATTTAGTCCCATTTTTGTGCTAAACCTGGGGACCAGCAGCTCCTCCTTCCATCCTGGAAGCTTGGCAGCCCGAGCACTGCCACCAGGACCTGGTGCAGCACGGTGTCACCCCCCTTCTCCAGCTGTGTGCCCCCAAACTTGGCTCGTCCCGGTCACCCTCCCACTACTACATGCACCAAGAGCGGGCATCTGCTGCTCTTGGCCTGCTGCAGGGCAGAACCAGGGGGTTCTACGATAATTAGAGCAATTGTGAGGAGCAGAATGGGGAGCAGAGAGGTTTAAACACCGAGGTGATCCCAGTAGTTAGCTGATATTCTGGCATCAAGCACCAAGTATTTCGGCCACCTCCCACTGGGAGAGAAGAGCTGTCAGCAGGACGGCCGGCACGTGCACCTGCTCGCGAGCATTGCACACAGCGGTGCCCGGCACCCGTGGCCAGGGAGAAGCAAGAGGACCACTGGGGTCTTGCCTGTATTCATCTGGAGATGAATATAAGAGAAAAATGGGAGTATGAACTAAGTAAATCTCAGTGCCTTCTCTGCTGGGGTCCTGCAGTGGCAGCTTCGAAGCGAGCGTGCCGAGCGTCGCCCCCAGCGCGCAGGCGCTGCGCAGAGGCCCAGGCGGCGCCGCTGATGTGACACCGCGGCGTTTCCGTGCGTCCTGCACGGGGCCGGCAGCTCCCGAGGGTTTTGCGCTCACGGGCGCGAGGGGGGCGACTGGGCCCGTGCCCCTGCTGCTGGGCCCGTGCCCCTGCTGCTGGGCCCGTGCCCCTGCTGCTCCGGGGCACCGCTTACCTTCACCGTGGCTGAATAGGTGCATTTGACCGAGGGGGTGTCGAAGCCAGGGAAGAAGGACCTGTTGAGGACAGCCTGGCCTTGGGTGTACATGAAGGGCTTCTGCTTGCCCGCCGTCTGCTCGGGGGCGAGCCAGCACACCTGGGGAGGGAGGGAGGGAGGGGAGAGACCCCCGGGTGAGGGGCGTCCCGGAGGAGGAGGGGCGCCCCGGCCCCTCGCCCAGGGGTGCTCCCCGCTGCGGGGGCCGGGCGGGGGCTCCTCCCCGGGGGGCTGGGGGTGTCACCGAGGGGTCACCCCTCCGCTGCCCGGCTCACCCCGGGCCCCTCGCCCGCCTCATAGTCGATCTCGATGGCGATGAGCTGCCCGGCGCGCGCGGGCTGGGGCAGGGCGACGCGCAGGGCGCTGCCGTAGGGGGCGAAGGGGCGGCTCTCGACGGGCAGCGGCTGCGGGCCGGCGGCGCCGGGGCCGTCGGGGGCGCCGGGGGGCGGCAGGAGCGCGGCGCTGCGCACCGCCAGGGCCGGATGCGCGTCCAGCCCCACCCACCCCGCGCCCTCGTGCGCGCAGCGCAGCTCGAGCCGCGCAGTCCCGCGCAGCCGCCCCGCGCCCCCCGCCGCGAAGCTCACGCGCAGCGAGAGGTGCAGGTGCTGCACCGACCACGCGCCCGCGCTGCACGCCGAGGCTGCGTCACCCAGCGCCGCCATCGCCGCTCTCGGGGGCGGGGCCGAGGTGGGGGGCGGGGCCCGCGGCGGGGGCGGGGCCTCTGGGGGCGGGGCCGCTGGGGGGCGGGGCCTGGAGAGACGGCCCGGGGGGAGGAGGCGCGCCGGGCAGGGGGCGGGGCAGGACGGGGCGGAGCCCGAAGGCAGAGAGGGGCGGGGGTCCCTGGAGCGGGGGGGGGGGGCTGTGGGGCGGGGCAGGGGATCCCGGGGGGTGGGGTTCATGGGGGGATCCATGGGGCGCGATCGGGGAGGGTGGTCCGGGGAGGATCTAGGGGGTGATCCATGGGGGGGTGTATGGGGGGGGGGCCCATGGGGTACCCGAGAGGGGTGATCCATGCGCGGGGTCCATGTCGGGATCCATGGGGAGGGTATCCGAATGGGGAGACCCGGAGGGATCCGTTAGGAGCGATCGGGGGCGCCCGAGGAGGATCCAGGGGAGATCCATTGGGGGGTGTATGGCGGGGAAGGATCCGGGGGGGTGTTCATGGGGGGATCCATGTCGGGATCCATAGGGAGGGGATCCGAGATGGGGGGGATCCAGGGGTGGATCCATTGGGAGCGATCTGAGGGGGTGTGTATGGGGGGTAGGGATCTGCGGGGGTCCATGGCGGGGGTATGAGGGGCAGGGATCTGGGGGGTACCCTGGAGGATCCGGGGGGGAGTCCGGGGGGTGTCCATGGGTGGGGGGCGGTCCGTGTCGGGATCCGTGGGGAGGGGATCCGAGACGTGGGGATCCGGGGGGGAGGTGTCAATGGGGGGACCCACTGGGGGGGTCGGGGAGGGATATGAGGAAGGGTCCCTGGGGGCTCCGGGGGATCCGTGGGGGCATCCCTGGCTCGGGCTTCGCCGCCGGCTCCAGGCGCCCCGTCCCGGCAGCCGAGCGGCACCGGGGGCGGCGGGGCGCGGGCGGACGGGGCCGCCCCGGGGGCACCGAGCGGGGCCGGGGCCGGGGAGGGGCACCCCGGCGCGGCGGGGCCGGGCACGGGCCTGCGCGACTCCTCCCCCGGCCCGGCGCGGCGCGGCGCTGCCCGCGGGTCACCGGCCCCTGGGCCAGGCTGCGGCCGGCGGCGGGACGGGGCGCAGCGAGCGGTGAGTGCCGCGCCGGGCCGGGCTCTGCCCGCGGGGCACCGGGCCATGGGGGCATCCCGGTGGGACCGGGGGGGGTGGTGGGAACACCCCGGTGGGACCGGGGAGACGCGGGGGGCACCCCGCCGGCGAGCGGCGGCTGATGGTGGACACGCCGGCAGGGACCGGCGGTGACACGGGGGACACCCGGAGTGACGGAGGACACCCCGCCGGGGAGCGCGGAGGCACGGGGGCATCCCTGCTAGGGGCGGCAGGTGATGGGGGGCACCCCGGTGAGGACCGAGGTGATGGGGTCATGCTGCGGGGACCAGCAGTGACACGGGGGACATCCCGGCGCGGACTGGGGGTGACAGGCTGCAGGGGCTGGTGCACGGGCAGACCCCCCGTGTCCCCTCACCTGTGCCCCCCAATCTCCCCACCTCTCTGTGACGACCCTGTTTCGGCAGTGGGAGCCGTGGCGTGGGGTGCCCCGGGAGCAGCGTGGCCCGGCTGGCAAGTTCCCATGTCCCAGTGTCCCCCAGACACCCCCAGACCTGTCCCCGGCCCTGGCAGCGGGGGGCTGCAGGGAGCAGCTGTGGTGCTGGAGGCAGGTGTCGATGCTGCCTGTTCCTGCCTTGCTTCCCCAAACCAGCCCCAGGGAGGACAGCAGTGCCAGCAAAGGGCAATGGGGGGAAACTGAGGCACGGGGGCTGCCAGAATGGGTGACAGTGCTCAAGAGAGCTGCCCTGGGGTGGGAGAATGCGTGTCACGCTGCCCCACATCTCCTCTCCGCGGGCAGAGCAGGTCGGTGCCGGCAGCTCACAGTGCCTGCCCTCGTTTCGGGCACAGGAAGGTGCAGCTGGGTGTTGGGCACCCATGGGTAGTCCCCAGGTGGGTGCCCAGGGCTGTGCGGCTCCAGATGCTCCGTGTCCCTCTGTGCTGGTGTGGGGACAGCAGGGAGGGCAGTGGGGACTGTGGCTTTTTTAAAAATGCTGATCTCACTGGTAGCGAAGGGGCTGGGGGCCTGACGGCTTCTCAGTGCTCCACCGAGCATCCCTGGGGTGGTGGAGCAGCCCTGGGCCCCATGCAGGAAGGCTCCTGTGGAGCCGGCCGTGCCGTAGCCCATCTTCACTTGGTGCTGCAGCCAAACCGGCATGGCACGCGTGGCACAGAGGCAAGATGTGGAGGTGACTTCGGCACAGGCTGCGCGAAGCCTGCGGGAGGGAAGCGGTGAAGACCCGCAGCATGTGTGCGCCACAGCTCCTGTTTTCCTGGATTTCACCTAGGAAAAAAACAACTGGGAGGAGAGCCAGGGAGCCTGGGTGTGCCGGGCCGCTGGCCCCACAGCCATCCCTGCCGGATGCCCCGGCCAGCCCAAAGCGGGCAAGCGCGTGCCCCCACGCAGGCAGGCTTTGCCCATGGGTGCTGGGGTGCTGCCTGTTCTCCCCAGGGCTTTGCCGTAGCTGCTTGTGCCATCATCCCTGGTACCAGAGTGTCCAGGCACTCCCAGGGGGGTCACAGGGATGGGGAGAGCCCTCTGCACCCCTGGCAGGGTGTGTTGGTGTCAGTGTTGTTGCAAGGTGGGGTTGGACCCCCACCCCCCTCCCAGTTTTGCAGCAGGGGAAGCTGAGTCAGGAAATCCCGGCTGGCCCGGCCGGATCCTGGCTGAGTCATTTTGCAGGCGCTGAGTAACTGCCCATGCGGTGCTGTGGGGTGCAGGGCTGCCTGACGCCTCTATGGGTGGGCAAGAGCTGCCTGCTCTGCCTGCTCTGCCCGCTCTGCCCGCACACGCTCCCGTCAGCTCACCATGGCCCTGGCCCCGTCCAGCTCACAGCCTGCATCCGACTCAGTGCCCTCGCCCTGCCAGCCCCGTGCCTCAGTTTCACCCCGTGTTTTCCTGTGGGTTTCCCTCCTGCCAGGGACTGGATGGGGCAAAAAGCTTCTGGGATGCCAGCATGGGATCATGGGCTGGGTCTGGCCCTGTGGCATGTCCCTGGCACAGGGAGCCAGCTGCCGAGGGGCCAGGGTGGGTTTGGACAGGGGCAAACGGGGTGGGATGGGGAGCATGGGGCTGGGTGAGCTCTGGTATTGGCTGGGAGGGGAATGATGGCCCTGAGGCAAGACTTGGGCCTCCTCCTTCTGCTAAGGGGGTCTCCAGGGTGAGTCTTGGTGCATGGGGAGGGGGACGGGGTCAGGGAGAAGGATGGGGATGGGGGCAAGGAGTGAGATAGGATGGGAATGAGGTTGGGAATGGGGAGGGGGATGGAGCTAGGATAGGGATGGGGGTGGCATGGGGACAGGGATGGGGACGGGGACAAGGTTTGGGATAGAATGAGGACAGGGACAGGGTTGAGGCTGGCAGGGGCTGGAGCAGGGCTTGGGGTGCAAGTGGGGACGCTGAAGGGCGATCCGGCTGGCCTCGCTGGCAGCAGGTTATAAATAACCCGCCAAGACATGAGTTTTTTTTCCAGCTGCCCCCCCCATGCTGCAGCCCCATGGACAGGAAAAAGATGTTTCCGGCTGCGGACAGGAGTGGGGCCCCGGCCCCGGCAGGGGATGCAGGGCTTGGGCTATGGGTGCATGGTGGCGGGGGGAAGTGACCCCCCTGGGCTGGTGGTTGGGGTGCAGCTGCTGAGCCTGCGGCTGGCCAGTCCCTAACCCTGGCAGGGCCACTGCAGCCCCCCAGCTGGGCTGGCTGCGGGAGCCCCAGACTGAGCCCCCAGCCCACTGCTGGTGCTGTCATGGGGATGGGACGTGGTGACACCAGGCTCAGGCACCCTGTCCTATCCCCAGTGCCACCAGGTTCGGGCACCCACCAGGCGTGCCATATTCCCATCTGTGACTAGATCAGGATCCATGTGGAGCTGGGAGAGCCAGAGCCGGTGCTGTGGGGAGGAGGGTGCCGGCCGTGCCCGTCACACAGTCCCCGTCACCCTTGCGGAGCTGCTTTCACTCACTGATCTGGCAGGACATCCCCTCGCCTGTGCTTGCTCCCAGGGGGTCCGACAGGCTCCAGTGCCAGCAGTCACAAGGGGACATCAGCCTGGGCTGGGAATGTCAGTCTGGGCTGGGGACACCAGCACAGGTTGGGGCTCCTCAGCACCCATTCCCACCGCTGTGGTTATGAACCCCTCCCCCTGCTCTGCTGGCAAATAGGTGACACCCCTCCGTCACCTGTTGGGTGGCAGCTGGGGACACCCCACACTGTCCTCCCGCAGCCCTTTGCACCCTGGGCAGGGAGGGAACCAGGCAGTGACAAGGATGGGTCCCCAGGGATGGGGCTGTTGGGACCACGCTGTCTGTGCCTGCTGCCCTAGGGAAATCCCAGCTCGTGTCACCAGACTGTCCCCAATGGGGCAGGGTTGGTCCCCAAGCCCTAACCAAGCCCAGAGGAGCACCAGCCCCCAAAAACACACCCCAGGGAGCCAGGACTTGCTGGGGGGCAGTTGGTGGCCACAGGCAGTGAGGAGGCTGATGGCAGCGCATGGGGAAACTGAGGCATGGGCTGCAGGCAAGTGGGAAATTGCCAACACCCATGGGTCCCCCTCGAACACTCCCAGGTGACAGATTGGCCACCAACACATCCCAGCAGGCTCCAACAACTTCCCGTCTGCATTTGCCGGCACAGCCCGAGCCCTGCTCATTAGCAAGTGACCTCTAATGAGCTTTGCCCAGCCATGCTATGGGGCCTGGGCAGCGTTACGGACATCGGGCACTGCTCACTGCTGCTGGATTAACGACCTGGAAGGGGATGCTCAGGGGAGAGGGGCTGGAGGAGCCCCTGGCATGCAGCACCCACTGCCACCGTCATGGGAAGTGACAATAATTGGAGAAATTTTTGGTAACCGGGGGAGAGGTCCTGACTGAGCAGCGCAGGTGGGCGTTGGAGCTTTGCTCTGTCCCAGAGGGTTGGTGGGGATGTGGGGGGCAGAAGCAGGGGCGAAGCTGCCTCTGGCTGTGGGACTTGATCCCCCCTGTGCTGCTCTGAGCTTGCCTGGTCAATGCCCCATGTTAGCGCCTCTCCTGAACCACCTGCAGTACCTTCACTGTCCCCCAGGACCTTTATGAGGGGGCTCCGGCTCACCCCATCGGGCACTGGCTTCCCATGAGCACCTGCAATGGCTGCATGTTGCTTCATCGCAGGATCACATCCTGCAAATGCCCTTCCTTCCCCAAAAGGCTTGTCAGACCGTCCTGGTGCTGCCCCGGCCCCTGTCCTGCTGCCACCTGCAGTCACTGCATGTCCCCATGTAGGTGCAGTGACACCAGCCCCCGGCACCCACCGGTGCTTTGACCTGCTGTGATTTACACCGTGGCTCCCACATTTGGGACGGGACTCAGCCATGCCCGGCTGCCGGAGCTGCCTTTCATGCTGGCTGCGCGCCAGGGAAGGATTTGGCTGCAGAGGGGGTGAAGCTGGGAGCCCGGGTGCTGCCATGCAGGCACCAGGGGTTTGAGGTGCCCCAAGGCATCGCATGGAGAGGGGACAGGTGGGGACAAGCCACCCATCCCCAGGGCCAGTTGGGGCAGTGGGAGGGTGGCTTGGCATCCTCTTGCTGCCAGGATGAGGGAATTGGGCTCTGAAGGTCTTGGCTATGCTGCAGGGAGCAGGTTTGGCGTGGAAGCCAGTGCTCACGTTAATGCCTCACAGTATTTGCCTGGTTTCCCTGGGTTCCCCTGCTCTCATGGAGGAGTGGAGGTGGGAGCTGGAGCTCGGTTTGTCCCTGTCCCCCCATCCTCATCCTCATCTCACACTGGACACAGCATGAGGCCTGTGCGGATGTGGGCGGGCGGCGGTCACCTCCGGCAGCGGAAACTCCCCCTGCTCAGGCCCGGACAATAAGTCATGGCTTTTCCTCCACCCCTTCCCCCTCTCCTCCCCTGTCCCTCACCCCGCTGGGCTCTGCGCCCTCTCTCGCTGCTGGCCCAGGAGACTTGGCGCCCCGTCAGGGTATCCGTCCCAGGGGATATGCACCGCAGTGCGGGGGAGAGAGAAGGCAGGGTGCTGCCATGCTCGCACAGGCTGCTCGCTGCAGGGAGGTGGGATGCTCAAGGGATACTCGAGGGATGCTCAGGCTCCCTGCTGGGAAAGCTGGGCATCCTCTGGGTGTGATGGACCCATGGTGGCTCCATCAGCTGCATCCCTTTTAGGCGGGAGGTTTAATTTCACGTGTAAGAGGGTGGTGGGACCAGAGCTGCTGCCTGCTCTGGTGCTGCTGGGGGGAGCGCTGGGGTCAGGGGGGCATTGCCAGCCCCTGCCTGCCTCTTCCAGCCATGTGCGTAAGTGCCAGTCCCCAGCTCTTTGGGGACATCGGCATCAGGGACAGGCTTAGGGTTCTGCTGATGAACCCCAGGGACACAGCTCCCTACGGCCATGTGTCACCCAGTGCTGGCAGCGGTGGCGGGCGGGCAGCCTGCCTGCTTGTGGTCGGAGCGGGGACCGCTGCAACCCCCCCCAAGACCCAAGCAGGGAGGTGTTTGCCAGCAGCCACTGTGGATTTACAGCTCACTGGAAAATCCACTCATCCCATTAAGGGCTCCCCACGGCTTTTGCTTTCCATTGCAAACACCTGGTTGTCCCAAGGGAAACCCCCGTGGGGTGCCAGCAGGGAGCCACTACTGGGAAGAGCCCTGGCTGCAAGAGCAGCAGATTTATTTATCATACGAGGGATTATCAGGCTGAGGGGGGAATCTCATCCCGCTTGCCCAGGTAAGACCAGACAGGAAAGTTTTGCTTGCGGTGGGGGTGGTCTGTACCGGGGGGGCTTGGGGAGTTCAGTTGGGAATCAGAGCCATGAGTTGACTTTTCCTAGCCTGGTTGATCTCCTGAAGGAGATTCAGCATCTAAAAATGCTCTGGCTTGGAGCTGAGCTGCTTTACAGGGAGGGACGCAGTGATGGCACATCACCCCAGGCTCTATGCCTCTGCTCTCGGCGTTAAAGCTCCTGCTTTGGGCCATGTTATGCCCAACCCTTTGGTGCATCCCCCCCGTTACCCACCCCATGCTCCCTGCAGGTTTTTTAAAATCATTAACCTGCTTGGGGGGGGAGAAAATACTTTTTTAGGTAGCCCGAGGACCCTGCTCTGCCTGCTGTGGGCTTGGAGAACTGGGCGTTGGAAGGAGCGGACCAGCAGTGAGGGTCTCATTGGTGAGCCCTGGGGATGCCGGGGATGCGCTGCCTGTGCTGGGATGGGGGGAAGCCAAGCCCAGCTCCCCCCAGCCATCTCACACACCACACACGTACGCGTGCGAACACGACAGCATCCGCTCAGTTAATGCATTTCGCAGCCCCGCCACGCAGCTGCCTCTCCCCGCCGCCCTGCTCAGCAAAGCCAAAACGTGTCGGGGGCTTCCAGGCTTCAAGGGCTGAGGACTGGGGGGGGCCGTTTCCGCGCCGCGGCGGCAGAGGCAAACGCAGACACTGCGACATCTGCTCTTGTTCAAAAATCCCGGGAGCAAAGGGCCAGGTCGATGATGCAGTGGGAACATGGGGCTAAATAAATGATGCAATCGGCTTTGGAGAGTTTTGGCCCAGACAGAAGTTTATCTGGATGTCACCCGGCTGAGCGCCTGCACCTGGGCTGCGGGTGGCTCCTGTCCAAGGGCTCGGCCCAGCCAAGGCGCAGTGCCGGGGGATCCTTGGCCCCACAGCAGCACTGAGGTTTGGGGAGGTTTTGGAGGGACTTGGGGCAGTTTTGGCGGGGTCTTAGGGAGGTTTTTGAAGCCCTCAGGAGGTGCAATAGATGTTGCTTTTTAGCCACGATGCTGGATGCCGACGCGACCCTGGGCTCTGCAGCGCCCGGTGGCTCCTATGCCGGGAGGAGGCTGCCGACGGCTTCATGCTCTTCTTGCCGGGCAGCACGGGGGGAGCGGGGAGGCCGAGGGGAGCGGGAGACCCCCCAAGCACAATCCAAACCCTCCCTCCGGGCGGATCTTTAC